>NC_041025.1:19814672-20131018 GCF_900634625.1 Parambassis ranga | reverse complement strand
GCTTATCACCCAGAGAAGGTCCACGAGGACAAGGTGGCAATGCTAGGAGATGGAGCTCATTCTCACAGTATGGAAGATGACCCCCACTCAAGTATGAGAGTGATTTTCTCTGGACAACATATTCAGCAAGAAGTTGTTAAACTTGAATATGAGATGATTGAAGACTTATTCACAAAGAATGTGACAAAGTGACTAGTAATATTGGTGCAGGCTCTGAATGGTACGACTTAGGCTAAGAGGATCCTGACAAAGCCTTCCACAGCAGGATGTCTGAGCGAGGAGTCCTGAAATGTGAATTTGGGGCGATGGTGAAAATGAATAGGATGAGAGTGAGGCAGAAAGATGGGAGAGACAGGACCAAAGGGAGTGAATGAGTCAGTATCTTCATTTAAGTACAGTACACTCCCAAATGTGCAGACTGAGCTCTACATGTCAGAGTTTGTGATTCCATTCCTGGCTTCTTGAAACTAGACTTTTCATCAGGTTGAATTTTGGACTTTTATCAGTAGCTTTTATCAGTGTGCTGTTTTAGGGTGAGTTTCCATCACATCACTCTCCCTTTGTAACCCAGCTGCAAACCGAGCCACCTGGATAAACGACATGAGACTGACTTAGGACCTACTAGAGGGATTTCATCTTCTGGCTTCACTGGGAGCTGCTCGAGGTTGCCTAAGCTTGAGCTTGAGGTAGTTGCTGGAGATTGGGAGCTCTGAAAGTTCTTGCTCCCTTGCTGCCTCAGTCCTTAGCTGCTGCTTTGATGGACTTTAGAAAATGGATGCATGGATGGACACCAGTAGGTTTTTCAACATGCACTAAAGTTCCAGGGATAAATGACATTTTGGTTTTTGTTGTAATATGGCAAAAACTTCTATATGTAGTGAATATTCTGGCCTACATGTGTACATTGTGCACATCAGGCTGAAATAAAAAGAAATGGTAGGCAAGTTGGATTCCATCTTGATCAATTATATTGTTACTCTTGTCTTCCATTTCCAGTGATTTGATAGTGAATCCAAGTATAGCACAGTAGTAATGGGAACAGTATCCAAGCAACCAGAATCCAAAAATGGGTTAATCCTCACCTGCATCTGTAACTCAGGTTCTGCAGAAATTAGAGATTTGAAGCATGTAGTGCAGTAAAGAACAAACTCGCCCCAAACTAGTTCACAGTACTTTAGTAGTAGTAGTTTTCTACTTGCAGATGTTTTTATTTGACTTTGAGTCAATTATTGGAGCCATCAGCAAAGTTATGAGGGAGTGGCAACACTCGTGGCGGTGTGTTTACTGTGCACCGGTGACACACTGCTCTGTCTGGCACTAGCACAAGTGATTAAAGGGCAGCTGTCAGGAGATGCGATTTTATCTCCCCCAAACAGGTGTAGAGCAGAGCTGACAGCAGCAACACTTACACCTCACATGGGATGGAGCCGACCAAGACAAATGGAATTATGTCTTCCTCCCATTTTGTCAAGCCCCTTATCTGTCTGAATCAATGCTGCTTTCTCCTACCCGCGGGGAGCAGGAAGAAATGTGAGTGCAGTCACTGCAGACAGGTATAATTGGACTCTTTCCACACCCCCCCCCCCTTTTAAGTCTGGAATAAAGTGAAACTTTATTCCACTTCCTGACTGGAAAAAAAAATATAGGAGGAGTGGGGGAGATAACAGCTGAGTCTTAAGCTCTACATCAACAGTGTTACTGGATACGTCAATGACAAAATGTCACTTTAAATCTGAAATCTGTCTGTGTTGATACAGTTGAGCTGGCTGTGTACTTGGTTGTGAAACTTGTAACATAATCACATAATCATACAACTCTTCTGTAGATCAGTCCCTCCAGGATTTCGTGGGTCTTTTTTGAGAGTGTTGCGGCCTAAAAAGATTTTGCGGTAGCTTTTTTTTAAAAAATTACAATGAAAGTTGTGGTGTTTTTAGATGATTGTTGTGGTGAAATTGTTGCTAAAAATAGTTGTGATATTACCTTGTTATTTATGATTCATAATAAGGCAGATTAGCATGCAAGCAAGAAAACACAGCTATCACTCACTATCTACATTACCACTAACTATGCATGTTACAGCACTTGCAATTGATCGGGATGCGACAGCCGTTGTCACAGTGGCCTGTGACATGCCATGCATAAATGTTTTAATCCAGAAAGAAAGATAAGTGCTTTGGTCTTCACTAAACTTCTACTGGGTGTGATGGGGGTTATCACACGCAACATAGCTTGTCCCTGGAGCTGTGCTGCTGAAGCAGAAAGGGTTAACAACAGGGATTGGTCAAATTTTCCAACCAATTGCAAAGTCGTTCAGAATTCCCCGGGAATGATTGAATTTGCGTTAATAGTTGCGATCACAACATCGCAAAATCCTGGACAGTCTGGTATATATAGGAGAGTAGCATGTCCAAGTCAGTGTCAAGATGACTATGGCGGATCTGTCTGAATGCAGTTTTTTTAAAGCATCAGATTCTTTTAGTGGGTGCTGCTGTGCCCCAATTCTGAGGTTCCTCTATTCCGCTGGCAAACCAGTCAATAGAGATCAATGCATTGCTACCAATAGACACCAGCTGTAAACCCTGGTATACTGTGAAATAACAGAAAGATTTAGCTGCTATTGATAAGCCTACACTACACTATTTAACTCTGCTCAGAACGCAGTACACTGAATGAATATGGACAGCAATCTGGCTGCACTGGGGCTGATTGATCGAAGCCACTCAGTCAACGTGAGTGGTCCCACCAGGCTGCACATTAAAGAAGCAACCCTCTGTGTTGCTCCGTTTAAAAAAAAAAAAAAAAAAAAAATTCAGATCAAGCTGGCACAAGAACAACATAGAGAATCTGGTTGACTTTCAAAATAAAAACACCACATGAGAGCTCATACATCACATTACTACTTTGAAATTCATAGACAGTGGATGAGAGCCACAGATATATGATCTTGAAACTTACGGGTAGACTTGAGGTCACACTGAGGACAGCACAAAAACGTGGCGCAGCTGGATTGTAGTACTTATGTCCTGGTGGGACCTTGGCTTTAGGTATAGAGGATCAAGGTAAAGCAGATCTAAGAAATGAATGGACCACTCCTCTGCCTGCTCGTGTTTTTAGTGCCAGACATACCATAAGTATTCATGGCTATACAGTTCGTAATTGCAAAGTTGTACAGCAAACATTAATCGTACATTTAGATGTACTTTCTGAATGCCAAATGCAAAACAGATAAATGTGCATAACTTTCTATCCCAATTATGGAAGCAGAGGCAGTTTTATGTACTGTATAATCGCAGCATTATCGGGCTTCAACCATGAACTCCTCTGTTATTTGGGTTGGCCTTACATTCGCCAGAACCTCTTGCCTTTATAAATGCAGTCAAGATGAGGAACCCCAGTATATGTGTGTTGGTGTGTGTGTGTGTATAACACAGCACGCAAACAGGCACAAACACACATTCTCACCTCATTCATTCACATTAGCTGCTTTTCACCCTGCTTATGCAGAAAGCCTCCATTTCCAGGTGTAAATTTTTTTCATTACAAGGAGAATTGAAAAGAAGATGGGGACTACTTTTTGCCTTTCTCCCAGTGATGAGTTCATGCATTTGAAGAGGAGCTTTGTCACCCGGGAATTAGCACTCCATGCATGCACCCTCTCTGCTCTCCCAGACGGCCTTTACATCATCTGAGAGAGAGGGAGAGAGAGAGGGAGTGAGGGAACTGGGAAGAGAACAGGCTCAGAAGAGGAGATATAAAAAGAGACAAGGAGGGAAAAGGGAATCCTGTCACTGACATGTGTGCATGTGCAGAGAGGAATAAAAGCACTACCCTGTAGAGTGATAGATCTTTCTTTCTTCGACCAGGGCAGATACATACTTAATGAGAGGTTTGTCAACATATTTTTCTACGATTTATTCCCTTTCAATATCACTATTTAAAAATGAAGTGATCTCAGGAGGTCTTAGAATTTAACACCCCGTGGGCTGTGCTGATCCTCCTACACATATCAGCCACAGCAGACTGCCTGTATTAAAATGAATGATATAAATCATACCTTACATAGGAGCCTTCAGATGAGAATTTATTTCACATGCAGTGGGTTTGTGTCATGTTTCAGCTCAGGTTGAGTACTCGCACAATATTTGGTGTAGATGTTGTGTCAATGTGATTATTATTTTATTGCAGAGCCACCCTGAATTATAAATATCATTCAAGACTGGGGAGGATGGTCACTTCTGGCTCAGGAAAACCAAGATGGCGGTGACAAGTCGGCAAACTGGACCACACAAATGTTAAAGGTGACATCACAGCTTTACTTCATCACATTTTAACAGTTGAATGTCCAAATGATCTAATCCTGGCTACATTCTAGAGGATTTTATGCCTAATTTTGAGTCTGATTTTCCCCTCCCCAGTGATCAGGGGGACATGGCCTGGTTAGAAGCTAGTTGCAACTGATTATTGTCCAAATAATCTTCAGGTGCGTGGTGTTAATATGAGTATTTAACAAGCCTCCCTGATCTCAAATCCTTGTCGGACTGCCAGTAGCCAATGAGAGCAAGCAGCTTACTAACATGGCAGTAACCAAAAACACACAACAGAGCTAGGGCCAAATACAACACACGCCTTCACAGTGTCTAATGCAGGATATATCAGTCGTCTTTCATAATTATTTTTCTTATGATGTCATACCAGATCTCTGCGCAGACAGCAGCTATACATTTTCACCATCTGGCTGAGTCTTGTAGTGTGTTTGTTCAGAGGATTACAATGTGAAATTGTCCCAATATCTGTGGTTTTTAAAAATCGGTTAAGATTTGAACATCCTCTGGTGTTCAGCCAGCCTGATGTGGATGAATAATGTGTATGTGTCCACAGCAGATACAGTCGATGTCAAAGCCAGCTGCTGGCTTGTGATGGTGCTGCTCATTAGTTGGCTGTTAGGGCTATTCTAGACTCCTTGGAACTTTGAAATACTTCAGAGGGTTTCACAGTTGGCAAGGTACCTGTAAGACACCTGGCGTGGCTATATATATATATATATATATATATATATATATATATATATATATCAATGCGTGTGTGTCTGTGTGTGTGTCTGACAGTGCCAATACAAAAACAAGAGGGGCATTATGTGGCAGCAAATCAAAGCAGTCACCCAAAGAAATCCCTTCTTTCATGTTCCGAGTAAAAAAAAAATCTATGATTAAGCTCCTCACAAGGACATAAAAATCTGCTGAAAAGGTTTTGAATCATCAAACAGTTGCATAATAATATTCCATTGTAATCTTAACAATCAGATTCCCCTTTCAGTTTTTGACAGAGTAATTAGCAGCCATGATCCGACTTGAATGTACAGATTACAGAACTCCTGAACTAATAATTCTCAAAGTTCTTCATTTGTGGGTTGAGGCATCGTTTGCAGTGAAAGTTCAGAAAAGCACACTAAATATTGAATGTTTCTTTGCTTCCAATATGGACCCCTTATATCAACTTTGCTAAGCCTAATCTATTGATGCAGGGTGGTTTTACATTCATCTGACATTATGCTGGTGAAAAGCAGGGAGTGCTTTGTGGATTTATCTTTGACTCCCATGCAGTTCTTGGCTTCTAATTTTCTGATAACGGTGGAACACGAGTTCTCCCCCTAAAAGACACAACTTGAAACTCAAATGTGCAATTACAGCAGAAAGAAAGTCTCCTATATGAAGCACAATGAAAGCTCTGGTGGTGTTTTTAGTCCAACTGCATTTCTCGTTAAAGGATTGTGTTTGCAGGCTATAGATGTAGTGCAGATGTGGGAATTATTTTTAACCCCCCCCTCCCACTGTTATGTGTGAAACTCTTCCCTGAACCACAGCGGCTCAAACCTCCAAATCCTCCGAAAGCGGACCGCTGAAGTCAGTTCCTGCCCCCCGACCAGCCCTTATCTGAAGATACAGGCTGTTCTAACGTTTGACAAAATCCAGACAGATTAGCCCTGACTAGGAGTTAAACGAGTCACCTTCAAAGCCTCTAAGATTATAATCTGTTACCACTGAGCAAAAGGTCCTCGAGAGCGCTAGCTGTGCAGTCTACAATGTTGGAGAGAGATCATAATTTAGATGCAGTATGAAAATGATGGATAGGTTACTGATAAAATGCAACAGACAGAGTGTTCAGAAAATTACAATGTTTAAAACTGGGAGGTTGGATGAGGCCTGTGTTTATTTTGGACATAAATATCAGCCTTTATCTTTGTGTGTGCACTCAGCTAACTCATCTGAAATTTTCACACAGCATGAGAGCAGCTGTACACTGTGCTGTTGCACACTGGTTCACCAAAAAGCTTTCCAGATTCTGTTTCTACAACCTATTTAATATTATTTTCAGACATGTTGTCATGACAGACAACAGATTAATCAATCAAACTTTAAATTAAGTGCAATCCAAAGTGCTGATAAGGCAGCAGTCACTACATGCACAGCAATACAACAAGAGCATCATCAGAAGCGCCATGTAAACACCATTTTCTGATTACCTTTGTCTGTCATATTACATGTGGAGTATGCTGATCTTAGTTGCATTGTAAACACCATAATCACACTATAATGTTTTCACAGCATTTTAGGGCAGTTTCAACGGTTTGGCTGCAGACTTTCATCCAACCTCTCTTGGTGGTTCTTGGCATAAATAGCAAGCTAATGCTAACAAGCCCCATGATTATACTTGTTAATAAATAATGATGTAAAATGGACAAATAATGCCCACAACACTCACACATTCACATGAAAGTGTGTTAATTTTCCTTGGATGGTGTGAACATTATTGTCCAACTTTAACACACCTACACAATGACGAGTTTATTTAGAATATGCTGGCTTACATGTAAACAACATTCCTGTAGCTGCAGCATATGTTGACACTTTATTCAAAGCATTGTCTTGTATCATGATTATGATAATAATGGTAATAATATTGAGACAAATCCAGTGAGGAAGATAATAAAAGGAGGCTGTAATAAAATAGTTTCAGATCAAACAAACTGCAACAAAAATACAGATATAAATAGCAGGGAGAAAACTCCAAAGCCCACATAAATAAAAGAAAAGAATGAAGCTTAGGCTACCCCCTAAGCAGAGAAGCTCAGACCTCCCTCTTCTTGGCCACCTCCTCAGGCTCAAACCGAGTCTTTTCCAGGACATCCAGGAGATAACATCCTTCCAGCATGTCCTATGTCTGCCCAGGGCCGCCTCCTGATTGGTCATGCACCGGACAACACACCGGGGAGGCGCCCAGGGGGCACCCTAAACAGATGCCTGAACCCCCTCCGATGGCTCTCCTCAACCTTGAGGAGCAGTGATTCTACTTCGAGCTCCCCCCCAGATGACTGAGCTACTCTCCCTGTCTCCAAAGAAGAACTTGGTCACCCTGCGGAGGACACAATCTCATTCTTTCGGTCACTACCCATGGATAGATAGACTGCTAAATCCCTTCCAAGAATCATTACTTTATTGTGATGGACGGGTTTGCATACCTGAAGGATTCTAACAGCTATTTTAGTCCTAGCTGATTCAGACTCAGAGCAAATTTAACAAGACAGGTCATGCAAAGGAATTCAGTCCAGCATATTTTTTAAACTATTTTAATACTTTCCCTCCCCAAACATTGAATTAAGTAACACAAAAAGCATAATTAAACAGGCATTTAGAGGCCACATTCTTTGTGCAGTTATTCTTTGAAGTTAAAGCGCATCGGTCAATTGGTGCTAAAAAGCCTCTTCTATTAATAGATTAAACTCAAATAACTACACTGAATCTTTCACACTTTCATTATGTTGAGGCTGCATGTTGAGGCATTCTTCCATCTGATCCACTGCATGCTGACTTTTCTCTCAGCTAATACAACTCCATCAGAAAATGCCAATTGAAATCATCTGTCATTTTAAATAATTACAATTTATTTACCGTTTGCATTGCATCTGTGTAGGTTGAGGAATGTTGGTAGATAATGTTAGTTTTGTTATGGTCTCTACAAAATCACAAATACATGGAGTAAGCCTAAAACATGGCTGCATGTTTTGGGTAAGGATCGAATCAGAAATTAAGCAAAATCATATCTTTACTGCTATTTCTTGTAGAGGAGGATAAACTATGGATGTATTTAACCACTGATCACAGTTGTACTCTTAAACTCAGCAGAATCTCACACATGAGGTATGAGAACTCCATGCATGTACTGCTCATATTAAGCTGACCTGTTTTTAATTACAGTGTGGGTCTGTAAAGTTCACTGATAATTACTGAATTACATACAGACTGAATTACATACAGAGTAATTACCACATATAATTGCCTGCCCACATATGCACATTTACATGTTATTATAACTACTTTAATTTACATCCCAGATAGAAAGAAAGGTTCAAAAAGTGAAGCAGGGTCTGGCCTGCATCATGTTGTCATACAAAAAATGAAACTTTTAATGACACATGTTGTAGGTTTGGCTTAGGTAGTCTACAATATAAAGAGACAAAGTCAACAGCACAGGGTTTGTCCTATGGTGGATAAATTTTCCAATGTTAAAGTAATCTGAAAATGAATAGGTCTTCCTGGTCTTTCTAGGACTTGTTTTTCCTCTGATAGTGGACATATTTTTAGATGATAAAAAGCTGAAGAGTTCTTGAACTTGATGTCCCTGTGAACATTTAAGTCCATGATAACTACAAGATTTCCTTCTTGTGGTTTAGGCACCAACACTTCCTGCTTTGGTTTAGGAAAGGTGTAAAGTTTGACAATTAAAAACAGTTTAAAGCACATGTATCCTGTTTGCAACAAGCTTTTCCAAATTTGTTCTTACTACCATTGAGACCAGCCCCACCGCAACTGGAAGACACTCATTCTTGCTTGTTGCACTACAATATCAGATCTCACAACATTAGTGTGAGCAATATCTAAAGGCAACCTAACAGCTGCCAACCTCGGTGCCTAGCAGAGAGTAAGTAGGTATTTTCAAAAGCAAGAACACAAAAGATTAATCTCACAGAGTGAAAAGAGGCAAACATTTCATCCTTTTTTCCTTTGTGTTTTTTGCTCATCACCAAGGATTGTCTGGGGACAGTTCTCCTTAACGTGTATGAAATACTTGTTTTTGTCCTTGCTGGTGAGTCTGCGCGTTTCAATCAACGTGCTACATTTACAGTTTTGTCAGTGTGGTATCATTTTCTGTAACTGTCCATATTTGCTTATATGCTTCATGGTATCTACTATACTCAGCTAAACTTGACTTGTTTTTCCTGCACTACCGAGTGGCTAAGTCTAGTACCTGTACATGATACAAGGCATGGTTTTTAGCATGCCTGAGTTCCAAGCATAAATGGTAACGTGAACAAACGTATGATTTGTCACAACAAACATCATCATCACAGTGCAAGTGTCATTTAAAAACAGTGCTTAAATGAAACAAGAATCAGAAAGATAACACCATGTAAGACCATGTCAATTGTCTGTCATCAGTTTTTAAGTTAAAACCCCACCAGAAATATAATTGTTTTAATTTTTTACTTAATTGTTGTTGTTCTATGGTAGGATAAGGTATGATAAAACAAGATAAGACTTTATTGATCCCCAAAGGAAACCGGAACAAGACAATACAAATTTACTGATAGAATAAAAAAAATCAAGAGGATGAATATGAAGTAGAATACAAAATTTTACAAACTTGTAAAGGGAAGATAGTCATTAGGATCTGAAATTGTCAGAAAAAAATAGTTCTACTTATTTCAGTTGAATAGACACTTATTTTTGTTATTTCCAACCCGCTACTGTACAGTGTACTGTACATCGGCCTATACGTTTTGCTAACAGATGACCATCTGTCAAAAAAAAAAAAATGAATCGCTTCAGTAATTGTGTTGTTAATTACGCCAGACTGGAGGGGCGGCGCCCGCTCATTTTTACTCCATTGCCCTGTGATCATGAGGAATTACAGGAAGTCGGAGCTTTGACTGATGTCGGTCGCCATCCGCTGCTTAATCCTGCACAGTGCTTCTCAACTGTATCACACTGAATTACAAATTGCCAGTGCACTAATGGAGTCTCATGAATAATCCAAAAAGAATGAGCGCTTGACAGTTCGCTTTTGTGCACACAAACATGTGCCAGACCTCACATTTAATTTATGAGTGTGTGAAATCCACATTTGAAAAATATCAGGAGAACAGTCACTTATGTAGCGATCACCATTACTTGAAGCCCCACCCCGGCACCGCCACCACCACCCGACACTGGAACATTTTAATCACTGGTAAACATGTTGCGAGCAATGGGAAAATAATGAAGATTAAGTCAGGAAGAAATTGAGCAGGATTTAAATTAAGCTGCTGACACTCCTACATTACGGTGGCACAGAACATTAATTATTACAATATAAAAATGCCCTGAAGCCTGCTAAACACTTTATCTTTTCTGCCTGCTATGTTTCCACCGTTACATTGTTCAGCGCTAATTTACCAAGTATCCAGAAGGCCTTCGAAGAATCTGTTCGCTAATGAATGCAAAATAATTGTCCAGCACCACATCATCGTGTTCAAATTATTACCTTTTGTGTGTGTGTGTGTGTGTCACACTCTGATTGGATTCATGGCTGTGTTCTTTAATGAATTTTAATGAAAACCTTTTACACACTTCATCATGATCACCTGACGTGTAAAAGAACAGTCAAAGATTTAAGGAGTATCATTACCAGCTACCTTGGCATGATAATTTCATTAATTACAATCTTGTGATTAACCGTCTTTCAGAAGTAGAAAGAGGTCAGCGGAGGACTAATTTGGAGAAGCTTTTTCTTTGAAAATGAATGTGAACCGCAGCCTGGTTGGAATGTTTTTGCAAGGTTTCACCCTCAAATGGACTGTGTTTAATAGATGTGATGGCGGCTTAAATGTGAATCCCTGAAATATAGTCTGACTCAGAGGCACCTTTTTGCACTTTTGCCAGTTCTGTCTTTAGCTTCGCATAAAAATACTCTCAGTCGGTTAGTTCTGTATAAACTGACAGAGAATTATAAAGCATTAGCATGAAGCTGGGGACAGATTTAAAAGACAAAAATTGGAAGTCATGCAGACAAATTGCATGTTCAGGCAGGGTGTTGTCTGACAATGGAACATATGTGAAGCAGATAATAGCATTTTAGGTTAGAAGGTTTACATATAGCAGGTATAGACCATAGACTGTATCACTGGGGTGTTACCCACATGTTTTTGAGTGGAGCGGTTTTTGAGTCGCCATGTTGTCACAGTCTGTCTAAACTGGTTTAATCTACAAGTACAGGAGAAGAGGTTGAGCCCCTTGATTGTTCATATGTCGTTAGCTCCTAAAAAGCACATTTCTCACCCGACTTTTAGAACTTTGGGGGGTTTGTTCTTTGCTGTTCTGGGCTGCATAAAGATGGGCAGCACCTGGTTATACTATAATATGGCTTTACATTAATCCCTAGCTGTCTCTGCTGTTAACAGGTCTGGTACAGTGGACTCCTCCACAGTGAGTACAGGAAGCTCTGATGCTCACTGCAGGTGGGTGAGTAGGTGATAATTCTCTCTGGGGCTCTTCAGAGTGACCCCCCCCCTCCCTCCACATTACACGTAGCGATTTGATCCAGTGTAGGCATAAAACGTATTGATTGGTGGAGTTTTATCCCATTCGTCTTATGAGAGCAGGATGGATTTCACTGAGAAGCATGAGATGCGGCGCCGGTGTCTCCCAGTGATGGGCATTTTCTCTGATCTGTTCAAAGTATTCAGAGGCTGTGGAGTTCTTGACCCGAGGCATTACACTAAAAGCAAAGCCATGTTTGTTAAGTCATTTTCTTAACCCCCACCACATAACTTTAATAATTTGCCCTCTTGGCTCCGGTGCTTTCAGGCAGCCGTGCGTGCCGTATGACCCCCGGCAATAACTCCAAGAGGCCTGCTAAAGGTGACCTCTGTGAATTGCATGCATATGACTATGCATTGTCAGAGAGAGGTGATAATAGTATGCACTACTGCTGAATCCTCCATCATATCAAGAGGTATGCATTTGACAAATAGGATACATTTGGTGGTGGGAAGAAAGAAATGGGAACAGATCCCGGGACATGTAGCATGCCCTCTTATATAAAAAAAAAAGCTGACAAATCCCATTGCATTTAATTAGATCAATGTGTCACTTTTGTCATGGCACGACAATTTGTTGTTGATAGAAGTTGCCCGCTTCACACTTGATTAGAGCAGTTTGGTGTTAAGTCATTGTAATTAAACTGGACACATGACATGCCGATAACTCATTAGCAAAATATCATGAACGCCTCAGTCCTTTATCGCAGACCTGCAAACAGCTTCCTGCTTTTAAATAGTCACAGTGACAATTATATTTAACAATAAAGGCTCAGATAAAAGGCTTAATACATTTCACAATGAAGGCTTGGAACGTCAGATTTGCTAATACAGTTTGCATTTATTTTCCATTTTCCAAATTTGCTCCTGTGCATTCAAATCTGAAATAAATTATTACTAGGATACATTTAAAAGTACAAATATTCTGCTTTGATTAGGCCTGCACTGCAACCAATCTTCTTCTTGCACCTTAAAGTAGTATTTATATTTTTATTTCAAATTGTGCAACTACTACACTACTAGTTCTCTAAACCACAGATATTATATAAAAATGGATGAACTGGCTGCTACTCTGTCCATCGTACAGAAGTCAAACTACCCTGCTTGAAGGTGCTTCTATGTTGGGGAAAAAAGTGCTACCATGTTGGGAACATTTTTGGCTCTCTCCTATCCATTAAAAATGGAGGTTATCTATACTAACCTATACTGCAGCAACCCCACTGGGGACAAACTCATTTAGCTACACCACCTGGGAGGGAGAACAGTTGGCACAAGACACAAGACAGCTAAAACCTCACATAAAATGTCACGTCTCTCACAAAACACACCAAACTTTCATTGCCAGTGGATTATTTTAGCACCAGTTCATGTTAACGACGTGTTGGAAAGCTACTTACAAACGTGACTGCATGGCTTACTGACTTACCCACATCCCACTATGCTTTCGCTTAAGCTTAAAGAATCTTTACCTGACAGCCATGTTCAGATCTTTGATTCAACAGTGACTAAATGCGAACATGTAGATGTACCGACTGTCATGATCACACAAATTTCACTGCAGCCGTCTCCACCTTATATCCCTTGAGACTCAGTTTTTATGGCTCAGAAACTTAGAAAAACTGGGTTCTGGGTTATCTATCCTGTTGGTAGTACATACTGACTCAAATCAGCTTTTTTTAGGCAGTTTTCTTTTTTTTCTAGATGACTGAAATGAGGAGGAAGAGGAGTGTAGGCACCTTCCTGCAATACAACACAAAGGAAGTGGAGAGTGAATTTCATTTCTAGTTTTGAAAAGCAGAAGCCAGCAGGTGCACAGAAAAAGAAGAAAAAAAAGACGTTACACAAGGATTTCTATGGTTGGCTTGAAGATGAACATTTATCTGGGAACATGAGGGCTGATCTCAGACACTGCATTTCATTTGTGTTGTTTTGGAAGCATAATGTTATTCTTGTTTCTGTAAATGTGTAGCATCCACCAACACATCCATGTTCCTTCAGCAGGTCTGTTCTTTTGGCATAATGCAGAATTTGACTAAATTGAATACAAAAAATGTTGAATACAGCCCTAATGTGAACTGTGTTTATTTCTAAAAGGAATGCATTTTTTAGTATGGATTAGTTTTACCTTGGCATAAGTAAGCAAAGACTGTGGTTCACTTGGATTTACTGATGTTAAGTGACGTAATTGACTGCCATATAGTGACTGTTAAACCTCACGAAAAACAGCAAAATGCTTGTTACTGTATGGAAATCATCCGTGAGAGTGAGTGAAACTGAGTCGAGCAAAACTCGTCTCTAGGTAACAGCTTGTGTGTTTAGCTACGGGGATAAAGTGCATAGTGTGTAGGTACAATGCAACTAAATAAAGCTGCAACCCTTAAAACCCTTTCAACCCCACACAAAGAAATGTCCAGGTCTGGCTTCCAAATTGTCCTTCCTGTAGCTGCTCTCGACTCTGCTCTACTGTCTGACTACAGTTGGGATTTATTAGCAGGAACAGTTAACACATATAAACCATAAAATCAAAGCAGCATGAGCTTCTTGAAGTTATCATTTGTAGTGAAGATGACAGAGCAGATCAAAGGTGCAGAGAAATACAGAAATTTGGAAAACTGCCTCAAATTGCAGAGGTGGTAATTCGCACAGGATTAGTGTTATCACAGAATCACTGTGCCACGAATATGGTAAGCAATTTGTGGGGGAATTTTTACTTTACACATTAGTGACATGGCAGATTTGCACAGGATTAAGACCACAATTGAACTCTGCAATTATTACATATTACCAGAGGTCCCCAGGTAAAACTATTTCTGTGAGAACTGGGCATCAGTAAGGCCAAGGGTAACAACACCAAGTGATACTGGCCAAATGATTCGAGTCAGTATATTTACCATCAAAGTCATCATCCATGCCAATATGATCTGATCCATGAGGACAGCATTAGTTAACTGCATTTATTTTGCTGCCTTCCTTTGAAGCAGAACTTCTGCAAACAGCAGAAAGTGGCAGCAATTTCCTCCCGATCCTTCACTGAGGTTACAGTGTCCTTGGTGACAGTAATCCATTTAGCTGTTAAAGAGTCCTTATCAGCCATGCATACTTGAGTGGTACATGGTGTATGGGACCGGAATCAAAATGTGAAGCGGGGAGGAGGGGAAAAAAAAATGGCCCTCGTTCCAACTGGAAGCTGTTTGAGTGTCATAAAGAGTCTTCGGTGCCAGTGACAAAAACAGAGACTTCCCCTCTCTGAGGTATGGGACTCACTGGTAGCATGACAGAAGCTGGAATGAGTCAGTGACCATGGCACAGGCCCCCTTTGGCTCTGTGGTATTGTGTTGCAGTTTTCTGCTGATGTTCCTGTAATCTGACATTGCAGTCAACATTCGTGGACTTCACGAAGTAAACTTTAAATTTCACAGTCATCAAAATGGTAAAAAAAAAAAAAATCCCTCATTTCTTACACACAAATTCTATCAATTCAACCCTGTATTTCTGGGTCCATTTTTTCATTTGGAGGTGCACTTTCCTACTCCTGTGGCTAAGCAACTATATGTAGACATGCAATACTGAAATATCTTCCCCCAGCAGGTAAATAAAGTGTGATGAGTGGAATGGGTCTGACAGTCGGAAGCAAAAAATGGCTTCTCTCTCTCTCACTCTCTCTCTTGCTCTCTTTTGCATGTTCAGCAGTCGTTCGAGGGGAGAAATCCATCACAGAGAAAAACATTTTCTCCACCCAAAGCAGACTACGACAAGCCAGAATATAACGCCACCCACAAGACATGTGAGTAAGATGCATAGCTCATTCTGAGACGGGGAACACTCTCGCTGATTTCTTGGATTGCTCTTTTCACCTAAAACCTTCTGGTCAGCCGGATTGAAGATTTCTGGGCGCTACTTGCGAGGCATTTTTTAAAAATGTAAGGAATCAGCAAAAGATAGAGAGGTGGAGGAAATATGGACCCTTAAATTTAGCAGCCTGTTGACTGCTAGGTTGGCTAGTGGTGGTGGGATTACAAATCCTAGGGTCAGGAAACACTACATAATCCAGCTCTGGCCTGGTGAATCCTTTCAGTTTACCTCCTTTTTCTGTGTGCAATCCCATTTCCCATGCATAATTGCTTGACTGTAGCATTTACCAGAGAGCATATTAAAATGTTAATCTGCCTCAGATTCCATGACATCCTGTGAAATGATACCTGTATAAAGCTCTCCAGCATTTAAAAGGCATGCCGCTTTATTACAGGCAGCAGAGAGGGGATGATGATGAAGCCTTCTGTAGAAGAGCTGTGTCAGTAAACAGGCTGGTTTTTGTACACCAAAAGATGAAGGATAAGACGTGGCATTAGCCTCACATAGAGGAGCTTCCTGAATAAAAGATTCTTATATAAATGTAAACTGATAACTTAGCATACAGCAGGACTCTCTTATATCAAAATCAGACTATAAATAAGGTTGACATTTGTTCGTTAGCATTGAATACAATAATACCTTAGCCTCCAGACTGTATCATATTTGTTCACTCCTACTTATAGGGCATTATTATGCATCTGACTGGAACTGGAACGTTGATAACCTTTCACATAGCACGTGTGCACACTAAGACATTTGCACATGGCATGTCATATTTCTGAGACCCTCCTACTGCTCTGATCAGGCTCAGATCATGTCAAATGAGCTTGAATCAGATGTAAGGCTACATCCTAAACATGACTCAAGTCTGGTTAAAAAATCAGGACTGTGTCAATACAAAAATAAGAGGCTTTGAGCCGCTTCAGCCTGGTAGTCTGAATGCACCCATAGAGGTCATTTTGATAATGCTTTTGTTTACATGATAACAATCTGATTGCCGCCAAGGCACGTCTTAGGCTCTGCACATATTCATCAAAGTCCGCCCACTGTTTGTCGAGAAAGACAGCCCAGAATCTGTGAGTGACAGGAAGTGTAGAGATACATCATGGTAGGATGTTTTTCTTTGTAATTATTTTTTTCACTTTTCCGTGTTGAGTTGTCAACTGAGGATTCAATCAGGGTCTTAAACTATACACTAGTATAAGGAGTCCATTGTTCAGTATGCTTAAACATATGTTGTAAGTATAATAAGTATGAGTAAGATTATGTACTTTCTACTGTTGGTTTGCAGCTGTACAACCTTTTTTTCATTGATGAGGCTGTACTCAGATATCTGCCAGACCTGTTTGTTTATGGGGAAGACAGTAAAGTAAGAAAAGCACCAGTTACAAGAAACAGTTTCTAGAAATGTTTAAAACTTAACAGATGATTCCTCTATTTTCTCTCATCCTAGGTCAGTGCAGTTTGTCATGGCTTCCATTTATTCCACAACTAAGTGAGAAAGAAACTATTAAGCATCAGATTGAGCCGGAGATGGTTACATAGATGCAAGACTTCCTGTATTAAGCTGAAGGTATTTCTTTCTGTTTGTTTAAGTCATCATGAAAATGCTGATGAAAGTAGACATTGTGTGTAGATACTATTTGTGTAATTTGCCTCTTCATACTAGAGGCTAGCTGGCATTATTTACGTGATGTGACCACTGTAGAATATGTGTACTTTTCATTTATAATTTTATTTGTATAGCACATTTAACAATAAAAATTTGGGAAATAAAGACAGTGGCAAGGGAACATTTCCTCATTTGGTTACATTAAACAACTACTTGTATGTAAATAAAAAACTAATGCCCTTTGAGGTAAATTCTTCTTATTATTAAATTATTCTTGAAAAAAAACACAAACAGTGTCTACACGATGTCGCGTGGATGATGACGCTCTGTTCCACTGCACACGGTGGCCCATTCCATGCAGGATTCCTTTGACTAGTCGGTAGCCTACATGTGGTGTTCCGGGCTTTATAGTTGATCATCGGTTAGATTACTGTTTGTCTGCGTTATGGAAAGGCCATTGTTCTTGCAGGTGCTGTTTCACAGTCCCCTTCCATTTTCCCAGGTGTTCTGCAATGCACCACACTGGTAGTGACATTCCTATCAGGGTTTCATGTTGATTTGGGGGTGGGGTGGACTCATCATGTTTTGCCCAGCCGCTTTCTCAATGGGACATTGCGACCTGACAAGAGGTCAGAATGGTGTTGTGCTCCACATTGACATGAGTTTACACTTTCCGTCAAAGCTCAAGTGACATCCTGTGAAACCTCAACCTGTCGAGATAAATGCCCTTAAAAAAGGCTCCTCCTGGTTGATGACAAACTGCAAATAACCTGCATGAAGGGGCACACTTTGCAAGACCTGGGACCCTTTGATGAGCAGTCTCTGAAGAAAGTAGTTTTTAGTTGCTCCTAAAAGCTTCACTTTAATTGTTACAGACACATAATTTTATGTTTTTTATTCTATCTTTGAAACAATGAAGGGAAATTCGATAATTTTCTTATGCCACACCTGATGAGCTCTACACACGCCACATTAATGTGCAATGGCAGTGGTTGGGAATCAATGGACTACTTGAAGGCAAAAACCAGACAGTGTGAGGTGAAGGACACCTTACCTGCACATTAGTTTGTATGTTGTCTGATGGAACGGAGGCCATGATTGCAGATTGAATGTGCTCACAGTGCCGTGAGGACATCGGGCACGCCAACACAGACAGTTCGAGCGTTAAACTGTAGAATATACCACAATGTGTTGAGCCAATATTGTGATTGTTGCCAGGCCTGTTTTAAAAAAACATCTTCAACTGGTGCCACTGGCTTCATGTTTTCGCAGCCGACCACGTCAATATGATAGATAACGTGTGTTGAGTTTAACCTGCCACATGTCCAAGGTTCCCTGAAGGCACCATGAACGAGCAAAGCCCTCAGCCTTCATTGTCACTCAGCAGTCAGATCTGAACCTGTAGAAATAGGATGCAAAACTGTAAAATAAGATTTTAATCAAAATCAATACCTAAAGTTTAGGGTTCATATTTTAGTCTTTGAATTTTTCTTTTTTATTTGACCTGGCCTCCATATTTTATGGCCACAAGCATCATGTCTTTATGGCAGTTTGCCACTTCAGGCAGGTAGAGTAAGGGAAAAAAAAAAACAGCTCAACTCTAACTGATCAGTTTTCTTTTATTTTACGGGACTATGCCAGCGCTAATCCGACATGCCTGCTATGCGTGCAGACGGCAGTAGTGTGCAAAGCAGGTAATCTGAAGTGACACCGCTTGCTGCCATTTTTTAAGGCCAACTACCCTGCAAAATCAGATTATACAAGCAGTCTGTTTTTACTATCTGCAGATCAACATCAGCACAGTAAGTACGCTATAGCCGCATTACTGCATATTTCATGGAAACATATAGTTATTCATAAATAAATATAATTTCTTATAGAGTCAGAGTTATAAAACTCCCCCTAAGAGCACTCTCAGTATGAGCTTAATTATCATTGACATATGTAATGATGAGCTGCTCAGTGCTATCCTCGACGTGGGACTAGCACTTGACTTGTTTGCTTATTGTAGCTCTCCACACAATCTATACTTATATTATGTAATTGTAACTGACATGATGCATATAAACAGACTGACAGCAGCTGCAGCCAGGATACCCATAACACATTTATGAATGCAGGTATATTACTGCCTTTATTTCCAGCATGCACACCAGTTAATAAGAAAACAAACACCCATTAATCATCTTTATGCAGCACAGTTCAGGGTGTGAGAAGAAAATATAATGACAGTCACGGCACCTGCCGTAATTCCAATATCCTTCCTAACGTACCTTGACAGGACTGTTTTGAGCTGAGAATCCATTCCAGTCGTGAAGTTGGGCCACCATGAAAACAGTTTGAAATTAGTATTCACGGGAAGTTCAGCCATATTTTTCCTGCCTGGAAGGTGATAATCGCAAATTCAAGATGCATATTCTGTGTTTGTCCCTGTGACAGAAAACAATTGTCCTGCTGTGCCCCCTATGTTTGCAAAGCAGCAGTCAGGATTTGAACTCGTCTCACTTTCAATCTGCTGTCACTCCACACACACACCAAAATATATATACACAAAAACCTCCTTTTCCTGCCAGATTTGTAATTTGTAATCCAACAAAGACACAAGACCAGAGAAGAAGGAAGGAACACATGGGAAGACAAACAAATGTAACACGAGCAAACCTGGAGCATGTGGGGGGGTCGATAAATCACAGTGAAGAGGATAGTCTAACTTCCTCTCCTGCCTTTTACTGAGAACTGCCGATAAAAATGCTGGCGAGGCTATTCCCAGCAGGAGGAAACTTCTGGAGATTACTGTGTAATAAGCCTGAAACAGACCATGGGTGAATTGAGACTGAGCGTTCACCCTTCTGCCGGGGTCGCGGGACTCATTCTCTCTCAGGAACAGCCACTTGTCTACCAATCTCTGGTCAGATGTGTTGGTGGTGAAGTGGAAAAGAGGGAAAGGGAGAGAGGGTCATTTATAAGCTTACAGGCCACTGTTCGCCTGCCTCCACATCAACAGAAGGATGCTGAACCATAACAGTCGGCTGTGGAGCCAGTTTGAATTAGAAACGTGCAAATCTCCTTGTTCAGGCCAAAAATCTGTATTTTCCAGACACTTTTTGGTCTCTACAGGCTCCCATGTGATGCTTATAATTTACATTTTTGCAGCTTACGTTAAGCAGTTCTATGGTTTACGTGGCATTGTTGGTGTAAATGGTGTTTTTATTATTTTGAATAACAAAAGTTTAAAGGAGATTGTGTGGAAAACAGCATGAGTTCTCACCTACATGCCCCATGGCAGGTTTAACTTTTTGAGTGCATATCTTAAGAGATTACTCAGATCGTTATATGCAAATGATGTTAGCAGAAGTACAGCCCAGGTCAAGGTCTGAGTTATTGCTTTTTTAAAACTGTATTACAAATCTGACTAATCCAGCTGTATTCATGCTGCCCTCTCCTCATCTAGGCTCTGTTTCGTTCACCTGATTTCTCCGTCTCTCTTCTTTTTCTTCTCTTTTTCTCCTCCTCTACCCGGGTGGCTATCACCCCTTATGAGCCGGGTCCTGTTCAAGGATTCTTCCCGTTAAAAAGGAGTTTATCCAGCCACTGTTGCTTAAGGGGGTTCAGGCTTTGGGTTTTTGTAAAGCTCCTTCAGACAATCCGGAATCCTGAAAAAACTCTATATAAATAAAATAGAATTGAACTGAAAATTGCCCTCTGACTTCAGGGAAAAACTGGTGTCTTTTTCAGTGACAGCCTCAGTAAAAGAAAAAAAAACACAAAAAACACTCATATCTGCTGCATCATCCCTTCCGGAAAAATGCAGCCAAATTTATTTCATTAGTGAACACCTGGTTTAAGCATTTGCTTTTCATATCTTTCCTTCTTCTCTGCTGTTCTTTTTGTTTCCTCATTACTCTTTCTTCTCCTCAGCCTTTTGCCGCTGCAGTAACTTTATTTTCCCCCTGTCTCTCAAGCCTGTCTCTGTTTAAATTCCTTGCTTTCTCTACCTTTCACTTTCTGCCTCCACAGTATATATCATGTCAAACCGAGCAATCCCCAGTAAGAGGAGGTTTGTGCGTGCACCTTGACAGATTCTTAGTTATAAGGTAGGTTTCCTGGTCGCAGCAGTTGATATTACACAGATTCGTCATGCTTTTTGGAACCCGGCGCTCTGCTTCTTATTGCCTCCATCATCGGCTGCTGTCTTTTCTTACAGTTAGAAGAAGGTTTAGAAATGTTCTGCGTGCTGAATAAAATGTTGTAAATGTGCTCGCAGGAGTGGTGGCTTTTGGCTTTTTTTTTTCTTCATGCAATCACGGTACTGACTTCCATTATTGAAAAACAGTTTGAGGGATTCATTGACATTTTTGGCAAAGCTAATAGCCAAGTTGGAAATACAAATCTAATTTGAGCACTTCAAATGAAGTGAGGTAATAAAAAAGCTGATTGGTTAAACACACACACACACCCACACCAATGCTGAATCATTTTGACAAGTAAAGCCCACTGGAGCTGATAATGGTTTTTCTTGCCAAAAAAATGTCAGACTTTAAGTGTTCAGAAGCATTTTGTGAAGAACAATTGATACCGCTTCAGTGTTTTTCAGTAAAATGGTGGCAACGGCTTTTAAATGGCTGCAGAAGTAGGAATAAACACCCAAAGGAGGAGTGATCTGACTGACTGACACTACATTATGAGTATTTTACACATTTTTCACTTAACATGGTTCCCCCCCCATAGTCAAAAGACATCCAAATCAATGTACAATATGTTGTACAGCACCTCCTCCTTAAGGTGATGATCAATTTCAGCTGTTTTTCTTTACTTCATTGCTGATACTTCTGTCCCTGTTTCAGTGTTGTGCACTGCGATCACTTACCGGACTGTCACCAGTGGTTTGACACTGCTGGATTGACAGGAGCTCCCCGAATCCCAAACAAGCGTGTCTGCTCTGCTGAGGCCACAGACTGCAAACACACAAGACCAGTGGGAGTTCAGCAGTGAGGAGATCATAGAGGGTACGTAAACACCAGCATTAGAACCAGAGAGGAGCTGATGTGAAGCTGACAGTAGATTCACAACACACACACAACACATTTCTGACATCATCTGACAGATATACATGATGAAAGCTGCTGGTTTGGTCCAGACGTTGACTCAAGAATCTGGGTTTCATGTCCGCCTGCTGTCTTTCCTGATCGTCCCTTCTGTTTTGTTTATGCTGTTCATACACCTGGCAAAGGTAAAAAACCTTTAAGTAAAGACTGTTTTTTTTTCACATTAAATGTCCCCATCTGCTGTCCCCATTTACATTTAGCATGAGGACATGTTCTCTCAGCAACACATGCGAAATAACAGAGAGATGTAGCCGCTGTTAATAGGCTTTATCAGCATTTGGCAAGGATTCCACTGTTTAATTCTGGCCTTAATAGCATAAACTGCAGTATGTAAAGATCCAGCTCCACCAGGACTGATGTTTTACAATCTGGCTGCACCTCAGTGGTTGATAGCACCCACTGTAGTCAATGTGAGGGGCCCCCACCAGATGCATTTAAGTGCATTTAAGAAGCAACTGCCAATGGCACTACAGGTCCTCCATAGTACTACTGCTTGAAAAAAGTCTCTAACATCAATAAGAACAATTACATGATTATAAATGGAAAAGTTGGTAAATTATTTATATAATAAACCACCCCCAACAAACAAAACATAAACACAAAGTACAGTTACTGCCAGTAGGAACTAAACTGCTGTTAAAGTTCTTACATCACCATCACTGTGCTACATAAAACACATTTATTGGAACAACATGCTGTGAGATACACTGACATTACCACCAACTGCCAACAGATGGTTAATTACTTACCCATCAGCTTGAATGTACAGTAACTGTTGTTATTGTTTCGCAGCTACGTTTGAGCATATCCATTAAAGCAAAACCAGGACAAAGGCAGCCTCTGTAGATCTTCTCTCTCTTTATTTTTTTTCTTCTTTTTTCACCACTATAGTTTATACTGTAAATTATGATGATCAACAAACTAATTACAAATAAGAGTTAGTAATTTATCCTTATGGTATATTTTGTTATGCTTCTGTGCCAAGAAAAATAAATAAATAAAAATGTACAGATTGTTGTACAAATGTCTGTGGTGCATGCAATTTGCTTGTAAATAGGCCAGAAAGAACATCCAATGTTTCTGTTTTGTAATTACAGCCCAAATGGGATTCCTGCAATCACAATTATCAGTTTAATTACGTCTGATAGCTATCAGGCGTTATCAAAAGGATCTGTGTTAAGAGGAGGGGTGTGGGATTGGCTTAATGAATATCACATTTGTGGCTCTCGCTAAATTATTAACAGGGACATCTTAACACCTAATAATCCATTTTCATACTGCTATTAAATGATGCTAACGACTTCTGTGCTAACACATGGTACAGGCCTGTGTGTGTGTGTGTGTGTCTCAAACAGCCTCAGAGGTCATTAATTAATCAGAATACAGCTTTCCTACAAATCCCATAGAAATGAATGGAAACAAATGGACATGGAGATTTTTTGCTTTATAATGCATGGGGAAATGTTGTTTATGATTAATTTTCATTACTTCTAAGTCCACCTGGGCCATAAGTGCATAACCATGGCAACCTGTTTTTCAACAGGGATTTTTTGTGATTAATGAAAAAAAATTACTAACCACTTATGTATTTTGTATGAAACAGCTGTGGTTGTATCATAAAGAGAAGTTATATCACATGACTGGTATCATTAAATTCAGAACAGCTTAAGCTGCAATGATGTGTGCATTAATACTGTGGAAACGTGTATGTATCATTGCAAACTAATGTTAAACTTGATTTTGTGATTTTTTTTTGTTGTTGTTGCCATTTCCCCCATAAAAAATGACACATTTGGATTCTAATTAGAGCATGAGAAATATGATCCATCCATCTTCAACCGCTTATCCAGGTTGCGGGGGCAGCAGTCTAAGCAGGGACACCCAGACTTCCCTCTCACAGGACACTTTCTCCAGCTCTTCCGACAGAATCCTAAGGCGAGCCCAGGCCAGCCGAGAGACATAGTCTCTCCACCGTGTCCTGGGTCTTCCAGGGAGGTGTCCAGGATGCATCCGAAACCAGAGACTGTTGCCCGAGCCACCTTGGCTGACTCCTCTCGATGTGGAGGAGCAGCGGCTCTACTCCGAGCTCCTCACCCTATCTCTAAGGGAATGCCCAGCCACCCTTTGAAGAAAGCTTATTTCGGCCGCATGTACTCGCAATCTAATTCTTTCGGTCACTACTCAAAGCTCATGACCATAGGTGAGGGTAGGAATGTAGATTGACCGGTAAATTTACCACAACAGTACAGCGACACCATTACTTTGGAAGCTGGACCAATCCGCCTGAGAAATATGCTTAATCAATAATTCTAATGGTGCAATGCGTAGGCACATACATGCTCCATGTAGACACCAAATGATGTGTTTCTACCTCAAATAGAAAAAAAAACATCTGTGGGGATTTCATACAAAGTTAAGACATTAATTTGTTAATGTGTCTTTATATGCTGATGACAGCTTACTTGCTGTTGGGGAATCTTAGGTAACATCAACCAATCACAAGAAGCTTTTATGGTTGTCAAAAATGTTGCCCAGAAGCAGGAGTCATATAACAAAACAAAACGAAACCAGGTTACACCGTATCATCAATCTTCTTTGCTCCTGGCAGGGAAAACAAACACAAGTTGATTCAATCAGAGGATGTCTGCCAACAGACAGAGCTGTATGTAAAATATGTATCTTCACTTCACACACACACACACACACACACACACCTTCAGCTGCTTGGCAATGCTGTTGAGATGAGAAGAAAAAAAAACACACACACACCCAGCACATCGGTTCATGTTCCAGGGCTGCTACCATTGCAGTGTTGCTCATGCACTTCAAGCAGCAGAACTTTATGTTGGACCTAATTCAGGGATTAAAGCAGATAAGGCTGGATCCGTGTGCTTGTTGGGGGTGCACAGCTTTTGGCTTCAGGTTTAATTGGAGCCCGCAGAAAGAGAGCTGAGAGCTGATGTCATTCAACAATAACTTTTATCCCTCTGACCTTGTTTTCCTGCCTCTTTTTTGCAACTCACACTGTAATTCCAAATCTGGTTCCCATATTACCATACATTACCATATTTCTCAGGACGTGGACATTTTGGAGAGTCTGTCAATTCTTTCTTTTTTCCCTCTAAACAAAAAACAGTAAAGCCCTAATGTAAGCCCTAAGCTAGAGAACAGCACTACACCATCAAATCATGGTCATTGCTTAATTAAAGAAAAGCTCCAGAGGGAAACACGACCTGCTCTATTTTCTTATATCATTTTAATACTTTAATAAGGATATATTAAGGGCTTGGGCCCAATACTTTACTTCTCTTTTAGCCACAAATGAATCCCCTGAATGTTTTAATGCTGAAAAATATGGATAAATATCCAAGTTAATGCAAGAGAGCGGTATCATTTGCTGCTCACCGAGCACATTACCATAAAAAAGGCATCAGTTTAAACACCAGCGGCACACACCTAACACCTATTAGGTGACCACTGCTGGCTTGCAAAGCTTTGAACAGACCACCCATCTCCCAGCCTCAGCTCATACCTTTTTTAAATGTTAGTGGACTGCCTGCTCAGAGCATATCATTAGTATTAGTGTGTTCTGCAGGGATTTAGGGCAACCTCCTAAGGTGTGTGTGGATAATAGTGAATTTTCTCCAGATAATTTCGGTCAAAGTCAACAAAAAAGAAACTGACTTCATCTCAACAGGCACATTTCCATTTCTTTTTCCACCAATTGCTTAGTAAATCGATTTTTATTACACACATGAATGGTTATTTATTTATTTTTTTTTGGAAATTCAATTAGTAATGCTTAAGTCCACAGTAAGAGATCAGCTGCTAAAGATCCAGCAGTTAGAAGAAAACGGAGTGTAGCCATCACTGTATTAGGAGTGAGAATAAATCCAAGTTGAACATTAAACATAAGAGAAGAAGAAGAATATCCGAAGAGAAACACGCAGCTCTCAGCTCAGATACAAGCTGTTTAAATGCAGTAAAGCTGTGTGGTATTTATTGTATATCTGCTAAAATATACTGTTTATGTCACAGCCCCTTTGGATGGAAGATAACGGTTTCAGGTCAATAATGTAGCATCAGTCAACTTCACAGGACTAATTAGGTTTTTTTTCTTGGAGAACCAAAATCAGTTTAATAAAAGATCACCCAAGTGGTTGTGGCCAACAAAATGAAAAATAAAACCCTGCCTGATCCTTTATCTATTAAGAAAATAAAGCAAACAACAGACCTGCCTCTCTTATCTATATAAAAAAAAGTATTCCTCTTGTATATATACAATGGAGTCCTGAGTGCAGGAAGTGTAACCCCAACTTGGCTTGTCTAACAGCAAGCAGCACAAAAAAAGCGAGCCCAGCCCTCTGGCCTCCTTTTATTCAGCGTCCTGGGCTGATGATTGGTCAGTTGTGATGACACCCACACCTGGAGGCAGCCCATCTGGACTGCACAGGTGAGCCCAGCCAGGCAATCTGCACCTGGAGCACAGAGAGAAGGAAACAAGAGGAAAAAAAAACTTTTATTTCCCACTCTTTCAGACATAAGAGAAAAACAGTGGAGATAAAAAGAAAACAGAACTCAGCTTCTTCTTTATGTCCAGCCCTTCTGCTGCCACACCTGCTGGACAACCAGAACACACACACACACAAAGTTTTAATATGTTTACATAGTTTATTTTTGTGTTTTGACATATGACTTCTCAGCTGCTCTCTCCACTCTCTGACCAGTCTCCTGCCACCTTTCTGGCTTATTTAAATCAGACGCCTTCATTTAAAAAGTTCTTGGCATGATTCAGTGTTTTGGCTTAATTTTGCCTCTGTGTCAAAAGTCACAAAGTTGAGCCCCTAAAGTATTGCTGAGTTAATTAGCAGCGGATTGCGTTGAAATATAAATGGACTCTGCGGTTTAATTAGATTCAGAGTTCTTACATTATATCGGCAGGATTATGTTATTTCTTCTTCTCCTTATTTGTAGCTACATTGTTTCTTATCTCTCCAACAAGCTCCTGTTGCTCATTTAATAAGGTGAAGGATAGTTAATATTGTTTTCATTAGTGTTCCTGTTGTGATGCAAATGTTGGTAAATCTTTAATTTTATTTGACTCTGGAGCATTGTGTTCCTGTTCTTCTACTCTGGTGCACTCTAATTCACACCCAAAGGGGGCAAATTAACCCCCAAAAACAGTGAATCTTGATACAGTTAGCAGAGTGTTAGCTTATGTGTTCCCACATGTTTACTTAAATATTGGAAAACCAGAAAGCTTGAAAGCTCTTCTCTCTGTTATTTTGAAGTCCTGTTTATTTCCTGTTTTATTTTGAAAGCACCGACTCCCTTCTAGTTTCAGGTGACTTCCTCTCCCTCCTGTGCTCCCTCCTCCTCCAGGTGATTACCTGCTCCTCCCTGATGGGTCTCACCTGCGTCTCATTGTCTCTCCCTCCCTGGAGTATTCAGGCTACGTTTACACATAGCAAGGTATTTTAATAAACAAATATTTCCTTCCTTCCCTCCGTTTTCCAAAATAATATCGTGCACACATCATAATAATCATAACTATGGCAAGTCTGTGGGTGTAAGCCAATCAGACGTCAGTGTGTCAGAAGTTGTTCCAAAATTGCTGACCCTCGAGACCTAATACTTCTCTGTATTTGCAAATGCAAACACGTCAATAGTGCTTGCATGTGAATCCTGTTCTCCAGTGTGTAAGAACTGTAACTTGGTTCGTGTTGACTAGTCTTAGTTTTTGTTTTCCTTGTGTCAGTGTGGGGAAAGTTACTGGCTCCCTGGTTGGTAACCTGGGGTCTGTTCTCAAAATCAGATTAATATGATCTTAATGGAAAAAAAAATTGATTAAGCTTAAAATATTTGAAAAGAAATAAAATGACATTTTCATAGGCAGGATAAGATTTGTGTCTCCAAGTGTATCATGCACAACACT
Organism: Parambassis ranga; assembly: GCF_900634625.1. Classification (NCBI taxonomy): domain Eukaryota; kingdom Metazoa; phylum Chordata; class Actinopteri; family Ambassidae; genus Parambassis; species Parambassis ranga. The sequence goes on along the minus strand of NC_041025.1, from coordinate 20,102,882 downwards.
ATATAAAACTCAACAACAAGGCTAACTAGCCTCATCCGGGCAAATAAATGACACTTTTGGTCGATATTCACCTCATAATTCACCATATCTTAGCTATAGCTTTTCTCCTTATACTCAATAGGACCACAAGTTGATCGTAATTCTGTATGACCTGTCATACAGAGCTTGAATAAGTCTTTTTTTTTAAATAATACATTTTAACACATTTTATTTTACAGGGCAAAACTTTTCCCCATCCCAAACAACACGTGACCACAGGTGGGCACCAGATCCCACTGGTCGTTTTACAGACCTCAAAGTAGCTGTATCAATGTTTTCCTGGTGAGGACACCAAATATTTCTGCAAAAATAACCAAAAGAAAAACAAGTATATAACAGCTGCAGGGGTGTGATATATAAATACAGTCTAGTATCTTTTTTTTAATCCCTCTGTCTTTAAAGAGAACATATTCAGGTAATGGAAGGTCTTATTAAAGCAGACAAGTTCATTTGTTTGAGTCATTTAGGGCACATAGGTCCCTAATGACTAATGATTTATTACAGGAAAGAATTCAGCATTCAGGCATCCTTGGACTTACTAGTCCTGCCAGCCACCGAGATGTCATGTTACATAGGAAATTAGTGTCAGAGGAAGTTACTGTTTTGGACTCGTGAATTAATCACACAGGAGACAAGTGAAGGAGGAGTGGATGGTGCCGACACACACACACACACACACTTTCCCTGCACTCAAGGTACGCTGATTTCTGGAGAATACATCAAAGGGTGAGGGTGGGGGTAGGGGTGAGGGTGAGGGGCGGTGGGAGCCATGAGAGCTGGCAGCCTGGAGAGGTGCGCAGCGGGGATGGCAGGTCTGCCGGGTTGAAGGGTGATTAAGGAGGGTGCAGTGACAGAGAGAGAGTGGGAGAGTGGAAGGGGAGATAGAGAAAAGAAGATGTTCTACAGCACTCATCTCCAACTTTGGATTCATTACAACCGCTCGTTTGAAATTCCACTTTTCAAACAATGTGCTGAAAGTTGCCAGCGTCTCCTCAGAGCGAATCTTTGATTTCCATTACAAAAGGCAAAGATAGGAAAGACGATGTGAGAGCTTACGTCTCCTGGCTCTTGATGTGTCATTGCAACAGATGGGGCTTTCATTTTGCATCTTTTATTTTTATATATTTTTTTTATTCATGCATCATATCTTTAAATTTAACATGGTTGTTTTAATGTACGATCATTTGACACAGGCCGGGTCAGCAGGATGTGCTACTGTAAAACCCAGATTTCACATTATGGCTCAGTATTTCATCACAGCAGAGAAAGAAAGAAAGTAAGGTCAACACTCAGAAGGTATTTGAATTCACTCCAGCATTTCCATTGAGGCATGTAGGGAGATGATATCTTTTTAATTAATTTTGACTTTTTTTTTGTAAAAATATCCCTTTAACTTTCCGTCTGCCTCGCTCCCTCACTCACTCTTTCCCCTGCTTCGACTTACATAAGCGTGCTCATGCAAAATTCAATTCATCATTTACTGGCAAAGTACAGAGTCACAGATGTGACACCAAAAAAAAAAAAAAAAAAAAACAGAAAAAAAAAATTGAAAATCAGTCGGCAGGAAGATTCTCACAAGCTGGAAACATGGCAGCAGAGATCTCTCTCCCGTCCTAAAGGTGATGTTCTATGAAAATTTGATTTGTTGAAGCGGCGGGGATGTTTAATGTGTAAATGACGCAGTGGCGCTTTACAGGCCCAGGCCCCCCGCTCTCCCCTGTAGTGGGTATGTGTGTGTGGGGTGGGGGGTGCCTGTGGAACCTGAGGAATTTATAAATTAGGAGGAAGCTATAAAAGTTGGATCAGAATGAACGGCTCGATGAAGGAATACAGATTGGACTGTTGTTTTTTTTTTAAAGGGGGGAGTTATCCCCCTGCCACTCAACACATATAGCCTACACACACATATTAATACATCAATATGCTTTAGCACACACATAAGCAGCTCTTTCCTTATTCTATGTGCAAAGGAACATTTTATTCCAGGCTCTGGTTTGCCCCCTGCTGTGTGCCAGCCTGATCTGCTTCACGAACCGTTTTCACCCCAGCCGTATATATATATATATATATATATATATATATGTGTGTATATACCTCTGCACAAATTAATGATAATACAGTATCAATGCTTTTTATTATAAATCCATGAAAAAATTAGATCAGAATATTTACATATATACTTCAAAATCGTTGATTTCATTGGAATGAGGGGCGTGTCTGTGTTTTTTTTTACATAAAAACAATCCTCTGCATCTAATAAATGAATGATGACTTCCCCACTATGCTGTGTGTCAGTGTGATCTCTCATTTATACATCACGTCACTGCACGGTGGGTGCAGTGCTGGGCTTCTTCAGCAGCCAGAGACCGAATGGTAAATCAACACTGCCACCCTTAGGCCAAATGAGAATAGCACAGATGGGTTCCAGTGGAGCAGTGATGAATGGAACGCTCACTGCTTATGAAAACCTGCACAGATGAGGTGATGCAGCACTTCTCTGCAGGTGTGTGCAAAACAGATTATCATGAAGTTTTTTTTTAGGGATATTAATTATAAACTACAGCATTAATCAGTACACACAACAAACTATGACACTAATGACTCCATGAATATGTGACTATATGTGTGTAAATAATGCTGAATAAGAGGAGAGAACACTAATTTACAGAGTGTAACGCTTCGAATCAGGACAGAATCAGGACAGGGTGTTAGGAGAGTCATGTGCTTCCCTCTGTGGACTGACAGTTTTCATTATTTTCTCTCTGTCCCCACCCTCCATTACTCACTGTCTCCCAGCCACCTTCCATCCCTCACTCTCCCTCTCTCTTTAACACACACTTCTACACAAAGTCCAGAGACATAAACAGATTGTTGCAGCTGACCTGAGGGCATCTTGAGATGCTGAGAGTAATGACACTCAGTACTGCATGAGTGAGTGTGTGTGTGTGTGTTTGTGTGTGTGTGTGTGTGTGATCACTTCTAACCAACATCATTCATCAGACTTATAGACTTTAATTAATATTTAATAAGGAAAAAATGATCTAAATTTCAAGGAAGGGTAAAAAGTGTAAAACCATATCCCAAATACTTGTGACCTCTTGACCTTAATTTCTTCCCATTTATTTAGTTGGTTTCTCTCTCTCTCTGTGTGTATATGAACATTGTAATGTACTGGGTAGTTTAATAAAAAGATGGTGCCTGAATGTGAAGAAGAAACAGGAAGTGAATTTACTTGTGCATCAGACAGTGACCTAAAGTGATAAATTAGCAAAGGCAAGTTTATTTATAACACACATCTCAGCAACAGAGGAAGAGAAATGCACAATAAAGTGAGGTTAGAACACATGACAACTAAAAAGGGAACTTAACAGAACAGGAGATAAACCCATGAGAACAGGAGACACAAAAAAGTAAATAAAATAATTATAACTCAGAAGGTTAAAAAAAGAAAGAGAAGAAATATAAAAGATACAAGAATAAAAATCAATTTTGGTTTTAATCACTGAGATTTTTAGTTGATCTGATGTTATCTGAGACTTTGTTTCTAGAAAACTGAGCAGCAGATACGCTGTGTATTATTCATGTCTGAATCAATGAAACCTGTTTTTTGCACAATATACTTAAGTGTAGGCTGTAATTTATTTACTGTAAATGGAAAAAAACAATTTGGAGACATGGGAAAAAAATGTCAGTGGTGCTTAATCAATAAATATTTATCTGATAGTTATTGATTTGTGCTTTAGGTTAGTGGCAGGTCATTCAGCTGGTTGCTGCCTGGGTCCCTGTGTCACTGTGTGTGTGTGTGTTTCAGAAGTTGAAGATTATCACAAAATACAACCATGAAAAAACAGAAGTTTAAATCAAGCAGCATCATGTATTTTTGAGTAATGGAGCCCTTTAATGTATTTTTTTTCATTTTCCTGAGGAGCTTTGGACCACATTCTCCTATTGTTTACCCTTTTATGTTAAGAACTCGGCCGCAGCCTTTCCTTCCTCCTCAGTCTAGTTTGGTGGCACATGGGGGCCTGTTTTGTGTATGTGGTGAAGTAAACTCGGTGTTTCTCAAATGTCAGCAGCAGCTGTCCCCAAACCAGACAGATGGTTAAGTAGATTCAGGAATTAGAGGAAGATTCCTGGTCTGTGTCACCAGAGCAACAAACTAAAGCAGTAAATGGGATAAAACCCGACTGTCTCTGACCTTTTTGTAGGCTTTACTCCACCAGGCCTGACTCCATTCTACTCCACAGTGCCGGTCAATCCTCTGGAGACGTCCAGGCTTATCATCAGTCCACGCCTTTGACTGCCCTCCACGCTGCAAAGCTCCTTCACAGTGTATGACAAAAAAAAAAAAAAAATCAATAGCTGTATATTCCCCATAGCATACAACTTTGACAGGTGTCCTTCCACACTCTGTGTCATACAGGACACTTTCCCCTCAGTTGCTACATGAATCCTGAGCTCTGCCATCACAGTTTAGCATTCTGTTCAGTGCACAGTGGACAGGTCAGTCCACCCGGGTTCATCAGAAATACATCCCAGCAGTCAGCAGCTGAAAAACAATATATATAATATATATAGCACGTAGACTGTATATAAAGACACTTCCTCAAAAGGGAGGCCAAGACATCTGGGTTACCCCCTAGTGGCCGGCTGCAGTATAGGTCATAAAGTCCACCTCCTCCTCCTATAACTGCGCGAAGCAGCTAAGCTATTGATGAAAATATGTGGGTGGAACAACAACTATGAGACTCTTGGCTCTAAGAGGGCATCTTTTCCAGCATGGCAGCAGCCATAACTAAGATGTTTTGGCTTCACTTGTTCACATTGAGGGGTGGTGGAGCTGTGTAATGTGTCATAACTGATTTTTTTTTCACTTTGAAAACCTCTCATCTATAGAACTGACAGTCTATATAAACAACAAAAAATATTTTTAAAAAACACTATAAAAGAATAAAAATAATGTACATATTTATTAATCATTCAAACTTAAAGGTAGGGTAGGAGATTTTGGAAACTCAGTGAGAGTCAGCCAGATTTTGAAAGTAAACACACGCCCCTTTCTCTCAGAGCTCACCCCGAAGCCACGCCTCCCAATCACATGGACGCGCACTACCTGAAGACGAGCTGTGGTCTGACTTCGGCCGTCATGAATGTACCTCTCTGGTGTGCGCAGAGCGTTTTATAGCTTCCAAAGATTATTCATATTCTTCGTTTTAAAGCGAAACTGGCGAAATAATCGGTTGCTATCGGATTGTAAAGAGAAGTTACACTAATTTAACAAAAAGTGCATCAAAATGAAATCTCCTACCCTACCTTTAAAATGTTAGCTTTTGCAAAAAAGAAAAAAAAAAGTTTCTATCCAGACATTTTAGGCTGGTGGTTTTGGTCCCATTTGTTGTGGGAATGTCAGGTACAGCCCTTCTAGCTGTCACCATGTAAGCCAGCCCTCCCACTCAGGAAGGAGTCGTCTAACGCGGGTCAGCTCACAGGAGACACACCTCTCCCTGTCACAATGTGCCGGCTCTGACAGGCTGCTCTTACCAGGGGGGAGGACGGCTTTTTGCTGTCTGGCAGCTGCAGTGCCAATAACTATAGGTTCTAGTTACAGAGGAATATTCAGCTTAAATGCATAACGCTAAATGAGAAGTGTTGCTGAAGCACAGTGAAGGCCTTGTACTGGTGTAGAAGACATTGTTAGCTCTCAGCGTGTGTGTTTATTCGTCATAATGAGGAAAAGCAGGTGAGACAGCTAAAATGCAGGGTGTGGAGGCTGATGGGTCTCACTAAAGCTGTCCTGATAATGGACCACAGGATAAAGACGAGTTTACTCACATGTAAAAGCCCTTTCAAAAGGCTTTCCCCCACTATCCTTTCTCTCCAGGGTACTCTGAGTAGCAAGCCACGTTTTAAACACTGTTTAACTGATTGATAAGATGCAAAACTAAAGAGAGGAAAGGGTGAAAGGTCTGTTAGAACTCTGTCCTTCTCCACCCAAGTCCATTTGGTATCAGCCAATCAGCCATACATTTCATCAAGGCAGGGACCATAGATTGTATATAAAGATGGATGATGTAGTTCTGCACCTAAACATCCATGTGATGTCAGTGTGTTCATTCTAGACACTTTAAGATTTAATTTTTTATTTAGATAAAAACACTGTACGCGGCAAAGACACCTCAACAGTGTACTGCAGCAATGACTCAGTTATCAGTTATCACAACGTGGTCGCTCAAACCCTTCTGGTTGCCACGGTAACCAGATAATCAGCGCTCTTCACATCGGTGTGTTACGGCTGCCGTGTCAGGTTGATTTCCTTTGAATTAAAACAAAAGAGAGGAGATCAGTGGTCGTTTTGATGTTGAGAATAGAGTCAGCGTTGGCTTCCCTTTAAAAGGGGAAAACCCTCATTAGCAGCCATGACATCAAAATCTGTTTACTCTTGCTTACAACCTTTCACATCTCACACCTCATGCAGGGAGATTTTGATTACGAGTCCTAGAAGGTCACAGCGCACTCGCCCATTAATTACATTCCATATCAAAGATAATAATAAACACACCAGTGGGCTGGACCTTATGCTCCGTTCAAGGTTGGCCCAACGTGAAGTCAAGTTTAGATGGATGGAGATGTGCAGGTGAGCCAAGCTGGACTACCGGACTTGGCTTGTTGTTTAGTTTTAGCACATGTGTTACTTGCTTCTTTACCATGACAGTAAGAGCAGATGGAAGGAGGAGGAAAAAAGGGAGCACAGGGTTCTCCTTTAAATCCTTCGCAGTGTATGAACAGGCAGCCAATGGCTGCTCTTTAATTAGTGGTTGTTTTGTCAGATGCCATCGCACTCCGTCCTTGGCGACGATAAAGAAGAGAAAGTATCTGCTTTGGTTTGCTGATCTGCCAGTTGGCTAATTTTAAGTAGCGCAGCAAGACGCCTGTCACAGCATTGTCTTTTATAAGCACTGTAAGCAGCGTGTATACAGCGTGTAACAAGCCTCCTCAGCTACCATATTAGATGGTGTGTGTGTGTGTGCTGCGCATGCAAAATACGTGCGATAAAGTGTCATCTCTTTTTTTTGTCATCAAACACCTGTTTATTCTGTGCTAATTAATTGTTAACATAGTTTCAATTTGTCAAGCAGTTTGCTCCGGGTGAAATTAGCTCGCTAGCTTGCTGACGTTAGCTAACGCGCCTCCTAATCAGTGTCCAGATGAATTATAAGCTCTGATGTGGCCAGATGTTGCTCCACTCTACATCCTTGAGAATATAAATAATAAATGACATAATGCTTCTTTGGCAGCGTGGATGCACGGGAATGAGTAAATAGAAAGAAAGAAGGACAAAGAGTTTTGGATTCAATAGGAATTTGACACCATTTTGTTCATTTTCAGTGTTGATATTCTGTTGTCATAATAACAGTGAATACTGTGTTGTCCCAGAGAGGGGCACTGCAGCAATGCACACAGCTCTGTGGCTGTGAAAGCAGCTCTGCATCAGTATGGAGTGCATACTCTAAAATAAATGGAGCTCTCTCTCTCTAAAGCACTGGGATCCACACAATAATGCTAAAGTACAAAAAAAAAAAAAAAAAAACTATCCACCATTAGCACCATATGACGATGAATATTAAACGCTGCACAGTGGATATAAATGGCAGCTTGCTGTGCTTGATAAGTTTCTGTGGCTGATTTTGAAACTTTCTGCCTTGTTCATATTGCCAGATGACACTTTTACAAAACAACATTTCTGCACAGCAGAAGACTTGTTATGTTGTTTTTTTTTCCCTCTCCACTGCATTCTTTGACCACTCTCTCATTATCTGGTGTCTCTGACAAGTGTGATAGTTGTGTTGACAATGAAGGCCAACCCCTTGGAGTCCATTAGCGACTGCAAACCGCCCATCAATCAGACTCGGTTAATATTTTGTCTCCACTGCAGCTGTTGTCACAGTTTTCTCCTCACCTGAGAACAGCACTGATTTACCTTTGTGTTACAGGATGTATATACACTTATAATTATCTTAAAGGAAGCCAAGAGCATTCCCTGGGAACGAGGCACAAAAACAAAAAGACAAGTAGAGATACTGAGCTAAATGCTTGGAGAAATGCAAGACATAGGTGAAACTAATGACTAGACACTCACAGAGAGCAAAGACAGGAAGTCAAACAAACCATAACACACAATAAAAATAGGACATAGAGGAAAAACACTGAAATCACAAAATAAAACAGCGGACCATTATACAGAAGATGGAAGTGCCGCAAATAAAAACAGGCAATACAGCAAGAAAGCATAAAAGCTGACATTATAAACTAGTATAAGAAACAAAACAACAGTAAAGATAAATGGACCACAACAGGAAGGACTGACAAAATAAAACAGGAAATGAACCCTGACATTATACAGCGTTCATGAAATACAACTAAGGCAGCATCATTTCAGGAAGGTCAACTGTGTCATCACAGCACAACCGGACTGTCTGCAGCTAAACATATCCCAGCATTCATTGTGCTCTGGCAATGGCTGTGTTCCTTTTACAATATGTAAGGACTGAGTTGAAAATGCTTGATGTAAATATATCGACTGCAGTGTGTGGCAAAGCAACACGAGCATTAAAATAAACAGGAAGTCTTCCCTGGTCCCTTTTCAACAACCACTGGTGCCACCATTGAGGGCTACATTATCTGCAGACTTGGAGGCAAAGACCTCATTGCCCCTCAGTTCAGCCACACCAAACATAACTACTATCATGACAAAGAAATGTGAAAAGAGAAAGTGAAAGAACAAAATAAAACAGGAAGTACAGCTAAGAACCACAAAGGCTGTGTTCGAAATCACTCCCTAATCACTATATATAGATCTATATAGTGCCCTCGCCATTTTGTAGTGCTGTCCGAAATCTTAGTGAGAAATTATAGACCCCATATAGGGCCCTCAATGTATCCCACAATGCATCTTGAAAAGTAGTGTCCATCCGATGTTCACTGCTTTTAGCGATATGTACCGTCATGCATTGAGCAGACCGACGAAGAGAACAGGAAATATAATGATGGTTTAAAGAATGTAGCATGACCGGTTGTGTGTGCTTTATTTATGTTTTCCCATACAACGTTTATTGGGCTATAATGCCACAAATTATAACTGCTAACAACACAGAGAGATTGGCTCGTTTAATTTGCGACAGCAATGACGTCATTAACAGAGACGGAAAATGATAGAGGTAGTGTCCAAAATGTCCGAAAATGCTTTCACAATGAGTTCACTATATGCTGCCCTACACTGAACTCCCCATATGGGGAGTATTGTGTGAGTAAGTGATTTCGAACACAGCCAAAGAGTCTGACATCACAAAATAAAACAACCACAGAGAAAGAAAATAAAACAGGAAGTATATAAGGGTATGGAGGAGGCATAGGCACATCAGCATCAAAACAAGCAATAGCCATTTTTATTGTGTCATTCATCATCTACTTGTCTCGTGGTTCCATGTAACACAGAGCCTGCATTAGCGTTTTCTCTTGTTAACTTCAGTATAGTTCAGATGATATATATTTAAACTAAGTCTTACTGTTGACCCCGTAACTGATCACTTTACAGTGCTGGCACCTCTCACAATTTACCTTTAAATATATACAGTACATTAAACCTGCTTCCCTTTGTGATCTTAATTTATACTTTCCAGATGGTTAGCATCTCACAGACTCATCCCCATCAGTAATGAATGCTGAGCATGCTATTAAAGACAGCTTTGTTGCCCCCGGGGGAATCCTGCCCACTGTAGTTTGCACAGAGCTTTAAAAAGTAAATCGGCACAGACAGGCGCCGCACGCGAATGAGAGCGACATCAAAATAAGATTTCGTCTTTAAAAAACACGGCACGATCAGATGCTTGGCCACGTAGGATCAAACGTCCCTCTCAGTTCATGTACACGGAGTTCAGACTGTGTTTATAAGCCCATTAAAGAACATGGTGCCACCGTGTGAACCCTTTAGGACTGCTGCAGGCCGTTCAGTTTCTAATTGCTTTGCACGGCTTGAAGGACTCTTTGATAGGTGTCAGCACGTTCGCGCTGGTAAATGGCATGAGTTATGATGTCACATTTTCCAGAACAGAGATCAGAAACCTGTATAATTAATAATGATGAGTAACTACTGGATTGCCGCCTGCATGCACTCAGATGTACACAGAAAGTGATGATATTGATTGAATGTCTGACTGTGTACTGGTATTGGATTTGAACAGTACATAGACCACAGCATGCAACACAAAAAAAGAGGCAATATACTAATTTATAAAACTTTACACAACCAGTCTATCAATGCAACGTTCTTTCAGAGGGTTAGCAGATGCTACATATTAGCCATGCAATTGACTGAAAAGAGAATTTTGTGTCAAAAGCACAAAGAAATGATACAATATCCATGAGATGGACGACGCAGCTCTCCAAATATCTCTCTTATAGGCACTGTTGGAAAAAGACACCATCTTGGAATTTAGATTCTGTGAAGTGGGGATAAGTACTTTTGTAGCCAGCAATAAAAGGTACATATATGTTAAATAAATACACGATTTTAAACAAAAATCAAGTGTGTTAAGTTCTTTTGGTTTAAGATGTATGACACATACCGCAGCCAGCCACCAGGAGGCATTTCACATATGTATGCCTCACTTTTGGAGTGCTGTCGATCTTTATTCACAGCCAGTGGTCGTACCTACTGGAAACTGAGTTTGGCAGTTTTAAATAGTGCACTTCTGTGTTACAATGCCTTAAATTGCCACTCAAGGCTGTTTGTTTTCCCTCTTTCTTTGTTCACTGTGTGACTGTGTACCCTCAAAACCAAATCCAGCCTCTGCTGGCATCTTTTGGACATATACAGGTTTGTAATCCTGTGGATGGATCCTTGTAGCTTGAGCTGTTGATGGCCTCATATTTATTAGCTGTTTGTTTTTTACCTCTCTTGGTTATAGTGTGACTAATGACCCAAGAACTGTCAAGAGATAAGGTCAGATGGTGCTGAAACAAAGCGAATCAATCATTATGGTCATGGAACAGGTGTGAGCTGGGGTGAAACCTCCTGGAGACTGAAGTTAGCACTGCATTATATGTGGTTAAAAGTTGATGTCTGAGGCCACCTCCCCTGTTGAGAGAAGTTTTTTCCCCACATAGATAAATGTCATCCCTGACCCCTCTGTCAAACAAACATTTCTCTCTGTCTGTATTTACCCACCAAAACAATGCTGACAAAGCTGGAGCAGCAAAAAGTCTAGAGTTGTCTTGATTTAAATTCTTGGACATATAAATTAAGGGAAAAAAACAGGTTGGGACCAAAAAAAAGTACATGGACTAAATACATTAGGTAGGGTAAGAAGACACAGGTGTAAATAATTAGGATGAGGCAGCCAATCACAAAGGAGAAAAAAACACAACAGGAAGTAAAATCCAACTAAGACACACACATGTTGATTTAAAAACCTTTGCCACCTTTCCCTCCAAAACACACCTCGAGAATGATTGTTTTGGTATTGGGCTAGCCATTAACCAGCTCAAAAGCTGACTCTGTCCATATGTAACAATATGAAGAGGTCATGTCACTGTGAGATATATATGTATGTCATAATACCCTGGTGAAAAAGCATGTGATTATGCTGTCAGACAAAGGAGCTTTACTGAAAGAGGACAATTTTCTAATGAAAACCTGTTTGACATGTAAACAGCACTCTCTTCCATTAGCGTGGACATCATATGAGAGCAGAACACTTTCTGTTAAAAGCCATGAATCCCAGCCGCTGGCAGTCGTTTCTTGGTCATAGGTATTGATTAACGCTCTGAACATATCATACATGCATCTATTTTTTCTGCTGTGAGGCAACAATAAAAAGGGTATTTACTGTATATTGTAGGGTAGCTAGTTTGTTCATGTGCTACTAGTTCTTCCCCTCCTCCCATTCCCTCCCCTCCCCTTCTCCCCAGCAAATGTTTGAAGCAATTGCAGCCATTGATAGTGTCTGGGAATATGTGGGGGAAAAAAAAAACAAAAAAAAACACTGGCATCAGATGATACAGCACCATTGACCAGCAGAAAATCAGCACATTATTGATGCTTCTTCTTCTGAAAGTGTGTGAACTGCACAACAAGCATCTACTTCTGTGCAGGAAACAAAGCCAAGGTCATTATCCTGTGGCTTTGGCTGGGTTTTTTTATACACTATAAAAAAGAATTTTAAAGTTGAAAGTTTAAAAGGGGGGAACTTGTAGCATCATTGTTTAAGGGTAAATGTGCAGAGACAACGTAAGCATGGTTTTAATTTAGCTGTGGGGTTGTGGAGCCAGACATACCACAGCCTTTTGACATTAGAGTATAAAGTTGGGAATCTGGCTGTAAAGCTTGATTAGCGCTTCTTTCATCCAGCACATACATACACGCAGTGATCTAATGAGGTTACATGGGACAGGCTTAGCATGAATTAACGGTTACGCTGAAAGGTTGAGGAGCACAATAGGTCAAATGTTAATTACAAATTGTCTCAGTTCATAGAGAATGCAGATTGTAATTAATCCAGGATGGAACGAATTTATAGCAATTTCCTCTGCTAATGTACCTGTGTGGTCCACAAACAGCATTTCACACATTTGTCAAGAGCGTAATGAAAAATACAGCTTATACCTCATTTTAATGTTAAAGCCAAAAGGTGGGGAAGAAATTGATCTCTGACATCATCCATAACAGAGCTAAGGTTATGCATGATTTTACATGGGTAATATTTTGTTAATTTGTGGCACTGGAGGCACAGACAATTAAAACAAAAAAAAAGTGGAATCATTAGTAGTTCCTGTGTCCAACCTTTACTTTACCACAAGAGAGCGCAGAAATTTGTTAGAACTTAGCTACTTGGACTTAAAGATATTAATAAAATAGCAAATTTGATGCTGATGTAGTCAATACAGTAGGGGATACATACAATATAATTTCCTGTTTCCTGCCAGTAGGTGGGGCTATGCTAGGATATCAGTCTGTTCAGGCTTTGACACATTCATGGCCACATACCATGTCCTTTCACAACCTAACACAACGCTGTCTGCTACCACCTGCCATTGTGTTGGCAAGCAAGTCCATGATGATGTCAATGGTGTAACTTAAAATGTATAAAAAAAATAAAAAATTTGAACTAAAAAAAAGAGAGAAAAAAGAGAGAAAGAAAGACATTTTTTTACTTTTAGAAAAACTAAATTTTCACCACATTAAAGAAAACAACATTTTCTATAATTTTGAATATAATCTATCTTTTAACACCCCCCCCCCCCCAACACACACACACACAAATTAAAAAAGAAGGAGCAGTGATCCTTCTGCTGTCAGTGAACCTAGGACCTGTTTGATTCCCCGCTAGTTTCTGAATGACTCCAAGTTCTTCCAAGTACTCTATCCTCAGACGAGCTCCCACCAAACCCTTCAAACTCTGCACCACATTAATCCAACCCTGACCCAACCCAGCATCTGGTTCTCCCTAGTCTTCCAGATTGCCAACGTTGCAGACCCAAACAAAAAATTGAGAAAATAGTTGGTCTTTTTCCAGCTACAAATTTAGGCCACAAAACAAACAAAGGGACAGAAAAAACCCTCCCCAGAGCCTCCACCCACACAACTAAATGCTCCACTGAAGATAGAAAGAAAGAGAGAGAGAGAGAAAGAAAGAGAGTGAGTGATAGAGAGAGAACGAGAGAGGAAAGTTTCATACTGAAAAAAATATTTTTAAATATGGTTTGTAGACTAAAACTTTAACCCGCAACCCAATTAGAGGGTTAAGCCAAATTAAATGTGTAGGAATAGTACAGGACTAAAGAGACAGGATGCGTGATGCCGAAGGAAAGTGACCCACCACCCGCCTACAATGTGCAGCTTTCATGCAGGTAGGCTGCAGTGCCCAGCTGTCACTAATCCCCTACTGCCAATCACAGATGCACAACGTGTCACATAAGCCTGTTTCTAAGACATATGGACACATCATCAGGGCCTCAAAACTCTGCATCATGGAGTCTAACTTTGCATGTGAATGTAGTCCCACAGCCTGCAGTGAAAGCACATTAAGAGAAGGAATATATGTCTGGAGTAGAAAATGGTAACATGTTTTTTTCTGCTGTAGATTTCAGGCCCAAAATCTACAACAGAAAAAAACAGGTTACAATAATTTCTGTCACAGTTTATCTGCAGTTAAATTCTGTTTTAGGATTTAGACAAAAGGATGTTAAACAAAAAGAAACTTGATAATAAAAGTGAAATAAGTAAAAAAATAAATAAAGGAGTAAAAATGAAACTGATCACACTGGAAGTAGCAGTAAAAATAGAGAGGAATACAAGCAAAGAATCAACACACACGCACAGACAGACAAGCAGACAAACAGAGACACAGGCGAAGCACCAGGATTAAATACACAGAGAGCACAGGTGAGAACAATCAAGTCAGGGCAAGCAATCACCATGGAGGGAAAACAACAGGAAGCAAAACAGACAGAAGAACACAAGGAAACAAGACTTTCAAAATAAAACAGGTAGTGCAATGAACTCAGAACTCAGATACTAACCTCGTAACAGAAGAAGGCAAAAATACTGGACAAGTAAATGCACAGATTCTGACAACTATCACAGATAGATAGATAGATTGCTGCTCACTTTTTCATCTGCATTGTAATTTTGAGTGGGTGATGAAGTTTGTTGGAGCTCTTACACCCAAGCGACCTTTCTCTTTTTTTTTAGTTCAGCAAAAAAAAAAGGAAAAGGAAATCATTCACTCACATATCCTCTATGGGAAATTCCCAGGAGAGCGCGGCAGTGTCCACAATGTGGGTCTCTGTGTGAAGGTCAATGACGCTGCTGTGGAAGGTTTCTCCATTTGTAGCTAGGACACAGACTCAGAGACGCTTGCACGTCTGAACTCGACACAAAATGTAGTTAGAGAGCACGAAAGCCGTGCCTTAAAGCTGTATAATGTAGATGGCAGTAACCCTATTTTCCCAGTGCCCTTCAAACTCACAGTGTATAAGAACATAATGACTGTAATTATTACACTGCAACCATCATCGCAAAAATGACTAATGTGACCATTAGAGCCAACAACACATACAGTCCTCTCCGAGTCAGGCCTACGCAGGCGTCTGAGTCTCTCAACGCAGCAGCACACTAATTAATATATCAATGAGTACACAAGAAGCAGCTCCATCCAGGCCGGAGTTAATTGAAAGGCTTCTCATTTTCCACGCCGGCCCCTTTCAAGGTGACGGAGCATGTTGTGGTTAGATTAAATATTTATTGAAGGGATGTCATTACATTGCCATTATCATTTAGATCAGTTCATTAAACAACAAGATACACCAAATGATGAGACAATTAGGATTGTTAAATAAAACAGGATTTTAAAAAAAGAGTGTGATGTCTACACACACACCTCGGTCACTGGTTCCCAAGGTAATCTCGGAACAATCGTGCATGCTTGGAAAGCAATGAATCTGATAGCATTAACCCCTGCTGGGAAGCGCCACAATAAAAGACGCACAATGCGGAAATATTTGAGAAAATTGTGGACACAATAAATGCTTCTTTAAAAGGAATTTTCTGGGTCTCACTTTTCCAGCAGCCTTGGAAGGTACCTTTCTAATGACGCACAGGGCTTTCTTGATACATTATTTACAAATTCCCTTCACCTTGAAAATGTGCATGTAAGGATCCCCGCTGGTATTTGCTGATAATGCAGGGATGATGGTGCTGCTCACAGAATCTTAATTTTCCCCAAAGTTTTAGCATCAGTTTTTACACCACTGACCCAGTGATACTATATAACATAGAGAAAATGTTCCAGCCATATGTTTCTTGTATGCTCTCTATGCATTTCAACTATATGAAACCCATCAGTGACATTCAGGTATTGCTGTCAGTCAGTGTCATTCAAGGACATGGGCTTATTTTTAAAGTGTCTTGTCTATATAGAACATACTGTTGAAGTTGTAGTGGGTGAGCCTTCTCTCCCGTATGACTGTATGGTAGCCAACAAGTCCTCACCATCCATTGCACAAAGGCGCCATCTTGGAACCAGTCTACATGGTAGAGGTAGCCAACAATAACTCATTATATATATTGACACCTAGAGGTGAGGATGCAGCTTTCTTCTTCACTTCCTTCTTTAGCATAGTACATTAACTGGTCAATGATGCAGATAGTCCATTTAACCATTGCAAAGCCTTCATAAAGATAATAATACACAATATCAGATAAGTAATGTTGAAACATGTTGAAAAATTATAGAGAAGAATCGACTGTTTAGGTCAGGTTTATGTCATACTGTCATGCTTCAGGCTTTGCCTTTAAATGCAAACTAAGAGCTGAATCCATACCTCAGATCGATGACGCTGTGAGAAGTGTGATGTTTCTTTTAAAGCGACACTTTTTTCCCCTTCATCCCCTCTGGCTGTCTAGAAGACATTTTGTTCCCTCAGCAGCTGTCAATGAAAAGTTTGCCGTAAATTCAGTGAAGAGACTCTTGAAAAGTAACGATGTACAGATACAGTGGCTGTAAGAAAGAGACCAAAAGATGTACTGCGTGTCTGTGTGTGTGTGTGAAGAGTGTTTAATGTGAATGATCACTGAGCCATTTGCAATGGATCTCCAGAAAGGGGCCCTATTTTTAGAAAAGCACTTCTGAATGTCCACTAGTTTGATGTACTGTACATCTCCTACATAGTGTGTGGGAACTGAGCACTTCATCTCGATAAGTGCAGCTATTTGATGGAAGTTGCAAAAATGAACACATGTGCAGGCGAAGTGTGAAACCTCAGAGGCATCGCACAAATAGAATGTCAAGACTAACACAAGTCTCTATGCTTTAGAGTCCGTGGTAAATATTCAACTTTGGAGTGATTTTTTTGTTGCTTTGCCTTCATGTTTTAAATATTTAGGCCTATGGCCTTCGCACACAAAATACTTGCTCTTACTGTGACATTTATGGACACCTGAAAGACGAGGACACACATTATAACAGCAAACCAAACAAACAAAGATGTGATGCCATCTGACCAAAAACCTTTTCTTTGCACAGTGTGGCAGAGTGAATAGTGTGGATACCAATGTAAACATACTCTGAAGGAGTTAGCATTGTATGACTAGCAGGCAAACAGCCGAATGTTCTCTCAGCCTGGCTGGGAGCTGGAATTCTGAGGGAAGGTTCAGACTGACTTATGTGGGAAGCTAAGGAGTCACATGAATTTGCAGCTGGTAGTGCATGCTGATCTACACCTCCACTCAGGCTGCTCATGCACTTCCAGACCTTGGCTATAAAGACATTGTGGTTTAGGTGAACATTTTGTCCTTATTGTGATTTAATGAGATATTTTAGGTAAAAGAGGACATTTTTTGTGTCTGTCCTAAAATATTGCTTTGAATTTTAGACCTTGACAAGGAGGACATACAGAAGCTCCACACTTTTCTCAAAGACATTTAGATCAGTCTCGGTATGATGAGTGAGGACTGGATGCAACGTTCCAATATTTTTAGTTTTCAAGCACGATCATCAGGATGTACATGGAGATGTTCTTTATTGGCCTATGGGAAAATATTATTGCTGCAACATTATTATTGCTTTCTCTGAACAGTGCCAAGCCATAAAAAGTCAGTAAATATCTCATGATCAAGGGCAATTACAACTAAAGATTACTAAAGCTACGAATTATGTAAGGATATGGAGACAAGGTTACAATCGTACGTTTAAAGATTTAAAAAGCCTAATAAATAAAGAATACTATTAAATAATACTTTAAAAAACAATTTAATGCTTGATAAAAATACAATAATATATATATTAAAAATACAATAATGAAAATGTTCATGGTTCTGTTTCCAAATGACAAATTGTTCACATTGTCCACATGTTTTCTAGCTCTTCTTTAAGCCCTTGGTATTTCTCCAGTTTCTCAGGTTCCTTCTTCTGTATGTTGCCATCACTTGGGATTGCTACATCTACCACTACTGCTTTCCTATACTGTTTGTCTACTACTACTACTATGTCCCGTTGGTTAGCCATCACCATTTTGTCGGTCTGTATCTGGAAGTCCCACAGGATCTTAGCTTGGTCATTCTCAATCACCTTTGGAGGTGTGTCCCATCTTGATCTTGGGACCTCCATACTATACTTGGCACAGATGATTCTGTACACTATGCCTGCCACTTGGTTATGCCGTTCCATGTATGCCCTGCCTGCTAGCATCTTACACCCTGCTGTTATGTGC
The DNA here is from genome assembly GCF_900634625.1 of Parambassis ranga. Lineage (NCBI taxonomy): Eukaryota > Metazoa > Chordata > Actinopteri > Ambassidae > Parambassis > Parambassis ranga. Next base: position 20,084,576 of record NC_041025.1, on the reverse strand, counting down.
TGGATTGTCTTTGCACAGTCTGCACCTGGGTTCCTGTCTGGTGTGGTAGATCCCAGCTCTATCGATCTTGTGCTCAGGGCCTGTTCCTGTGCTGCTACGATTAGTGCCTCTGTGCTGTCTTTCAGTCCAGCTTTTTCTAGCCACTGGTAGGACTTCTTGATGTCAGCCACTTCCTGTGTCTTTCGGTGGTACATTCTGTGGAGGGGCTTGTCCTGCCATGATGGTTCTTGCTCCTCTTCCTGCATTGGGACAGCTCCCCTTTGGGGGTCCTTCACGATCAGGACTGTCCTGCCTTCAGTTAGCCTAACCCTTAGTTTTTGCCACCTTGTGTCCTGGCTCCCCCTTGCTGTAGCATTTGCATTGCATTTAATCAATTTGTTCATCAAGTTGTGATAGCAGTTGTCGTTTGCAGATGTTGGAACACTGAGCCACTAGATGTTTTGGCTGTAGTGTAGATGGTGGGTTTCGAAGTTTCCATAGGTCCCACATCCGCTTCATTTAACCCCTAATGCTGGGGTTACTCATGTAGTAGCATTCCAACAGTTTCCTGTTATCATGTCTTGTCTAAGAGTGTCTTCTTATTGTTCCAGTAGCCCATTTCTCATCAGTTTGCCCTGGTCCCCTAACGCCTGACGCGGACCTTGTTGACCCGGGCGACATCCGAGCCAGTATGACTCCAGACCTGACCCCTGACCTTTTATCTTCCTGTACCGTAGTCAGTGGCCTTACCCACTGAGCTATTCAGCCGCTATATATATATATATATATAATAACTTGGTAATAATTACAGTTAAATCATTTCCTTTAAATCATTTTTTGTATTAAGGTTTACAATATTGTGACCCCCCCCCCCCCATATATACTTATGTGGCATAGAACCATGGGGTGACAGTAATTACTTTTAGTAAGATAGGTAATAATGAGAAAAATTCAAGCATGTTCAAGTAATTAGTCTCCTTTAAAAAAGGGACATATCCTGGAGGCTGCAGTCATTTAAGGAAGCACACATGCTGAGCTCACAGAGCAACAAAGTGCAGTTTCTGCCTTTGACTTTTTTTTTTTATCCAGAAATATTCAAGGTGATATTTTTAATTAGTGTTGTCCGTCCACGTTTCCTTTCGCACACAGGCATGAGTTGTTTTCTGCTTTAATGACCCGTCACTGTGAGTCTGCAGATAATCAGCACAATACGATCGCTGTGTGCTTAGTTTTATATTTTATAAATATATTTTTTTAAATCATTTAAAGGTCAAACATGTCTCTTTAAAACAAAAAAAAGACCAGCAGCCTCCCAAAAAGCCTTTTGAGGTTACTGTAAAGTGGAGAAGGTGATCTTGACACATTTTTACACATTCCTCAAAAGCTGCAAGTGCCCAGAGAGACTAGATATCATTTGTTCAGAGTGAGAAGTGTTCAAAAGTGTTTCTCTGTAAGAGACGGGGAGCAGGGAGTCTCTCTCTCTCTCGCTTTATCTCAGGCTGTGGACAGTCTCCCTCTGATTTAGATATGCGGTCATCGGAGGCTTCTCTGACCCAAATGGCTTTCCGGAGGCGCTCTGGGTGTGACGATGTAAGCCTGACCAGGTAAAGAAGATCTCTAATTGGTGTTACTTTAACAAGACTGTTACTTTACCATAAATCATGACAAGTGAAAGTTCTGTGGCCTCTATTCAGTGTCCTGAAATAGTGCAGAAGGAAAAATTAACTGGGCTCTCTTTTATTTTTATTGGATTTTATCTTGCAGGGCTTACAATGCAGTGCTGTATAGTACAGCAACAGAGGATAAAAATATGCTCTTTTTTAAAGAAACAGTACAATAGTTTCATTTTTTAAAAATGTTTGCATACTATTTTAACAGTGCTAGTGATTGACGCTTGTTTCCCACTGTACCCTGGTTATTACATCCAAAAAGATTCTCACAGAGCTGGTGATGTTGAAGAGTATGAATGATGACTTGACATGTGTTGCAGTTTTCTCTGTGTCCTGGTTTTTAACAGTTCATACCACAAAAGGTCACAAAATCTTTGTGACCTTCCTAAGACTGTAACCCTAACCCTAACCCTAGTTTCGACCCTAACCCTAACCCTAGTCGTAACCCTAACCCTAATGCAGAGCTAGGGTTAGGGTCTCGGCCGTCGTGAGGCATAGAGCCACAAGTGAGACATTTCCATAATGGAGATATCAGTCACCTGCTTGTTGATCCTATTAAAAAGTTCATTTTATTCTGATGAGAATTTCCACTGATAAAAACACCGGAGATAACACAAAGGTGTGTGTGAGGTAAAGAAGAAAACACAGACGAAACAATTAGAGACAATTATCAAGCTTGGTGGTGCTGCACAATATAAATTACCATTTATGTAAATGTACTGCTGTATAAAAAAATACTGAAAAAATCATAATGATAGAGTGTAGAACTGTACGTGACAAGTGAAGATGAAAGACTGTGTGTGTGTGTATGCACTGCTGTGAATCAAGCATTATAGATTTCACTTTACTTCAATAAATACCCTCTCAAATAAAATTTGCATCATGGAGTATCATCCTCCATAAAAAAACATCAGAAAATAAAATTCTGAATGCTGGATAATTAAGGGCCTTTAAGTGTGGGGTTCAGTGCTAGTTTGAGGGCGCCAGCAGCCTCATTTATTGAAACACACTCATTCAGTTTCATATACAGATACAATTTGTGGAAATCTCATTATTTGTGAACTCTCTGAGCTAGAAATTCTCGGTGAGATTGTTGTGGTGTCAGAGGTTTGTTTATCTGCATGATACCATCTGCACTAATTACCACAGAATACTGTAGTGTAAGTATACTGTAATGTTGGCTTACATTATCACTCCTGTTGTATGCAAGAAACACAGCGGCATGCTCTGACAGGAGAAAACTAATGCAGAGCGACTCACCCATTCACACTTTGTTAGTCTGATTATGCAGTCTAATAGGGTTGATGATGAAATTAGTTCTATGAAGATGTAATAATTGTAATCACACAGGCTTATTAATTAGCTAGACAAACAATTAAAGGATGTGCAGACACTGCGCAGTCATGTCTCAGTCGTTTCTGAGAGGACAAATAAATGACATAAAGAAAAGCTCAGTCTTTAGATAAATACAAACAAGAAAGTTTAGTGCAGTTGAAAGTTTGAAAACCTTTTTCATTATTTCTGCATAAAGGGGCCTTAATCACTTTTTGGCAGGTGGAAAACAATGCTTTATGTGGTGTATCATCCCTTTAAAGGTGTGTTAACAGGTACAGATGGGCTGGGTTTGATAATAATCTCTTAAATATCATAGACAAGAATGAAACCAAGACCTATTGAGCCACAAACTTTACCTTTTCACAAAGTAATTCCTCTGCTATAACCATAGACATGAAGTTTTGAGTATGTTTGCGACACTACAGACACTCTGCGATGCAGCTTTAAGGCTCCGTGCACACTCCCGCAACTGAAATACATTTTTGGCAGAACACCGGCTCATGAGTTTTGGGCCAGTTGGAAGGGAAAAATAATTTTGACACTTCTCTGTCACATTCATCTGACAGCTCAGCCCCTACATCGCAGTGCATTGTGATGGTTGTACCATGTGTAAAACTTTTATTTTTAGGCAGAATCATTTGAGGAACTATTTTTTTTGTTCTTTTGGGTCAGGTTTTTCGAACACAAACATCCAAATTATTTCAGTGGATTGCACCAGTGACCTTTCTTTTGTACTTACGAGCAGTTTCATGTCCATGGATGCACTCAAACTTCCAACCAGAAAATTACATTCTGTCTTCAAACGTTACGAATCATAACTCAGCTGTAAGTATTTAGTGTATTTGGTAGTTAAGTTAACTGTCTTGTATATTGTTTTCTCATTTGCAAAACTGTTCATCAGTTCACATTATTTGTGTAAAAACAAAAAGAATGTGTGCAGGAATCATGGTCTGTACAGTATGTTGATAGTAACAGAAGGCAGTGAATCCCATGCCTCTTGAGCCGCCTGCCTGCAGGCTATAAAGCTGCATCTGTAGACCTGGTTTAATGAGCCATCATGTGTCGAAGGACGAGGGCTTTATTTCAGGAGCAACAATAAAAAAAAAAAAAATCTTATATTGCACCCGGCTGTCCGCAGCGAACCTTTGAAATGCTAAGCCCTTTCTTTTTCTCATCTTATTATTCCTTCTGAGGTCAAAACAAACGCACATTCTACCAGAAAGAATGGTCTGTAATTGCAATCATGATTTCGGATTACGGATATCCCTATAACTTTTGCCCACTGTTTTTGGTGAGATCATGATATATTACAGTATATATATATATATATTGCAGATATCCAGTGTTAAAGTTCAACCTGCTTTCAAGCTGGATAAATAATTAGCAACGTAGCAGGAGGTAACAGCTAATACAGCAATTACCTTATCCGATACCTTGATTATCACTGAAAGGTTCCTGCAGGTTCAGAGGGAGCGCTGCTGCTGAGAACTGCTCTAATTTTCTATTCGTTGACTTCTTTGATTTAGGCACTAGTGCCAAGCTCATTAAAAAAAGGCCATTATATATTGAAAAAAGAGAGTTTAAAAGCCATACAGAAGGGCTGTCTTTTATCTGCTTTCAAATTCAGGTACATACTATAGATTCTGTATGTTACTGTAGGAAAATCAATGAATATTAAGGTGAGTATTGCTTTATTACAACTTCCTGTAGCAGGTGTGGTTGTCATTGTAAGAGCAGCCCAAGAAAAAGTTCTCTCCTGGAACAAATCTATGTTTTACATCCTCACAACAGTGCATTTTGTGTTTGGAACTACCCTCTTATGGTCATGTAACGAAGTGCAAGTTAGCCAGGAAAATGACAGAAATAGTTTATATTATATAAAGAATCTGAAACATGTAATCACACATCTTAACATATGAAACATGCGTGCTTAGAAATCATTTGCATCTGTAAGGTTAGTGCATTTGTTTATTGTGTTCCTGACTGACAAGTGCATTACATCCTTGAGGACCCCTGAATAAAATCCACATGCTCTGCATCTTAACAGGCACTTCTGGCTTTTGTGTGTGTATGTGGATATCTCACAAGGCACTTGATGACTTGAAAATGCTTTGTGTGAATACAGATATTAAGCCACGTTTGCATTCTCTCCCTCTTGCTCTCGGCCAAAGCTCAAAATGTTGCTCTTCTATATGTTATCTAGCAGTTCTTTGTGCAGAAATGTAAAACTTCTTTGTTAGTCTCTGCATCTCAGCTGTCTTTTGATGCCTTTGGTAGCATTTTGAACTCATCGCAGGTGCAAAGGAAAGGTTTTTCTTTCCTTTTTTTAACACATGTTGGAAGTCTTCCAGCGCTCATTGTGTCTTTAAATTTACATCAGAGGCTGTTTGGAACGCCCCATTTTGATGATTTCTGATTGCTTTTCCTTGAGTCCTTGGGCATGTACAGCACCATTATTCATCACACATTATCAAAAATGAGTCGTGGTGCTCCTTAGGACAGTATCGCATGTTGGAGCACCGCTGGTGCAAATCAAAGAGCTCAGAAGTGAAAGTGTGATGTGGTTATCGTCGGCGTCTAGGATTTTCACCTCGATGCACTTACTTGCCCATCAGGGACTTTCTGACAGAAGAAGTGTTTATGTTTCACACCGACGAGGTTACAAGAATAGAGCAGACACAGAACATATGTTCATTATAAACCTGCGACGCTGGATGGTACTTTCAGTTCAGCACCTCACGTCAGGCCTCAGACACGCACACATACACGAACAGACAGCTAAAACTTCCACAACAGTTTTTTTCCCCCCTCTTCATGTCTTTTCTCGCCACAATACAGCTCATTGTGCTGCAGTAAAAAGTACAGAGCCCAGCATGTCAAAGCCTTACCTTGGTGGGATTCATCAAAGAGAACAGCAAGCAGCTTTTCCCCGCTGTACCATCATGAGACATGCCTTGCGGGACACTTCCATTTGCTCTACCAGACCTGAATGCAATGTGACAAGCTGTAGGATCAAAGACAGGCCCAGCTTGATGTCTTGCGCGGGACTTATACAACACATAACAACTGGATTCTGACAGAGAGCTGGTAAAAGAGAGGTATGCAGATTTGACTCCTGCTTGTGTGTTTTCGGATCACCTGTGAAAAAAAAATCGCAAGGTCGCAGCAATCAGTCCATTTTCCATTAAAGCCAAGCTGTGGGTGATCAGAGGCAAGGCGGCGATTAGGAATATTTTATTTTATATATAATATATTTTTTATTTTATTTAGTTTTTGCACATTTTTTGCAGGTAAAATTATCCGTTTGGTTTGAATTTTATATTTATAAGAGTCAATTGTGGTAATTTCTTGTGAGGCGTTGCATCATGGGTTACAGTGGATATTAAGAGAGAAGGTCTTTTTACATAAGCTAACTCAGTGATTGCAGCACTGTAACTGTGGTATTTTTTGTGTGCCTGACTGTTTTGAAAGGACAAAGAAGCAGAACTCTAAAATGTTGATTCATTACAATGTGAATGGTTTCTCCTTCATAGTCTGAGTGGGTCCACAGTGCCTGCACCAGCACTATATTATTCAGGTAGGGACACAGAGGGAACACTTAAGGATGGAGTTAGCCAGCGGCTAACTTTAAGACAGAGCTATATGTAGCTCTGTCCTTTGTATTAAACAGTTTGTTTAGCTTTTATGTTGTATGCTTTAGAGCTTATTTGATGTCAGACTGTGTCCACCCTGTGTCACCTGCACAGCTGATGTTCATAAGCCACGATATGGAGCAGTTTTAAAATATACATTATCTGTGGACTTTGTCCCCATTCATGGGGGAAGGCTCCTACCACAACAACAAGTATGACAGCGGTACTGTGCCAGGGGCAGCCTGGGAGCGATTTTCCTATTAAACTCCATTGTGTTGCTCTAAACAAACATTTTTACCCCAATATCTGTCTCAAAGTCCTTCAGTACGACTCTAAACTGAGCTCCTCGTTTTCCACTTTCTTTCAAACGTTGCTGCCTGCTGCAATTAATTTAGCCCAGCACAGTGCAGTGTTTATGAGAAGAGATGACTACAGACTGTAGCATTCATCATCCATGCTTTCCCTCAGTGCCCCCCAGATATAGGTCCCCTGTTAGATTTATAGACTATCTGATATCTATAACGCTGCAGTCCCTGAGGTCCTGCTGTGATGATTAATCGACAGGTCGGTTGTTTTTTTTTTATGAGTGTGCGTCAAGGGAGTTATTACGTTTGAGACATAAGAAAGGCAACTTGTGTAAATGTGTTGAAGGGACAAAGATTTTTTTGCAGTGCAGTACCTTCTTGGTAATTACATCCATTTATAAATATAGCTCAGGTTCCCCTCTCAGGCTGCATTTGAAAGGCAATTAGCATGTAAAATACACAAGACAGCAAGCACTGAATATCTAAGAGCGTTTTAGCTCCTATCAATGTCTTGGCATTGCTGTGGGATAAATAATAGGTAGAGGGGATTTAACTCCTCTATGTTATCCATTTAAATTAAATTTAATAATCCCATTGGTAAGCATCACTGTCAAAATATTAAGCTTAACCTGAAATACCCACTCTGTATTTTCAAATGAAATAATGAATTTTAATAAAATGCAGCAGCTTTTCTTAAAAAGTTAGTTGGATTAAAGGAAGCGCAGTTCAATAAGCTTCTTCCTCTGGTGAACACAAGATATAAGAACAAATATAAACTTTTTTTGTAAAAAAAAAACAAAAAACATGACACTGGATTGTGATTTGAGGCAAAGTGAACCAATTATCCTTTAAATGGTAATGCTAAAAGGTCATGAAATAAATTATTGCGTCCAGATAGACTCAAAATGAAGCTTGTTTGACCTTTAATTTCCTATCCAGTTGTATATTAAATTACCTCTCCAACGCTTGAGTGTGTACGTCGAACGGCAGCAACAACCCAGGACTGTTATTACTGAGTAATTAGTTTTGTACCTCAGCAGGACATGCATTATTGAGCACAAGGCAAATTTTCTTATAAGTTGTAGCACTCCCGATGTCCCGTTCACTCAGCGTGCTGTCATTCAAGGAGCAAGACGGAGATAGATAACAAATTAAAAGCTCTGTATCTTCTACATGAGGCCATGGGTGATTACGATACGAGGCACAAAAGAAAAACAGTGTCGACTATGAGCTTTAATTTAAAGCAGATTATAGAGAAACACTTTTGGTATTTCTGTTTCGGGTAATTGAAAACTACAAGTACCGTCTGTGGGAACATCCATTCTCCATTGTCACTGAGGAGGGGTTCAGGATGGGGTGGCAGGGTGGTTCAGATCTATTTGGGGTCTCTCTCTCTGTGGAGTTTGCACTCCAGCTTGTACCTGTCCATGGTGTACCCAGCCTCTCGCTCACTGACAGCAGAGATAGGCTCCAGCCTCCAGCTGTGACCCCTCTCATACAGGACAAAGTGGGTCCAGAAAATGGAAGGAAGAAGGGCTTGGTCATCACACAGTCCACTACTTCCAACCAAAGCACGATCCTAACAGTGGAAACAGTCTCCATTTCAGTGAGATGTGCACCAAGGTGATGGCTTCTGTTTTCTGGAAAAGGGTCACACTATTACAGGGGCTGACCACACCAATTTCTGAGACAGCAACATGAGGAAATCAACAAGCTTCAGCAAGAGGAGGAAAAGACGGCAAACTCCATCCTCGTCCAGCTTTCACCCTGTTCACCTGATTACCTTTACCTCAAGATAGAGAAGGAGCTCAGTGGCTGTCATTTCCACATAAATGATGGTGTCAATGCTGTTTCACAAACAAAGGATGTGTATGCTCTTGGATCACTGGACTAAATGCATAATAGTAAGGGTTGAAATCAGGCCATGGACTTATAATACAGTTTATACTTAACCGGGACAATGTGTACTGATAAAACTACACTAACATTTAAAACATGAATAAAATGTGCTGTGGACCAAACTCTGTCACACTCCCTGCTGATGGTCGAATGTCACCCTGATAACGGGGGGTTATCTTCCTCATCTGCCCTCCACCTAAACAAGTGTGAAGCTGTTGCCAGGCCACAGTGATGGGAAGCTTAATGGAGCTGCCTCAGCTCCACTCTCATCAGCACTTCACCAAACAGGAAATCTGGGTGGATGAAATGGCTCAGACCTCAACTAAACTGCACGACGGTATGGAGCTACTTCACCCTTTCTGAATTAACTGTGAGATTGTATTGGGAAGCAAACTGAACCTGGGCTGAGAGTACATTTGCTCAGTCTGTGTTCACAGGTCTGAAGTTTGTTTTCAGACCAACTACACGTGCAGAACATTGAGACATTTTACTGTATGTAGCAGTGACCAAGGTTATATTTTCAAAGGGCTTTACTGTGCTCTACAAATTCTCAAATGTGTTTTTCTGTTTAATTAAAATATTTAACTTGATTCATTTTTCCAACCTTACACCACAAATCTCAGTAATTCTATTTATCTTTGACACAGATTTGGCCCCTTTCACAAACATACACGATGATTCAAGATTTACTTCACAGCCATTTATGCATAAAAAAAACAACCAAACAAACAAAATAATAAAAACATCCAGTCCAGGTGCAAAGGAATTATTGTGCAGGGCTAACATGGAGTCAAGCAAAGAGTGCACACCTATTTACTTGTAAAGATCAGATGGCGTACACGGTGTAATAACAGTAAACATAGAAAGTGTTAGATTTGAAAGGCAGTGGTCTAATGCATCCATTCTCAAATGAAAAGGGGCAAAGAGATTTAATCTTGGTCATTAAAAAGTGTTATTTATTAACTCAACAGAAAATCTTCAACTGACTCCATTTATTTACGTTTTTGGTGCATTTGGCATCCAAAATGTCCACTATACCTGCTCACCCCCATTTAAAAATGGAACCTCGTTCGTATAATAAAATTTTATCTTTGTTTAAATTCTGAGCTCTAATAAGTGCTGGATGTTATCAGCAGCAGATGTACATTATCAGACTGATTTTCGCCCTAATGTTACACAGTTTAATTTAGTTACACAACTTTTTAATCAATGTTGCTGCTTTTTTAAATTTTTTTATTCCTAAAGCAGCTGTGATAGAGGAGGATGTATGCTCCTGCTCTCCTGCTGTCTGACATGCAAATATGGCTCAGTTCAAACAGCTGCTGGATGGGAGCTTAGACTTTTCCTCCAGCTCTTAAAATCCTTTGTGGTGCGCATCCAGCAGGTATCGGTTCAGTTATGGTGGGTGAGTGAACATTACTCATATTTTATCTCCAAAATGTCCTTTTCTTGTAAACTTCTTTGTGTTTTTTCATGAATATTCCTTATTTTAAAGCTATACTTTGTGCTGAATAAATAAAGCCCCCTTCCATTTTGAAGCTGCTCTATAAATCTTTGTGATATAAATTCATGACTTTTTGAAGGCAGATTATGTCATAAATGTGTTTTTTTAAAAGTCGGCCCACAATATATATCTGATTCTGTGGCCTCACGTGGACTATGTAAAAGTTCCATGTGGTTGAGAAGAAAAGCAGCCACACACCGTGAGGACAGAACCAATGCTAAAGCACACACACTCTGTTTTAATGTGCCTGGCATTTAAGATAACACTTCCAGGCTCAATCTGTTCTTTTTTCAACAAAATAAAATCCTCCTAAGTACAAATTGGAAAAGTGAGACTAAGCCTTCATTATGTGAAATGCAGGGTACATTTGCATTTGTTTCTCTTTGTTTGTATTTGGAAATATTTGCATCTGGGAATCATCTAACAGTACAAAGCATCATCATATTCATCTAATCAAAGGCAGACCAAACACTGTTTATTCCAAGCCGTCCTCCAGGTGGATGAAATGAGAGGTTGTCTTTGAAACGACACCAATCACACATGTGACGCCCACCTGTGGTCGTTATGTGTGTCATGTATGGGAAAGACTCATCGTACTATTATAATGGAAAATGACCCACACCCCCACCTCTTTAAGTAAAAAAACAACAAAAAAAAAACAATAGCCACCATATCTGTGGATGCTCTCATTCATCCAGGTCATAGTCATTTCCAAGAGTTTAAATCGAAAAACTGAAGAAGCCACTTGGGGGAGTGGCGAAACGTCTTCAGAAAAACAATCATTGAGTCCAGTTGCCTCGATTTAAACTCTTGGAAATAGCCACCATGTTGCCTGATGGCAAAACGTCTAGATTGCCCTCTGTTGGCTAGTTATCTCACAGTGTTCAAATGCTCATTTCTTCACATACATCAGAGTATTTACATCAGTAAAAAGATCAGTCCACACCTAACCGAGCAGCCAAGCTCCACAAAACTGCAAAGTTGATCTGTGCCTGACTCAAAAGCAGGTTAACAGTGAGGATGCAGATTCACCTCATCGCCTCTACCGTGCAAACTTCCGTATGGCAACACCCTATATATAGATAGATAGATAGATAGATAGATAGATAGATAGATAGATAGATAGATAGATAGATAGATAGATAGATAGATAGATAGATAGATAGATAGATAGATAGATAGATAGATAGATAGATAGATAGATATTTAGTTTATTAATCCACGTGGGGAAAATAAGTATATATAGTTAAGATATCAAACAAGGCCTGGATGCAAATGCAGGATGCACAGACAGGGTGAAAGTTTTAAGCTTTATTCACAGAGTCAAAATAACATATACTGTAGGATTAGTTAAGATTAGTTTAGATTAGTTAGTTAACTCTAAGACCCCGTTTACACATAGCCGGGCATTTTGAAAAACGAATATTTCCTTCCCTCCGTTTTCCAAAATAACATCGTTACATTAACCTGCATAAATACGCTCCCAAGAGCCATCACGACTATGCCAGGCCTGTGGGTGGCAGTGTAGGAAGAAGGAGAAAGCCGTGCGAGCCAATCAGAAGCCTCATGGACGCAGTCTGGCTCTTTGTGTCAGAAGTTGTTCCAAAATTGCTGAACCTGGAGACCTAACATGCCTCTGCTCCTCTACACAGTAAGAGGAGCTGTTTTTAAAATGCAAACATGTAAAAAGTGCTTACACCAAGAGAGATGCAAACGCTACCCAGAATGCTTCCATTACTAGACTACAGCTGCTCTGACAGGCGTACTACACAAAAAAAGTTGTGTGAACTGGCGCGCAGACTGCCACAAACTCCGTTTTTGTCAGTTCACATTGAAACACGAATACGGTGTTTTCCAAAATCTCCACTTTTACCTGAGTTTTTAGAAAGATTCGTTTTCAGAGGCGAAAACTCCATTTATGTAATGGAGTTTTTTAAATACCCGTGTATGTGGAAATGGGGTCTCAATGTGGCTGGCTGATGGCACACAGGTGTTTTCAATCAGCCACTGAAGCCAGGAGCAGGGAGGAGCTGCCCAGGAGAGAGAGAGAGAGAGAGAGAGAGAGAGAGAGAGAGAAGAAGGAGAAGAAGAACAGTGGGAGGGAAAGAGAAAAACAAAAATAAAACAACAAGACAAGAGCAGAACCAGGACAGTCTGTCCTTTCCAAAGAGGATTCATATAGCAACCTCCAAGATGTCAACTAGAGTACTCTGAACCTCCAGCAGCTATACCTATATTATATTTAATCATGTAGAGCTTTTCATGCTTCATGTTTTCAACAGTTGTGGAGAGTGATTTCACAGTTTAGAAGAAATTCAAGACAAAATGTCGGCTACATTGATCCACTGCATTTTTGTCACCCACTAAAACATATCACGGTCTGTCACTCGCAGAATGACAGCATCTGAAATGACACCGGTCGGAGCTCCAAACACCAAACATCTACATGTTAAGTTTTTGACAGGCAATAACAGCCTCTGCTTCTCAGGAGTGATGCTGTTTTTATGTTCAAAATAGATGCTTTTTGCATTTTTTGAGCTGCCTTATTGTCATAATATGAAGCCTTGTTTCTCCCTCATATTAGGGCATAATGAGCATCACTATTAGCATAATACCAGAATCCTCTTCACATCGACAAACATTCACCATGTGCAAATCTAACTTTTAATACATTTGCACCGATGGTCAGTCACCCACGACTTGTCATTTACTTTCAGTTAAATGATGTGAATTTCTATCTGCAGTCTCTAATCAACCATGTGTAATTATGCTGAGGTCAAACAGCCCTGGTGCCTCCATTTATCCCTTTATTCATTTTAAATGGCAGCAGGATGTAAAAGAGCAGGTAGACAACCTCCTGCTTTTATCCACTGCATTATCACAGTAGTGCACGCTCTATGTATGACTTTCACAAATGACGCTAGTCATTAACATGCAAAAAAAGAGACATCATTGCTCATTAACAATTGTCTAAATTTGTGCCATCCAAAGTTGAATACCTGAATCTTTTTTTTTCCACAAAGCCTGACTTTTCATGCAAAAATATATCCCCAGATTTTTCTGCACACACCCACAAGGTATCATAGAGGCTTCCAAATCTGTAAGAACCTAATGACACTAAGAGCTCACACTATGTTTTGACACCGTTTCATGAGGATTATGCATGATTTTTGTAGCGAGCATGAAGCTATTTATGTAGAAGTCTTATTCAAGTTTGGTGACCTTTACTGGGAGAAATGTGCATTTACGAACACACTGGGAGTGAACAGAAGTGCTTACCCTTCTGTACATATCATCCTTTGTGTTTTTGTTTTGATGTAGATACTAGAGCTGGGCTGTCTCAACTCATCTTATTTATTTCCCAAATTGCTAAGCTACGTGGTGTCACGGCTTCATGGTTCATGCAGATCAATGTCTACAAAATTGTGAAAAAAAAATCATACTAAAACATAATTTCACAAGAATATTTGCAATATAGCAAGCAATATATAAATTATTAATCTCTAGAGGTCTGGATCAGGGTTCAAAAGTTAAATGTGGGCTACCTTCTCCACCAGTGTTTTTTCTTTTAGAAAGAATTCAAAATAATTAAAATAATGTTTACATGCTTTAACATATGTAATACGATCATTTTCTTGAATTAATTAGTTGATTATGAAGGTAAAAAGACGAACATTGCAGTAAATCGATCAGATAAATTAAACCAGAAAAAGTAAAAAGGAACATAAAATATATAGTATAAATATGTTGGTAAATAAACCCATCAGAGAACTGGTCCTTTCTCTCACCTGTGTGAAAACAAATGATGTAAGACTAGGTGGAAATTTAGAGTGGCTCTAAAACCATTTTTGCAACTCAAAACTCAGCTTATAAATGCCAAAGTAAATCATACAGTGTATATCTCGGTACAACATTTAACACTTTACACGTTGGCCATATAAGGGCTGTTCCACCACAGAGGAGGCATAGCTACGTAAAGCTGCAGAATGTCATCTATTTTCTCAGCAGCAGAACATAAACATCATCATAAGATGGCGGCAGACAGGACTGGGCCACCAAATACAATCATCAGATATGTTTTTGTTCCATTGTTATGAGTTTGGAGAAGTCATTATATCATTTTTATTTGATGGAGTTGTTTATCCATGCATGACAGTGTTTGAGAACTTTCCTGCCATAAGTCACATCATGCTTCACAGTGCACTGTGTGTACAGCTTAGAAAAAAAAACCCTTATTTAAATAACAAATGGCCAATAAAGCAGGCAAACACACTGGGAAATAATCAAAACTACAGTGGATTGTATAATTGCTTCTGAGAGGAGAACATCCAGTGCCTATAGGCAAAATTTCTATCGCACTTGTGTATCCCTTCAATGCTCAAATGACCTTGGGATGCGATTCAATCTGCAATTCAATCTCTTGCTTTTTGGGGGCTTCAATTAGTTTTAAAGCACAAAGGCACAAAGTAACTGTGACTGACTGAAGTAGGGGGGAAAAAGGGAATCCAATCTAAAAGGACTCCCTGTGCTTCATGTGCCTGTGACATCTGTTCTCTAAACTTAACCAGTTAATCAGTTACACCCTGTGATGAATGAAGACAGAGGCACGTTTCCCAGTACATGAATAATCAGGGGCGGACCAACAGTGTCTTCAATGCACACTCGCTTGTAATATAGTGTTTGCTATAAAAACATATGAGCAGTGAGGAGATTATTCCTCTGAGCTCCTTGCCCAGTAAGGACCACAGATGATGATGAGATCTCATCAGCATATGTTTGAGTGTGATCTCTGCATGCTTTTTAAGGAAAGAAATCTGATATATGATGATATTATTTACAAAAAATAAAGAATAATGATGCGAAACCTGTAGTCTTCACTGTTTCCACACCTTTTCTATATTCTTATTACAAAAACAGCCAAGTTCACTCACTTACTAAGTTTGCAATGCAACAAAGAAAAGGATGAAGATTCATTGCATCATCTTCTATTGATTGTGGTTATATAATTTACGACATACTGTCTGTGCAGGATGTCTTCCTGCCAAGTTTTCTCTGCTGCCCATATGAAAATTTAATCATTTTAATCAGCAGCTGTCCACACAGGAAGTTTGTCCAGCACACGTACTATAAGCTAAGCTTAAGTGCGTATGTATTTTTCCATGTTAATGAGGATCAATAAAGAGTGGATATGTGTGAATCACCATGGTGATCATACAGAAGTGTATAGTGAAAATTAAAAGTGAAAGGAGGTTGATTCAGAACACCTTTTGTTTTCATAAAACTCTGATCCAACTTTTTGTTAACTTACAAAAGGACATAACAGTATGAGTCTGAAGGATCTTATTACTTATTCAGTACAAGTCAAATAGCCAGGGTTAAATAACAAATAGGATCAACTCTCATTTACCAACCGGAGTGCTGCTCGGCAGCATTGTCTTCTGTGCTACATCACAGCAGTCTAAAAGGATAAATGAAGCCTTGTTCTAACACTGAGAGTGTAGCATTGCTCTATGACCATTTTAAAATCCCAACCAGGTGTTTGTTGTAATCATAATCATAGTTATATTAACTTCACTTTGTCAATCCTTGAAGTTTATTCGATGTAAACAGAATTATGTGATGTGAAGGCTGAACTAAAATTATGTTTAGTTCCTGCATTCCATTAGCATCCCATAGTAGAAGACAAACTTGCCAAAATTTTGATGTAAATACAACAGAATCATCAGCATAAAATAACACATGATCAGAAGATCTTGTTATTCAAGTGTAATATATTCAATGCTTAGAAAAGTAGAGTGAAAGACATATTCGGCATCAGCATGATGAAAAAAAAATCACATCACCTCAGCAAAACACACTGTGAGCTTTCAGCACAGCAGCAGCAGTATTTGACAATGACAGAAGATAATAAAGGAAACACTCATGAGCACGAGGGACTTGTCTGTCTTCTCTCAGTGAATCTACAAAAATGCTGTTTTTGACTGACCTTTACCTCAAAGTGACCAGGGTGCTTATTCAGCCATGTTAAACTGCAAAATGGTTGAACTGGTGCATGTGTGAAAGAGGCTTCAGAAAGCTATTTTTGCACCATGCTGTAGCACCAAGCCAACTGTGGCAGCACCTCCAGTCGAGTTAGAGCGAATATAAGTAACCTTCAATCTGTCCTCACCAAGAGGACGTTAAAAGAGGTCGATATTTCCGGGCCAGTGAAACAATCAGTGTGTATGTACACCTTTATATGTTTGTACCATATAGTCCAAGACATGCGTTGTAAAAACTGGCACAAGGAGAAACAAATGTAAAAAGGATTCAATGTTGCAAGAGTCCAAATCAAAATCTAAACAAGAGCAAGAACATTCAAGGTCTAAACTGGACCAAGCGGTTTTAAGGGTTAAATCAGACTAAGAACTTGTTTGAACCAAATGGTTTTACTACCCAAATTAGACCAACAAGACTTAAGGGTTACATTGTATTAAGTGGTTTAAAGGCCTAAACCAGACCAAGAACATTCATGTCCTAAACTGGACAAACTAGTTTTTAGGCCTAAACCAGACTAAGTAGTTTTTAGGGTGAACTCAGTCCAGTTCTGAACTGGAATAAAATATTAAAAACCTCAACTGAACCAAGTAGTTTTGTTGCACAAATCAGACCAAAGAAAGGTTTAAGGCCCAAAGCAGAGCAAGACATTTTAAGGCCCCAACTAGACCATGTAGTTTAAAGTTTGAACTAGACAAAGTACTAGCTGAAACTGTAGAAAGTAGTTTTTAAGGCCAAATGATATGTTTCAATGACTAAACCACACTGTGGTCGACTTAAAGTGCAGTGCAGCGTGTGTGTTTTTAACTCTGCCTGTGTGTGACTTAAACTCAGGGTTTTTATTTTATTCAGTGTGTTTGACTAATAGAGAAGCAGATGTTTACCTGATCTGGGTCAGTCTGACCATTCAACTGGCACAACAATGTCTTTCCTTAATAATCTTTCTTGTAAAAAAATACCTCAATACATTTAAGTACCATTTACGTAATTATTTCTTTATAAAAATAAATACTGAGACATATTTGCTCGGAAAGAATATTCCATTTTTCATCACTTGTTTGTGTAGTCCAGGATGAAACTTAACCATGACTTTATAACAACAAGGACTCCAAGGAAAACATGCAGTCCTCTTAATGTTATTTCAGCAAGGACAGAATTCTGCACTGTTTAAAAGCTTCCTTATAGAAAAGTTCATATTAAAAAGTCAACAGAAAGTACTAATCAAGCAACAGCATGAGTATAGCTGCACTGTTTTATCTCTTTGTGTGGTTATTATTCTAACCGTGCAACCAGCAATGAATAATAATATAAGGTCTGATAAGGACAGATCAGTAATTGAGTGCGTTTTTCTGAGACCTTGTTATTGAGTTGCTATTAAAACCACAGTAAAAGACAGACATAATTTAAACAGCGTTAAATGATTCAGCTGTAACGACGCCGTTTTATCCTGGAAGAACTTTTCACAGTCCGTCTCTGAGAGGCAGAAGGAAGGAGTCCTCCTCACTATCCCCTCTCCATGATGAAGATTAAGATGAGCGGGAAATGAACCTCATCTCTCTGTGTGATTAATGTCCACCAAGTATAATTAAAGACTTTTAGTTAATTCCCCTGTCTCTGCTCCTCTGTAACCATTTTTAATCATTTCCTTCTGGTTGCCTGGGTGTAATTGAATGTCTTCATTATATGGGCCAAGGCTGGAATTATATTGTATGTATGGTTGTGTAAGAGGTTTTATTTAAATCTGCTTACATTATGTGTTTTGGGATATAAGTGGCTTTACTGGAACTGAATAGACAACAATAGAATAGACCAAGGTTTTTAATAATAGAGGTGTATAAACTACTTAAACATACTATAATTCGAATGGTTGGTAGGTATAAGTGCAAATTTACAAACTATATCAATATATGCTTTGAATAAAAGGCATTCATGTCGACAATCACCAGACACTTGACATCATTCAAGACCCAACCTGCAGGGTGGTCTGCTGGATAAGGCTGTGCAGCCTTGTTTGCTTCCAGCCTGCGCGTAACAGCTACTGGAAGTGGTCGAAGTGACGTATGATATCCAAGTGGGCTAATAGCATAAGTAAAGCAGTTTTCTAGTGTTTCTTCTTCTCCATGTGTTGGACTGAGCACAGACAGCACATTGGGAAGACTCACTACCCCAACTTGTGGCATAAAGGGACATAAAATGAGGGCCCATGGCACAGACATCTTTCACACTAACACGTGTTAGTACACTTTGGTACCTTCAAACAAAGGTCAGTCCCGGTCACAGTCTGAAAAGCGTCACATGTATACGAAGCAGATTATGGCACCTTGTCATCAGTTTTCAATGTGAATCATAATCAGATACTCTCGACTGGATGTGCATTAGCACCAGGATTAGATGCTGTGATGCTCTTTTCAGGCAGTGAATCATACTGCACCAAACTGCAACCAAAGTATAATTCTTTCAATAATTCTTTGTTTTTACTTTTAACCTAGCTAGGTAAATTGCATTCCAAGCAAAAAGTATGTAAAAACATTGAAAAGCAGTGAGACAAAACAGGAAACAACAAGATTGATCACATGCATAAGTGCATAACTATACCCTAAAGTCAGCATAACATTATTTTACTGCGTGTATGTCGGTAATAAACCTGACTTAATTAGGACAGGAGCTGTTGAGGTAACTGCATTTAGACATCCTTTAAAGCTTCAACTGTTATTTCTTGAAGTATCAACATTGTGTTATTATAGTTAAAGGTAAGCAGTCAGTGAAAGCTGTTCAAATGTTCTTTTCTGTCAGATTTTATAAAGGCTTTTAATGCTGCTTAATCTCCATAACAGATGTGTTTAATGGGAGAGGAGACGAGACCGTATAAGCAATGAAGCACTCATTCATTTCCCACAGTTGCCATCTGTGCTGGAATAATATAAGAAACTTTGGATTGGGGCTGTTTGGATCTGTTTCTGTACTGTGCTGCATGCCACTGCATGTACAGAAGAGTACAGAATAAACTATGGCTTCTTGGCTGCAAATCCTGCAATTGTTAATATGAATTTAATATTTCATGATTGAAACTTCATGGCCCTGCAGCTCTCTCATTAGGAAGACTGTTCCTATGTCCTGGTGAGAAGAAGAAGAAGAAAACCTGCACTGGCTACCTTTTTCTCCAACTGGGCAAATTACCACATGAAAAGTATTCAGCCAAACTTAATTATATATTTAGCTCGCAGCTGTAGGGCCATTTCGGAGATGTTCATTAAAGTAATGGCTGAGAGGGATTTTTTATTTTCTATCAGACTTCAATTGGATTGTTGTACATGATGTTTAGATAGACTCTGTGTTTGTGTTTGAATCATTTATAATTAAAGTATTATTGCATTTTTCTTTTTTAAAATGTCTTTAATTGCTTTTCATTTTCTCTCAGAAAAACAAATCAAGATTGCGCCCAGTTATAGTGACATTTTTCCACACTTCAACTACTGTGAAATTTGTAATGACAAACATATTTAAAACATATTTATCACCCAGCTCACAGTGGCTCTCGGGCTCTAAGCTTTTTTTTTTTTTTTTTTTTCTCCCCCCCTCCAGGATGACTAATTCCCTAGTTTATTTCACCTGTCAGACCACTGGCATTACCATTATGTTGGATTAGTTTCACTCAACACTCTGTTGTTGTCTGACATAAAAAGTAAATCTTGTGTAAGGCTGTGCATGCAGGTTTCAGAGACAGTGGCTAATTAAAGTGAAATGGGGCAGATAATAGCTTTTAAAAACATTCCAGCCATTTAATGAGCTTATTATTTACTATGAAAAGAAACATGTCACCACCACCACCACCAACAACAACAACAAACTCACCCCCCTCCACCACCACCACCACCACTTCACACCTTCTTCCACCACTGCCAAGAGCTGCTACCCCCTGTAATTCCATCCATAAATTCCAGCCACTAAAGAGAAATATTATCACACCTGATGAAATAATGCTTAGCCCACTCTAACATTCACAGGTTCCCTATGGGCGTGCTGTCTCAAGCCATTCTAGGAAGATGTTAATTAAAAGACTGGAGTGGGTGAAATGATCATTTGCGGAATAGAAAATAAAACAATTTTATGGTGGTATCAGGCTTTTTTTTTCATGTGGCATTGATGTGTTTTTTAATGATGTTCCAGTGTGAGAGTTAAAAACGGGGTCACTCATCCATTGGCATATTGGTAGCCCTTCATTATACACTGAGGCATTCTTCATTTGCATTCAGAAGCTGAGAGGATGTCAATGGCTTAATGAATGATGCTCTGCATCACTGTAACAATAAATAAACTCTTTCATTTTCTCCTCATTGTGCCTGGTGATTTGTTTCCATTGCTGCAGTAGAGTGAGGTAATCCCATTCATCAATCCCATAAAGTGACATTAGCAGGTTACTGAGGTCTGTTAAAGCTTAAAACCAGGAGTTAGCAGACTACTTTTTAACTTGGCTACATCACCATGGTTACTCGAGCTACAAACGTTTTGCGTTTTGTTCAGTTTAGCCATAAAAGCCATTTGAATCATTGTCACCATTAACAACTAATCCACTCGACTTAAAGGTACCTGAAGTGAATAGTATAGCCTATAGTATGCATTTATTTAGTTCTTTTTTACTCAAAAGGTGCATGACACATACATTCACACACCAACACAGCAACCACTGGCAGCAACTTTTTAGCGCCTCGCCAAATGACACTTCGGCGTGCAGCCAGGGTCAAGGATTCATCCGCCAACCTCACAGTTGGTGGACCACTGCTCTACCACCTGAGCAAAAGGCTGACTAACATACAGGTTCTGTTTAAGGAGAGACTGCAGTGATCCATTTTTAATAATGTACAGTATTTACTGTGAGGACTGCCAACTCTCAGCTGAGAGAATCTGTTATATATGAGACCTTCAGCAGACATACTGTATGCTGGTAACACCACCAAAAAAAGTCTGAAACTGATATAAAAATAATACTTTCAAATAAGGTTCAGACATAACATCACATTGCCTTTTTTATTTAAAAAAAACAATCTGATAAAAATATCAGTGATCAAATATTTTCAATGAGTGCATTCTATTGATTAAAGCCTGTAAAAATTAAATGTATTTCCGCCGATATACACGTTTACATCAGTTTAAATTTTCAGATGCAATGAATGATAAAAATTAATCTAAATCTCTTTGAGGCCAAAGTATCCTGCTTATCAGCGCTGACATGTTGGAAAAAAAAGATGAAGCCAAAATCCACACAGCAGAGGTGAAGAGGTGAAGCTCTTGACCTCTACTCCGAAGCACCCACTCACTTGTGGGTCAAGTTCACTCTTCACTCAAATTTTTCATAGCTCTGCTGTTGTGTTCTGCTTTTTTAGCTAACAATAACAAATTAAATATAGAGGCTGGTTTTATGGGCTATACTGCAGCCAGCCATCAGGGGAGGGGGGGGGAAATCATGTCATCTAACTTTATATACAGTCTCTGTGACTCACAATCAACTTTTGAGTTTAAGTTTTGTCGAGCTGAAAGCCCTTTCTCTTGAACTTTCTTTATGGTGGTCTTATCTGTGAATCAACAGAAAAGCAGCATGGGGATAGCAAATGAGAGAAAAACAAAACAAAATCTGGTGCTGTTTTCATGGCCCAGACCTCCAGAGTCTCACTTCCAGATGACTAGAGTTGTGCAGTTTACTCAGCACAGATAAGTGGAGAAGAATACCGTATGTCCTCCCTAATGAGAAGGTTCGGGTCATTGTGAATGCAGCTAGCTAAACCTTCGAGAACACAGATTTATTTTAGGTGCTTCATAAACTGAAAAGTGCCAATTAGCACAGGACAAACCGGCAACGTTATAGACGGCGGGAGCAGAGGTTGCAACAGTGAACTTGACCGCTGATGGCTCCATCGATCAAGAAAAGATTTTGGTCTCAGGATGAATTATGCCGTTGCTGTGTTTGCCACTAGAGCGTAGAAGAACTGGGTCAACTGGATGACTGAGTGTGTGTGTGTGTTCGTGTGTGTGTGGCTTGTTCAGAAATGGCTTTTGAAGCTTTTGATAGGTCGAATCAGATCACTGTCATTGCAGTGTACCATCTTGACTTCAAAATAACAAGAGACAAAGAATGAAAAGGTAATGCGCAATCAATCTGTTCCCACTCCCATGACATCTGGAAGAAGGCAGAAACAAAGGGCTGTAACACAGGATTTATATAAGCTGCCTCATCTGAGAAAAGAAAATCAGAGGAATTCTGTACGTCTTTCATGAAGGCCAGGCGACAGAACACGACCTTGTCTCTGTAAACCGAGTCTGGAGGTATCGCCCAGTGATAGCCTAGATTAAACCCCCTCATTTCATCATCTATTTTTTGCTCCTTTGGAGCAATTAACGGCTGCATCGTGTTCCCTTTCTTTGCTATGCATGTTGTGTATGAATACCTAAAGGTCACCAGAGGCATTTACGGGTCCGTTCCTTCATTACTCATTCTAAGTGTGTTGTTTGACACTTGTGTCCCCTCGCGAGCGCCCCCCTGGGACTCATTTTTCTCTCCGAAGAGATGCAGCGATGCAAACCCAATGACAAGCGGACCGGCCGGGGCTCTCGCCGCAATTCAAGTGCTTCCATTATACGAAGTCGGCGGGGTTTTTCTTGTGTGTGTATTGATGCAATTTGTCATCCACAGTTGCTTCTTGTGAGGGCAGATGGCAGGTGGTGTTGCTCCAAGTCGGTGCCAATGACGGGGAGATTGGGGGGGTTGGGAGGATTTGGACACTAGAGGATTTGGAGAAATCTGCAAGTACAAGTTAAAAAGATAAAGTGACAATGATCTGTTTTAATCTAATGAGACCTGGAGCAGCAGCCAGTTAACCTGCCTGAGTGTTTACAAATGTTTTATTGCATTTTGCACTTTTATTTTGATACACTGCGCTTCAAATTCATTATATAAATAAAGCCATCCTGTCTGAGACAGCTGGAGCATTTAGCAGATGTCACTTAAACAGGTCTAAAAATGTGGTTTCTTTTTGAGTATTCATGGCAGCGGGACTGTGTGCGGTGCCTCAAAATATTCCATAATGAAGTAACATTTCACCCAGCGAGAGACTGTCCTTCCAAGACGAGCAGCTGCATCCATCATTTTTAGCAAACCTACCAAAACAACATATGTTTACTTTCAAGGGACAAATCCGGGCGATGTTGTTATAAATCAAATCATGAGACTTTAGCATGGGGGACCACAGAGCTCTTCCATAACCTTATTTACATGTTCATGTTTGTGGACACAGATTTTGCATGGTTCAAAGGAAGACTTGTCATTTTAGATGATGAGATGAGAATGTATTGTTGCTGTTGTTTTATTAGTGTCTGGACAGCAGTGAGGGTGCATGGCCCAGGGGGAACCGGCTCCATCGGTCTTCTCCTTCTCCTCCAATCCTCTGTAATGGTAGAATCAGCTTTTGCTTTTTACTCTTTTGAGATTTGTTATCACAGATATCCACTGTATCTTTTAATAATATGTTTGCATCATTGCCTTTTTTAGTAAGATACATAAGACTTGTTATATATAAATATAAATATACAGTGTAGATAAAGACAACATTTTATCTCATAAATGAAACTATATTGCTGAATTTGAACAGTAAGAAACAAATAAAAATTGTAAACAAAAACTGGAAAGCTAATTTTCATACAACTTCCTCGTAAGTTTGAAAAAGAAAGAATTCTCAGCATTAAGGGTGAACCTGCTTCAAATAAGCACTCCACACAATCACCTGCCGACATCAGCTCCACCTCTTTGCCTGTATTTGGATTAATTGGGAAATTAGAGGGAGTATTGCGCACAAACTTGTTATTCAGGCATTTAAATACATTTTCATTTTGAGAGTCCAGCTCTGTGGGGCTCTTCTCTGTCCTTGTATCCAGCACATCAACTCATGGATTGGTTGTTGGGTGATTTACATACTGTAGTATGGTCCATAATTGGAAGATATACAAACATTCAGATGTCAATGAAATTAAAGGCACTGGACAGATAAGGAACTGACTCCCTTTGGAGGGGTAATTCATCCATCTTCTTGGAAGCTTAAATCAGTGTCATAAAAAAAGCATGAACAAACAATAAAACACTTGACAAAGAAGAACAAACCAAACTTTATCCGTGACATCTTCCCATTAAAATCTGACTTTGTAGCTATTTTAGAACTAATTAATTTATTTCCATCATAATTTCAGATCCCAATAAGAACGCCCCCAGTGAATAGGAAACCAAACATTTGGATACAAACTTTCATTAAAAATGTATCAAGGAAACAAGCCCCACATAGAGAATATATTATGTTCCAATGTGCTGCTTGCTATTCGTCAGAAAGTGGGGTTGCTGTGAGCGCAACATGTTCCTTTGCAGTGTTTGGTGTTAGAATCATGGCATGGTAATTCCTCTTCATTTACACTGCATAAATTACATTTTCACTGTGACAGCAGAGCTCGCCCCGCATGGCAGCCCATAGCCAGCCTAACAATTAATTTAATATCTGGGAACGCAGTTCATTTGTTTGGCTGTGAGGGAATTGAAAATCCTAATGAAATGGCTCCTCTCGAAAAAAAAAGCAGTCTGAATTACACCACACAGTCGATTTTGTGCGCTCATGCTGGTTTTTCCACTTCTAATAGGCTTACCTGGAGGACCAAGATGAGGATAATTTGGACCAAAGATGAAGAACAGATCCGGTAACACAAACCTCAGAGATGTCTCTTTATCACAATCAGGTGGCAGTGATGATAAACAAAGGAGACGTATCCACCAGAGCTGTAAGCACGTTGATTAATGTTGCCAGGCGCGCTATGCAAATAAGCAATTGTAAAGGGATTACACAAATCCATTATTCTATATGCCAGAAATCCTTACATTGTCAACACAATAGATAACAAATCCGTGAAGGGGCTGTGAAGAGGTGGAGATTGGCTTGTTTGTGACACTGCAGGAGTGGGATCAGAGATGTCATCCACACAGGGAAAGCTGCTGAAATCAAAGCCCGGAGGGTGACAGATCAAGAGACAGTCCAAGTCACTTCCACCGAAAACAGAACCCCCCCCTGCTGTTTTTGAGTCACCAACAGGACTGCTTCACAATCACACTTTTAATAGTTGCAAGATATAAATACTTCCTCCCCCTCTGTTTATTCTATGCAATTGTCATATTTTTAGTGTTTGTTTTGTTTTTGACTCAACAGGGACAAAGATTGCAGCGTTGGGAGGATTTTAAATTTTCACATACTTGTAATGAATTTTCACATACTTGTAATGAATTTTAAATACTTTGGATTACTTCAGTGTTAACGCTGAATGGATGAACAGCTGTTTTATGTATGAAGACAGGTTTATTTTAAACTTTATGCTGTTGAAAACGTTTTTTTTTTTTTCTTGCTTTGGCAGGTGAGAAAGGGAAGAAAAGTTTTCAGCGTTCAGGTGAAAAAAAAACAAAACCAAAACAACAAACAACAACAAAACGCCAACAACAACTCAAAGCCAGACCAGGCTTCCAGGCTCTAACATGTTTACTTCTGCTGTAAAGTTTTAACATGGAGGTCTGTTGGATTGACTCACTTTTGGAGCTCCCAGAGGCCATCAGCAGAACTGCATGGGTTTCATTTGTCAGTTCTGGAGATCACATTTAGTCATACATTGGCTGGCTTTTACTTTGTGGTTTGGTGTTAACCTATGATACTAATGGCCTGAGCTGCAGTATGTTAGCCAAGTAGGTATACCTTGCTTAATAATAAATACTGCAATAACTTAAATAACACCTTTCTGGATGTCTTCCTGTCATGGTGATCCTCAAGACCTATTATCCTTCTGGCTAAAACTACATCTGTGCATCTGTGCATTGGTTTCAGGACATTTTAATAGTGGGTCCTGAGCAGACCTCTCTGAGGATCTAAGATATGTGCATTTGTTATGTGCATCCACAGACATAGGCAGAACAAGAGGAGAAACTCTGAGGAAAAACATGCACAGGCTGTATATGTAAAGGTTGTGTATATAGATAGCTAACCGGTGGGATTCTGGTAAATACACACAGTGCACAGACAAAAAAGATTAGCCTTCTTAGTGACCCATACATCAAGTCTCAAATTGAAAACATCCGTTGTGTTGAATCCCTACAAAGGCTAATTTATTTCTCCTTGAAGTACACAAGTGTTCCGAACACTTGACACGTGTGCCGCTTGTCGCCTTTGTTGTTTAAATATCGCTACATTAACCTTTTGATTAAGATAAACAGTCAAACAAATGCTAGTGGGCCCTCAGGGATTCTTGTTGTAAACACTTGACTGCTGTGTGAGAGCTGCTGGAGCCATTAGCCTCCCAGTCAGATCTATCTTCGGCCATCAAGGGACCAGCAGACACTTGCTGTCAGAGGCCGGAGCAAAATTGATCCATTGTAATTGCATCCAGTGTGAAGTTAATGACTTTTTAAGGGGAAGTGGCCGTCATTGTTTCGTATACTGACAGATATGTAAATGACCTTGATGTGCACATATGCTAATTGGCGGGTGAGACTGCTGTCTTTATGGATGAGCTTGTATTCCTTAAACGTCTGTGAAACGAGGGCGCACACTGAGCCTGTAGAGGTGAAGAGCATCCTGCTGCTGCTGCAGTGATTGGCGCAACCTATACTGCAACATGCACTGAATCTCACATTGTTTTTAGAGACGGTAATATAAAGCAGCGTATCATATATACACAGCCCCTCGTTAATAATAAGTGAGCTGCGTGTCCACATCAGTCACAGCACAGGCATAAAAAAATGGACCTGTTCTGCATGGTAGCCATTCATACTGTGTAACAATGGGACAGGAAGTTCATTAATTTCCCACAGACTGAAACCACCAGGGAAACATGGCTGTTTTTCACAGTTAAAACCCTTCATAAGGGCTCTAGTCGTATATGACAAGAGAGCACATGCTTTATAAAACCGTGAATAAATCAGGAACGGTAATAGATAGAGAGATTTGTATTTTTTTTTTTTGCTGAAAAGAGGACGCTTCAGGCTTTCAAACAAGGTATCCGGGTATCATGTCTCTCGTAGGCTCTGCAATCCTATTGGAAACTCAGTGTCCAACCGGATGATCATGTGCCATCACATGATAAGCGTCAGTCAGCCAATATCCAATTGTAGAGCCATGTAGCGTCACGTGGTGTTCCAAAGAGCATTTGTTGTTGAGCTAGTTCACTTCCTTGATCGTTTTTGTCATTGCCGCAATTGAAAATGGCCTCTAAATGCCGATCCAAGGACCGTTATCTCATCTGGATGGTGTGTAATTGCACATACTACTGTTATATATGTTACTGTTAGTTATTTCGGTGGAAACTTTATGTTTTACTTCATAAACAATACCAAACAGCACAGGAAATGACAACAAGGCGTTTAGCGTGCGGTTCAGCTGTCGGTGGGAGGTGCGTCTTAGCGCATCATTTGGCTGGGAATTTGGATGCAAGTAGTGGTACGTGGAGAGAGCGCAGCTTGATTTTTTACTACTACAACTAATATTACAATGGCAAAAAAGTTATTCACAGTGCAGGAAGCTCTAGAACAGATTCTTGACAGTGATGCTGATTCAGAGTCTGGAGCAGAAATTTTTTTCACTGATGAAGAGGTGGATTATTTGGAGCGTCTGGACCCAGTTGAAGAGTAAGTGCCAAATATTTATATTGAAAATAACTGTGCAGTCGCACTTATAATAATAATAATATTTACTTTATTTATTACTTTATTTGCTTTACTTTACATTGTTTCATTATTCTACAGTGGGAATGCAGATGAAAGTGTCCCAGTTCCTCCATCCAATCAGGTTGTCAGTTGTGTCCTTTTTATATGTTCTGTTAATGTCTCTGGCATGATTTACATTTGTATCAGGCACACAAAGAGACAAC
Organism: Parambassis ranga; assembly: GCF_900634625.1. NCBI lineage: Eukaryota > Metazoa > Chordata > Actinopteri > Ambassidae > Parambassis > Parambassis ranga. Next base: position 20,056,285 of record NC_041025.1, on the reverse strand, counting down.
TCTTATTTAAAATGTTCTGTTTTTGAGACAAATTTATAGCATATAAAAATGTAATTTGTAGCTTTCTCTAGAATGAAGTCACTGTTATTTATGTTAAAAGATGCTGTGATTTTAGGGCTATTTTTATGATATTCTGTGCTATGACAGCGCATGTTTGTATTTACTAATGCTGCCCAGTTCTGGGCTCTGGGTCTCATGTCAGTTCAAAGATGCAGCAGCCTTTAAGTCAAATGAATTTCACAGTGGACACAGGAGACAGACTAGCAGCTTTTTTTTAAGCTTTAAGCTGAAAGCAGACATCTTGTTTTTGTAGCCCATCATCATCATCTTGGTTAAATAGTACATAGCCTTCTATGTTGCTGAGAGTGGGACTTGTCACCATGGTAACCAGTGGAAAAAAGTTTTGTAAGTGGGTTTTAACCAAGCGGCAACCTTCGGGGCTCAAAGTGGAAGCCCATGCGGAAGTGTCAAAACTTGTAATTCACGCCGCAACAGCTGGGGGTTGGCTCCAAAAGCGAGTAATTTCCCATAGACTCCCATGTTAAAATGGCCGACTTCACAGCAGAAAAAAACATGTTTACAGCCTGGTACAAAAAACCACTCTGGTCTCAGATGATAGGTTCTCTGCTAGTGTCAATTGTAGGGAGGGTGAATTTTTTTACAACTCACTCGTTTCAATTGTATTCGGACTTAAAATTACGCCTAATTATGGGCGTTGCCGCTTGAGTGACAGACAGTTGACGTATCACAGTGTGAGTTTCCTGCTTCCACGATCGCCCGCCCCCCTAAACCCCGCTCGTGCTCCCCATCTTTGTCCATAATCGGAGTTTTAGTTGACGTGACGCTGCCAACATGGCGGCGGTCATCAAGTCCCGGAACCTCCCACCGAGCCTCAAAACGGCTCTTCAGAAACAAACGGGTGACGTCACGGAGGCTCTGTCCATAGTTTTTACTGTCAATGGTTTTAACACAAACCTTTATATTTGCATAAACCCAAGTCTGGTTTTAACATCTAATTCTGACAAATAATAGGCGTCCACCCCTCTAACCTGCCAATATGGACTGTTATAGGATATATGTGTTCACCTGTTTCTGCCTCCCAGTATCACACATCCCAACATCCCCCACAGCTAGCATATGGGCTACATGAAGTTACTAGACCAGCTTCTAGTACAATATAGTATTACATGAGGGAATGGCCCATAGACATAAGATTTGTTGCTTCAACATTCATATAAATGTCACGTCACAATGTCACTTTAATATAGTCACTGTACCATGCTCCAGTCATGATCCATCTGATGAATTTGCACTGTTTACTTTCCATCTTGCACTGCTTTGCACATTTGTACCACCAGACCGATCCATGTGGTACCTGTTACACCATGACACTCTGTTCAAGTCAACTATGTTGTGCCATTACAACCATTACTCATGTTCTGCTCTGTTCATTGTGTATCTGTAATGTCATGCCAATTTATAGTATATATTATATAGTTTACCTTGTTTTACTTTTATCTTATTTTTATTTTTAACCCATGCATGCTTCTTATTTCATGTTAATTGTTATACATTTTATGTATGCCCTAATTATTAAGGCAAATTTCTAGTAATGTGACTTCACTTACATGGCAATAAACACGATTCTGATATAATATAAAATAATATATAGAATATATAAAGATTCACATTCTTTTAGTCTGGCCACTAATGAGATATATATCCGATATCCACATCCTAACTAGACCGAATATTGGATTTGTGTGTCCCTATAGACCCCCAAAATCTGATTGGGCAAAACAAAAGAAAAAAACTCCAATGTTATTTTTACTTTAGCCCAGACATAGCCTTTAAAGTCTAATGCAAAAGTCAAATGGCATGGTAATACATTATCTAATAGTAATTTTGATAATATGTATATTGATAATTAACACTGAATCAGCCTGCAATATAAAGTGTTGTGGTATTGCTTCAAACCCACAGGTATCCAAGTGATGAAATGTGGGAAACTTTTCTAATGTTTGCAGCTCCAGTTGGTGAAATGTGTCACCAATATTTGGAGTCTTACACAGAACATGACTAATATTGCATCAGCTTTATGAAAATCTGCAACACATTTTGTGTATTCTGCTGCTGTACTGTCACATCAACTAAATAATAGTGCAGCTAAATGAGTGCAAAATGGGATGCCAAGTTATTATTTTCTGGACAAACAAAAGGCTTACAGACGTCAATGTAAAACAACACCGAGACGAGGCCGAATCCATGACTTTTTTTTTGTTCACGATGAGGCTTGATTTTTAGGCAGCGTTCCGAATTTGCTAGAGGTCGTCTTTTGGAAGTGTCTGAGAAAATGTCATCAGTCATTAGGATACAGTTCATGAAACTCAATGCTCCATTTCAGCTGGAGCGTTTCCTTCAGGGAATCGCAAGGGAGCGTTCAACCTGACTGGATCCAGCAGCAAACAGTAAATCGTTGTGCTGTGAGAAAATGAATCGGCAGGGCTGGGGATGTTCTTTAAAGGCTTTTCAGACGGTGAGAGAAATGTCACCGGAGCTCTGCGTCTCTTGTTTGTGAAAGGTGGAAGTTAGACACCTTCACAGACATGCGAGTGCATCTGCGTCTAATTTATTCTCAGTTAATAGGTCGGAGTCATGTACAGTTTGCTAACAAAAACATGAAAAAAATAAAATAAAAATATGCAGCACATGGAAGGCCAGACGCAAGCCTTGGAGACATTCATTCTAGAACAGTCTTTGAAGAAAAGAAAAGTAGCCTTTAAAAATCTCATATTCATATCCTAGCCTTGACTCCTTGGCTTGACACAAATGCATTTACTTAGGAGCCCTCTGGACATTGGAAGATGATATTTGGAAGGACGCGGGTCTTTGATTTGCAAACCTTTATGTTGCTTTAAATTGTGCATTGTATAAACACACTGGCATTGTCAGGAGAAAGGTTTAATTCTATTTTCATAAATGCAGCCGTCCATTCTGTCCTCCTGGAGTTGCATTTTCAGAGCTGTGTCTGTGCTTCTCTTGTTGGAAAAGTGTTTTTCCTCCTGGTTAAAAATGTGTGTCCGCCCATGTTACCAATCTCCAGGGTCCGAGTGTTATATTAGTGCCATCTCGGCACTACCGGGTTCAGTCTCTGCCAAGGTCACTTGGCCTGAGCTGCAGTTGACGGCTCCCGGTAAGCCTGGCCAGATGGTCCCCTCCGCACACATTACCTTCCGCTGATACCACTCTGAAGGTGAGGACATCACAAGTGACATCCTGAAGCCAAGTTTCAGCTGTCAGGGGGGAGATCCATGAGAATGAAGAGTATGAGAGGTAATAAGAAAACACAAGGTTTTCCCTGGCTGTTAGGCTCCAGGAATATCTGCTGATGTTTCAGTAAAGAAGCTTTTCTAAAGTTTCCTTAAAATAAAAAAGGAGCATTATAGAGGAAGAGAATGTGTCTTTCAGGTGCTGTTTGTCACATCAGAATCGATTGCGCGTTTGAAGTTTCACCTTCTTGTCTGCCCTTAAAATGAAAATACCACATGTGCAGTTTTTGCAGCTGTCAAGCCTGTGATGGAAAGGTTCAACAGAAGCGTGAAAGCGGCTTCTACAGCTGGCCTTTAATAGATGAAAGACGGCGACATTCAGGTCAGCATGCGTTCGGCTAATCCTTTGACAGGAATGCTAACGTCCTGGCATCTTGGCTGCTGATGCATTTGCTTCCCCAGTTCCAATATTGTAACATAAAGGTATAGTGCTTGGTAAGATTCTCATACTGGTACAAGAGTATTGGGATAGCAACAACAGCTTCAAATAGCTATTAAAAACTTATGAATAATGGCCAAAATGCTTTTAATTTTCACCCTTACCATCCAAATACAACCAGTTTATTCACATTTTTTTTCAGGTTTGAAGAAAATCCCTCAAGGCATTTTGTTCACCACATAGGGTCAGATGTGACGTTCTACTAATCTTGACCTTTGACTTTTAACAACCAAATCAAATGTGTTCATCCTTTTTGTCCAAGTGACTGTTTGTACCAAATTTGAACAGATTTTATAAAAGTGTTCCAAAGATGCTGCACTCACAAGGACAGGCGACTGGCAATTGATGGGGCGATCGATGGCCTTGAGCCATTGCCTGAGTGGTATAAAGACATCCAAGGATAATTTCAATCAACTCTACCAGCAGATTATATTTCAGTGTGACAGCCTGAGGACCAGATTATTGGGACGACCCTCTCTGGACAAGCTTCTGCCTGTTGGGCAGAGTCAGACCTTCAGGGAAGTCCCGGTCATCCAAGTGTCCAGAACTTGTTCACATACAGCTCGACAGCACACTGACTGTGACTGTGTCTCAATAATAATAATAAAAAAAAAAAAAAAAAAAAAAAGAAATGAGCAAAGATGTTGTAATTGCCCTCCAGAGTCTCACATAAGGGTTATCTGATGTGATGTGATAGCTATTGGCAGGATCTGAAACTCCAGCGGTTAGTCATAAACCCACAGAGAAATATGACCCCGCAGCTTTAAAACAGTTTGATTATAGCTTCCTGCCTCATTGTTTCTTTAATTTCTATAGCTAAGACAACAACTGACCTACAGGTAAACATGCCAGATCAACCACACAATTCCCTGATGCCACTGGCCAAGGGAAGGACTGTGGTGTAAATGGAAGCACTGCAAGTGCAAGAAATAATGGACATCACACATTTTGTAATATTTCCAACAACAAAATTGCTGAAGCCGTGAACTTTGGTTTATGTGTGTGTGTGCATATGTTATAACTCGTCCTTATAATGGTAAAATATATATATATATATATATAGTGGTGCTGACTTGCTGAATAGATGGTACAAGCTGGTAGTAGCCAGTTGGCAAACTACTATAAATAGAATAGAATGGCACCAGCTGGCATTATCCAATTAAATAGATGGTGAAAGCTGGTGCTAGCTGGTTAGCATGCTACTGTACACTGAATAGCACAAAACAATTTATTTTCAAGTTTTTTGTAACCACGTTGTTAAATATGTCTAAATGTTCTCATCAACTTTTTTGTAAAATGGCTAAATCAGTATTAAAACCAACTCCTTCCTAAAAGCGTTAATCACCACACAGTAAATGTGGAGCTGGGGTGCACTAACGCATAAGGAAAATGATGACGGGTCAATGACAAGCAGCTCAATTTAAATCCTCTGAGTATCTTAATACACAGAGTAACATTTATTATTTTAATAATAAAAACTCTAAGATTTGCCTCCCTTTTGTACACTCTCCACTTTCCAAAAATCACTAAACTCCCTGTTTACCACTCATCACGCCCACAGTAGAAGATATTAAACTCTGTGCAGAGAATGCAGCAGCCCTAATTAAATCTGTGAAAAAAACAAGGACATGGTAATGGCCTGTATGAAAGAAATGCATCTAGAAATGTCCTCTTAGGTCTCAGCTCATTATGTCTTGATCTTTGAAAGCTATATGCTGTCGTAGTCAGAAGCTAACCCCGCTGTGCACTCGTTTTAAATGACCGTTCTCCATGTCTACTTTCTGTTTCTGCTGCTTTGGTTGAGAAAAGAAGAGATGAGATGTGCTTTTGAAAGTCCCATAATTACCAGGAGTAATCAGGCCATTTAACATTCGTCTTTCCTTTTGTCCAACGTGTACAAAGGCTTAAGGACGGCTAATTGGGCAAGAGGGCTTACCCAAACGCTGCAGACTTAGGAAGAAAAGTGTCTTTCAACATAGAGGCAGATATGAAGGGCCTATACATCCTGTACTGAATAATTTTCTGATAACATTAAGACCACTCTTTTAGTTTTTGGGAAGAAAAAAAAAACCTGACAGAGCACAGCTTGCAGTCACTGCGCGGCTTTGTGAGTGAAGACCGCCTGCAGCCCAAGATAAAATGACAGGAGGTGACAAATTCATAACGGCTTTGTGTTCGTACAATTCGGAGGGATTCTGGGGTGACACAGCTGACAGGGATTTCATCTGGATGAACTTGCCACACACACATGCTCACACACACACACCCACAGGCATCCAGAAAAAAGTCAAAATAGGACCATAACTACATATATATTTTTTTCTTGGTGAGAGAACCAAACAAAGTACACAACAAATTAAAACAAATTAGAAAAAGAAGCAGCAAAAGAGTTATTTTTGTGATGTCTTTTTCTCTTTTAGATTTGTCATGTTATTCTTTCATTTTAAATACTAAAAGGGTTTCATAAATCCACTGCACTAACAATGGCACTTCTAACTAACTACTAAAACCTATAAACAACAACAAAATAAAATAAAATAAATGAACCCAATGTTTAAGCTCCCCCAGCAGACATTTAAAACTTTGCTCCTGGCCAAATGATCACCTTAAATGAGTCAGGACTGTACCATTAACACCAACTAACAGGGGTGTTTAAAACAAAAGTAGCATTTAACGCTTTTACAAAACTAAACGGTGACATAAGTGCTTATTTTGCTGATTTTCATGATTTCATGATTTTATTTTTGCTCGCACACTTGGCTAGTAGTGCACCAAAACTAAGCAACCAGAAAACATACGCTACCAAAACATTTAAATTCACCCTCACTCTTCAGCTACCCTGGGACACACCAAATGAGCAGCAGCTGCATGATGTTTCTCATCAGTGTGATTGTGCTGGTTCTTCACCTGATCTCAATAAAGCTTGAAGGAAAAAGAGTGTAACCAAAAGTGTTCTGGTGAAACAATCAAACATTGTAAACATTTTACTGTATTTTCTCAGATTTGCTGAAATCAACCGTCCTAGCCTGAAGGAGTTACTTATATTAACTAAATAATACCAGACCGATATTAAATCATACAATTATAAAACTATACACTTTTTTAAAACTTTCTTCATCACTTTTCTGTACTGGACCAAAGACATTAAAGAATTTCCTCTGGGATGAATAAAGTTTCATTTTACATTATGTGTCATCACAGCAACAGTGGCTAAATGAATGTTATGTGAGGAAATTATTAAACGGAACTTAGAAGAAGCAAATTCAATTACTAGCCAGAAAACTTAGTTTTATAACAATTTTTACGCACCTTTACATATACAGATTATATAGTTATTGATACTTTAAGGTCTTAAACATGCTTGTATAGGAATAAGCCATGTTCACTCACAAGCACATTTTCAGTACATTTATATATACAGTACTGAGTGAATGTGAACCTTGTTATTACGTCCCTCGTTTCTTTAAAGCTCTTTTCCCATCAGTCACTGTATCTGCCAGCGTCTCTTTTGATGATACTCTAACAAAAATAAAACATTTCCACCTGCCAGCAATTGTGTGTACCTTCCTGGAATTTGTGCTTTGAAGACAGTAACACAAAGACAGAGAAGATAAAATATCTACATTCTTTCCACACACCCAAACCCTGCATGGGCCTCTGCCACCCACCCACCCACCCACACACACACACACACACACACACACACACACACACACACACACACACACACACACACACATGTGTGTGTGTACATTTTATCATACCGGTTCATGCAGAATGATTCATCTTAGTGGGGGATTTGTGGGGTGGGAGGTGATGGTAAGGGGGGAGACACTGAACATCCATCTTATGGCAGCGAGGTTCACCTTTTATCTAAATGCATCTCATCATCAGTTCTTGTGAGAGGGGGGGCTGAAGATGCTGTTGCATGCAGCTGTGACTTAACACATCTGTCTGTCCTGCAGGGTGAGGAGGGGAGGAAGTTTCATTCAGTGCTCTTGGGAGTGCAGCATAGAATAGAAATAGATCTCAGGACTGGTGTGTGGAAGTTGGTCACATAAAATAGAACTGTTTCTAAGCAGGACTACGATTAATTAATTGGTTTATATTTGGATTAAAGCTCATTATGCCTCTTTCATGATGCAATTTGTCAGTGAAACATGTTTAATGTATTAAATGTAATCGTTTCTATGTCAACTCTAATGTGTTTTTAATAGGCTGCTGTGTATGGATTCATGTATGATTGCTAAATAATTACAATTTTTCAGAGTTTATTACATTTTGTCGAAACAGATGCAAACATTGAAGCTGTAGCAGTCAGAAACCCTGTGAGACTGAATTAGACTTCATATCGGGACTTGATTTCATTATTTACAAATTACTCAGAAGTAATAGCATGTTGTGTTGTTCTCCTTGTCAGCATGTCGGCCAATCAGATTTTTCTTTGGAGCTTGAACATCAGTCATTGATTCATTCTTCCAACAGCAGCGGGGCACTATGCTTGAAACACAAAGGCCAACTGTGTGACTTTATTAGTTCGCTATGGAGGCCAATCACTTACATGACTTATCAGACCAATCCATCTCAGTCTGCTCTGAGCTCTGGAGTTTCTGCTTCCAGTCCCTTTCTCCTCCTCTTTTTTTTCTTGTCATTGAAGGACAGAGTTTCTTTTATTATTATTCTATTGTCATGGTGAGGTGTCCTCATAATAAAAAAAAATGTGGAGGTTCGTGCCACGTGGGTCATCTGTCTGCGCGGCCACCTGGAGGGAGGTGAGAGAACACAGCAGGCTGTCAATCACACCTGGGAAAGGAAAGAAAGGGGAGGAAAAAAGAAATGAGTGCTAATGGGTGGGCACCGAGACATGTCTGTAGGTACTGATAAAAATACAAAATCCCCCCCCCCAAAAAAAAAACAAAACAAAACAAAAAACAGGAGAATCTGTCTTAATGCAGTGGTTGTGTTGTTGTGTATCTCTTACAGTTCAATCATGAGAGACTCAGCGAACTGAATGAGAAAGAATTTATTAATACAATAATTGTGAATGTGCATTGGCGTCCTAGACCCCGTCGTGAGGACCACGTCCGAAAGGGGGGAAAGCTCGAGCGGAGAGGCCGCTGATCCGAAGACCCCCCGGGTCTAGACCTGGTGGTGGTGTAGAAGCAGGAGAGCAGGAGAGGGGAGACCTTGAACTGCGAGGATGGGGAGGTGCTTGGGGTGGAGGAGGGTTGCCGGATTCGATCGGGAGACAGCTGGAGAAGAGACAGAGACTTTTAAATCTCTTGCTACGTTATGATTGGGCAGGAGAGGGACAGATCGACAGCTGATTGGTGAAGGAGGTGCCATCTATTAAACACCTGACTATGTGGGAGGTCACTAGACAGAGTGCAGTGCAGTGAAGGAGAGTGCTAGGATGGTGAAGAGGGAAGGGGATAGAGATAAGAGGTGAATGATGTGGAATAGAGTCTTCATGACTGAACTTACGCTGAGAGCTACATTTCAATGCTTTTGTATTGGCACAAAAATTTAGCAAGTGGCTTGTCAGACTTAAGTGAATGTCACAAAAGTCCCAGGTTTATGGTACAAGTACAAGTTCAAAAAGTTGCTTTTATTTGCTCACCTTGACATAACCTTATAAAAAACATGGCTACCCAGCAATGGCAAATGTCAAAAAGTGTTGAGTGCAATGGAACAACAGGCATGCAATCAGATGTAATTGATGTGTATCATTTACATGCACCTAGCATATAAAAGGGAGCTTTTTCATAGATGTTCCTGGGCCTGGCTCAAGCAGAGACCTAAAGAGAACACAAACAGCACCACCGTCTCTTGTGACCCTACTGCGAGACTTGAAAAAATGTAAGCATTCAGACTTGTTCGATAATTAATCTCAGCCCCTGCTGACTATTCATCTTTGAGTGCCAGATTCACCAGAAAATCAACAGTAGTAACTAACTACATCTAAAAAAAATCTGATAGCCGACAGGGCCTCATCTCTGCCCATTCTGCCCAAGTGATCGTCATTGGCTCAAGCTCTAATAATGTTAATAAACCTAAGGTTTAATCCAGGATCAATCCCTCTCTCTCTTGGGTGCATGTCAATGTGTCCTGGGGAAAGACACTTGTCCTGAAGTTGCATGCAGTCATTACACCTAGATTTGGACACAACCCCTGGTTTTCTGTCAGAGAATGTGGAGCTGTGGAACTGGTCTCACTCCCATCCAAGATGGACCTTTGGTCGGTCCTTGGCTGGAATGGCATCCCCTTCCTCAATCCCGGAAAAAGTGCAGGTACCCCTCTTGGTGACACCAAGCAATTTCTGTCACAAGGTAAGACTTCTTCCTGACACTGTATATATAAAAATATAAATGACATGTCAGCTCTACAAAAGTGGGGAAAAATGTATATTAATAAGTCCCAGTCCACACCCAATGGAGTAGCCAATTTACACTAAGGGGTAACTATTTGGGTGGAACAGCAATAATGCAGCTTCACCTCTCAACCGTTAATGCACAAACTCTGGTTCCAAGATGGCGTCTTTTTATGAGATGGCAATGCTTGTATGCAAGATATTTTGCCTAACTTGTGTTCAGTAGGTCAAAGCATAGCCATGTTTTCCATCTTTATGTGCAGTTTATGTCCTTCCATGAAATTGCCATTTCACAGTAAATGGGAAAAATTACAACAAACAATGAGAAACAACTGCCAAAATAACATGAAATAAAACAGACTGAAACCGAATGAAAGCACGCCCTGCAAGAAGAGGGCAGCTTACAGTGGTTCGGCTGTTGGCAGCCACACAGAGTGGTTAAATCCACATCACTCAACTGATTCTGCTGTTTATTTGTGAGGATGTATTGATGTGCTGTGGTGCAACAGTAACACAAAAACATGTTTGTACATCTGAACTACCCGCTCTCGCCTGCCTCCTGATTCAAAACATAAAAAGGTACCAACAGAAGTGCATGTTTGTATCTTCAGTATGGAGAAACGTTCATCAGTATGCCAGTCGTACATCAATAATACACTGTAGGGTCATCACAGTGCATGTTTGTGTTGACTGAAAGGGTTCCTGATCTAAAGTAGATGTACAAGGTGACATATAGTCATAATTTTCATACAGATTGATTTAAAGAAAGTGCAATAATGAGTCTTAAAGCAAAGCTCCAGTGAGTCAATCTACGCTTGAAAAACTTTGAGCTCACAGCACCACCAGACACACAGGTGCATACAAAACAGGCATGCATGCAGTTCAATACATAAATGACTATATAAAATGCCAACACAAGCGGGCGTCCACCTCTTGGAAAGTATTGACATCAGAGACCAAAAAATACAATATAACACATTTTTTTTTTGTTTTTTTGCACTTCACCCAAGAGTCTGAGATGGAAATAAAGGAGAAATAAACACGCGGAAATGGAGCTTAATTAAACCCTTCTCTGATAAGAGCTCGATATATATTGAGTAAGCAGGGGTCTTCCAATAAATTCAAGAGAGTTCCAAATGAGAAGGCAGAAAACAGAAGCTCATCTGAGATAGTCAATCAAGTGCAATTAATCTCAGTTGCGGGTGAAGGTATGGGTGGGTTGTAAAGTGCCTCACACCCCTGGCATCATTACACACTCGGATGCCTGCTGCCTTTTAAAGAGGCGTGCGGCGGTGGTCTATTTGTGCAACGGACCGTACAGTGTACAAGCAAGGCCAGGGACATTACCCCCCGCAGTGTGTCGCAACACTGTAGCCTCATCAAGGTAACCTGCAGGGAGGCAATCTGTGAATAGAGTTTATCAGTGCTCTAATCCAAATGTCACTTACTATGCATTATGACGCACACAAGGATACTGACTCTGCACTGAGAAGGCCATGAGACTTATGGCTGGTCTGTTTATTAGGCCAGTTTCTGCTGATAAAGTTGACCACAGTCTGTTTTTTAAACTTGAACTCATTGCCCCCACCATGCAGGCAGCTGCAGCATTGAAATGAGTCAAATAAATAAAATGTTTCAAAAATAGCAAAATTACTGTAAGGTATGAAAAGTTGGAAATACGTGTAAGAGTCTGTATTAATGAAGGTAAGAACCCTAATTACAAAAACTAAATAATACAGTGACTTGTATTTTGTCATGTTTTTTTTTTTTGCCAAATTCAACCATGATTTCAAAACAGCAGCAGGTGAAAACAAAACAGCTTGTTGTGTCAGGGGGACTAGGACCCCAGACTCCTGCTACATTGCATGTACCTCCCTCCTTTCACAGAATTTTGCAGCTGTATCGGTTCCATGATCAAATGACGGCAGGCATATGATCATTTGTTCTGTTCAAGAAATTGCTTTGCAATCATTTATATGCTGTATTAGGTTTTGTTTTTACTGTACAAGTTGGTTGTATACATTTTTGCAACTTTTTGATTACCAGTTATTTATATAATTATGATTATAGTTATCTATAAAATATGTCAGTTATTGCAAATAACAAATTGCTGCAAAAAAAAACCTTTAAGTGTATCATTGCCGACTCTTTCTTACATAAAGTAAGTTTGAACTCCAGTGCTGGCAGAGGAATGCAAGAAAGGAATAATTCTCAGCATAATCAATATAATTTTGAATTTGTTGAATATTATTCAGCTGCATTTTGTTTTTTGTTTTTATTTTTCTTCCTCTTATTAAGTAATTTAATTGGACGTGTTTAGCTCGCTGCATTGCTGTGCATGTATGCACAATGAGGGCAGAGAAATAAACACAGTGACAGGTCTGTGGTCAAGTTTAGTGTTTGAATATGTTTAAAAGAATTGCTTTAATTCCATTATATTGTTGCTTGTAAAATACATTTGTATTCCAGTGAGCCAGAATATTGACGAGGTATATATCACATGACAAAGCAAACAGTTCGTGGTGTCCCTCTTAATGAATTCCTCCATGTTATTAGATGGCCCAGTGCTCAGCAAACATCCAAAAAGTCACCACGGTACATTTATAGTTATTACATTTTTGCACGGACGAGAGAAAGTCCTCCTTTTTTCCTTTTTTTGTAATGTACATTAATCTGTTCATCCATAAAATCAGATCAAGGATTATGAGAAACGCTGAATGCAATACTTTTCATGATACATTAACCTCATATGTACTTATTGCAAATGGAGTTTGGATCATCAGCACAGTGATAACAAAAGTCACTGAAAGCAGAGATCACACGGTTTCTTCTCTTCACTCTCACACAATAACAAAAGCAGGAACAATAGGCCATTCCTGCAGACACAAGAAGCCACTTTGACATTCGGGGTTTCACAATTGCCAAATCAGCAGCCGGTGCTACCTTGTTCCCTCTTTTTTTTCCCCTCAGGATATGTAATTACTTTGAAGGACATCAGACTTGTATTCTTGTCAAATGAGGAGCAGCAGACAATGTGACCCCATCCACCAGAGCAGCAGATAGGTCCGGGCCTCATGTTAACTGTCTGACACCTTTACAGCGCTCTCATCAGTGACACTTCTGCTCCCTGACCGGTTCTTGATGGTGCCGTGGAGCTGCCATATTTCCATCCCTTTTACAATGCAATTACACATTTTAAAGCTCCTTCTCCTGATATAGTTTTTTTGTCCTTCTTCTTAAACACAAACTACATGTTTTGAACAAGAAGGCAGATAGGAGAGTCCAATGGGGAAAGAGCAACTCTCATGGTGCTGGAGATCAAAAGCAGGGAATGGACAGGGGAGAGGGGTGGAGGTGGGAGGAAACAAGGCGATGGAGAGAACGGGAGCACCAGAGCCTAGGGAGGTGGAGAGTAGGCGGAAGGTTCAGGAATCTGTGCAGCGATGGGAAAAAACGCTTGTGTGCAGGGCGGTAACCCTCAGCCCTTCCTTCTGTTGTGGGAGGATGCAGAGTTTACCACAGGGCTCTGCTTTGTTGTAGCAGAAAGCATGTATGCATTAGACTAATGTAAACAAAGTTCTCTAATGTAAAGAAAGTTTGTGAATGTTTGATTAGTTTTACCTGCAAACTAGAGAAACTAGTGAAGAGTAGATACTTATATAGGGCCTTTCTGTTTGAAATTCTCCCCATGCCTGGGTACCCAGTTTTCCCTGGTTATCCCTCTATATTAAGGCTGTTACATACCCAACTGTACCCCGTCTTTCATCCATTGACAGTTGGGATAGACTACAACCCCCTATGACTCTGTAGTACAGGACAAGTGGGTTCTGAAAAAGGTTCTGGCTGGGCAAATACAAAATTTTAATGTGTAATATAGTGATATAAAATATCATATATATGTGTCAGGTACATTTGTGAATATACACATTTACACAGTGCCATATAATATATAAAAGCCATGTCAATATGTTGTATTTTGAAGTACACCATAGCTTTGAATATGGTTACAGTGCAGGCATTCAGACCATGACGTTGCATTTTATATTAACCTGGAGTGTTGACCCGGAACAGTAGAGTGTAAATAACAGTTTGTGATGTCAAGGTTCGAGCACACCCCACCCCCCTATGTTACGACTCATGGCCATAATGATTGGGTTTGTTTGTGTTTTGCCTCTCTCTCCCCTCTCTTGCTCGTCCCAGCGTCAGTGTCAGGGTTTTTGTGCATCCATGGGGTGCGCTAGTTGGCTGTGTTGCTCTCTCCCTGCGCCAATTGCCAAACCAATCAGCTTGTTGCCCGGGACCTTTTAAAGAAGACGCTAAATTCCCCTCGACAGAGACTGATTTTTGTGGATGTGCAGTCTGCCCTGAGGCACTTGTTCCTAAGACTTCAGTCATCTAGCTGTCTAGTCAGCCACAGGGCTGGATTGATTTAAGTTGGCCACGCCACACACTAGTTGTTTGATTTTTCTTTTGGTCTATTTGTTTGACAGCTGACTCGTGTGTTGTACCCTTGTTTTCTTGACTTTAATTACATAACTCGCATTACATAATTCCATCTGGTTTATGTTACTTCCTTTTTCCAGTAGCAAGCTAATAACCTATTTTACCAGTTATTAGCATATCAGAGTAGCCAGGCCAGTCATACCCACTCTCTCAGTGGAATGGATCTAAACCCCCCCCTCCCCCTACACTGCCATTTTCCAGATAAACAAGAAACTTCACATGCTGTACATATACCCAGAAATATCCACAGTTCCAAGTTCTGCCTGAAAGGGGAGACACATGTTTTGTACCATAGCTTTAAGTTTTGTTTTGCAGCTTTTTTCTTCTGTTTTGGTGTCATTTCGAGGTTGCCATGTTTACAACAAAATCCCCAAACAATCTCAGATATTTTTTCTGAGAGTATTTATTGTAAAACTATTACATGTTGTGCTTTTGTGAGTTTTAATTAGCGTGTCTCAGGAGGAGCCCCTCTGCAGCCAGCCTGCTCTCGTATTATACAATGCAGTTTTATGATTGTTTCCCATTGCTGTTTTCTCTTTCATTAAGCCAGCTAACGACAGAGGCCACAGCAGCAATGTTTGAAAGTTAATTAGTTTTTCTTTTGCTTAATTTGACTGCTTATTTTGGTCAATAGTCTCATAACATGCGTTATAATTGCTTACCTTTTTGCAGGAAAAGAAAAATAAAAAAATTCAAATAGTCATTTATACCATTTGGAAAAACAAGCTGGGGGGAAAGCTTTTATGTAAACAAGATTGTCCACTTGAAAAAATCGAGCAAAGTTTTTTAAAAAATCTATTCATGCTTGTTTTCTGTCTGACCTTCACCAGCACCACAGACCACATTTTTCTCTGTCACACACACCAAAAAAAAGCTGACATGTTTGCCTGAGGACCATCCCATTTCAAAGCTGGATTTTGTATGTAGACAACAACCTAGTAATTTCCCCCGACGCAGCAGCTGAGCACACTCGTCTGCGCGATGACAAACGGAAAGGGTTATCTGGTCCCCTCAGAATACCTCACAAACATTGCTCAGATAAACCTAATTTTGCCCAAGGCTCTCTTCACCTGCTTGAAAAACTAGAGCAATAAATTTGCAAATATCTTCAATGATTCCCGCTTCTCTAAACCTGCAGTAACTATACCTCCGCGGGGGCATTGTCACCCTCCCTTGAGGACTTTGGGAAATGTCGCTTCATTTTTTTTTTTCCCTGACTGTTAAATTTACAGATGTCAAAGAAGAAAAATCACAATCTCCATCGTAGGAGCCTGTGGGGTGGGGAGTGATATTGCCAGATGTGTTGGCTGCTTATTTATTAATTTTTCTCTTTTCCTTTGCATAACATTATTCATAAATATTAATGTTGCTTCATGGTGGGAACTGTTTGCAGCACTCAGTGGGATGAAACAAAAGCCATGAAACAAACATGAGAAATATCATAATCGCCAATGTGACGAGGGAGTTCCAGTGCAGTCGTTAAAATAACCACAGCAGTTTTTAAAGCAAAAAACACCAGAGGTCAGAAAAATGCTCCAAAAAAAGGCAGCTTCCACTCAGATATTTGACATGATTTTCTTGCCAAAGAGCTGTCCAAAGAAAAGCTTCACACCATTTTCCACAAAGAAGTCATACGGGAACAGTGTGCTGACCTATAGTGGGTCTTTACCCCGAGACCGGAGCTGCTTTTAGAACAGACGGCCAAACTTCAGGTCAGCAGGGATTAATTAGCTTTTTGAAACCCACCCAGCAGATGTCAAGGTAATCTTGGGATGTGGGCTGCAGAGGTCAATGCAATATCTCAGCAGCACAGGGAAGGAGAGCTGATCTCACCAATGTCCAATGCATTGCCACGCCAGGCTTTAGGCCCAGATTGAGTCTGAGAGCACTGCAGGCCTCATTAAAGGCAAAGCAAATAATTGGGTCACACTCTGCATGCATACAGGAAATAACATGACTTTTAATTTCAAACTAACGCTATCAAAACATGTGTTAAATTTTATTAGACTTTGATCTATTAATAAATCTACTTTTCACATGAAAAGCTTGATGTCCTTCATCTTTTTTTTCTTTCTTTTTTTTGAACCTGGGAGTCTCACATTGCCAACTTCTATTTTGGAGTGCTGTGCCAGCACAGTTGGAAGCCCCGGCCAAACTCATTATTATTCTGTGAAAGGTGAGAAAACACTCTTGGATGAGAGGTGTCATCCAGACTCGTCAAGGGTCTCTGCTGTGTTATAAAGTTGTGCAGCTCTGGCAGCAAAATCGTGCAACAACTCGGAGTATGTACCGAAACCTGCAGTGTGTATGGGAGTGTGTTTTCTTCATGAGCACGCTGATCGCAGACGATATTGTAGGTCTTCATAAACCAAAATGTAAACTGGGTACTTGAGGACATAACACATTCAGATTTCAAACATTAGCCAAAAAAATGGCCACATCCTCACAAATAAACATTGTGATCAGTCAATAATTACTCACACTGGAAATGACATATAGTTGTGTATAACGCCGGAAAATGACACATCTGAACAGATGACTGACATCGTATGATCACTGGACGAGTACAACTGTGAAACCTGTGACAGGATGCGGTTAGAGACATTGTTTGTGGCTATAACGTGATACCAGCTGGGTAACACAATCCCTCCTAGATCAGCTGCTTTCTTTTGTTTTACACTTGTGGTTAGGGTTAGGACCCTGTGATGAACAGGAGACATGTCTAGAGTCTAGCCCCTCACCCTGTAGTACAGGACAAAGTGGCTTGATAAGGGATCGATTAATGGTTAGGTCTTAAAAACAAGTTTGGCTTAAATCACATTTGCATTATATTAAACCCATTTTAAGTGGCAAACTGCTCCCATCTGCCATTATCAGTTACTGTGGCAACAAGTCACACCCCCAGCAACACATACTACAGTAGGCAGCTGATATGCACACAGTGGTTCATTCCAAGGCTTTTTCAGCAGTTTAGTTTGCCTGTTTGTTTTAATACAATTGACAGTATCCAATGGTGAGAGACATAATCTGGTTAAAGTGGATGTTTTTAGTCATCAAATGTAAACAGTCACATGCTTTTTTAACATATTTCTGATTCTGATTTAATCAAAAAACATTAACGACATTTAGCTCCAAACAACATGAATAAAATTACCCACTTTACAGCATATTTATGACAAGATGTGTCGATGTTGAATGAAAATGATGAAGTAAACTTGAATCACTAAACACGTGATTTTAACATGGAGGTCTATGAAGATTGACTGATTGGCAGCCGCCAAGTGGCCATTCAAGGAATCGCAGTTTTGCTTTGATTTGCTGCTTTTTTTCTAATGTTTTAGTGCAATGTTTTAAGGTTGCCAAGTATACAAAGGTATACATCCCCATTATGAATCTTACATTTTGTGCTTTTGTCAGTGTTCTAAATAACATAACATGTCTGAGGAGCCTCTTTATACCCAGCCTGCTCATATTTAAAAGTTATATTTTATGATTGTTTTCCATTGCTGTTTTTTCCTCAGGAAGCCAGTTACAGAGGCCACAATAGTGATGTTTGAGAGTTAATTACTTTTTCTTTAGCTTGATTTGATTGTTTACTTTGGGCAACACTCACTTACACCAACATTTGTTATAATTGCTTTTACATGATTTGCAGAGAACATGAGGAAACGAAAAAAAAAACAAGACTGGAAACTTAAAACTTTTATATAACAAGACAGTGGAAAGCCCTCCACCTCTTTATTGAGCTTTAATATTAATGTCATCCCCATTATTATTATTACTGTGATTATTCTTATTATATATAAAACTCAAGCTGCCTGAAGCTAACCAAGGAAACATGTATTTAATACATTTTTATTCCACATTCTGCACTCTGTACAAGGTCAATTACAAAAAAAAAAATCTCCAATGAGATCTAGCCAGGCCTGCTGTATTATCATCCATCCAACCCTCCATCATTAGAATGTCAGTCCTGTTGCTAAGAACCGAGGAGAGGTGTCTGGCAAAAATATCGTTAGCTGTAATTGGGGGAAACAATGTTGGCAGGCGGACTTTAACAGCACTAGGTCAATTGTTTTTGTATGACAATTTGCACATGAATAATTATGTACACCTATGTACACCTTTTCTCTGCAGGTAGGAGGATACAGCACAGATATTTAGAAGGTGTGGCCCATCTCTGATAAACAAGACTACAATGAAAACCAGATTTCCTGCATGAGGAGGTAATGACAAAGAGACAGAAGCTTATAGCATTTTCCAACTCAGTCCATTTTGTTCCTGGTTGACCTCACTGTTTGGAGCTGGTGACCCCACTCTGCAGCAGCACAGCGTTAATGACTCAGAAAATGTAGCCAGACAGGATGCTTCCATCAATATGGCCACCATACGGGTGGATGTGTGTTTTTTTTTTTTAAAAAAAGCAGGTGCAGAGCTTGAATGTAGGTCTCATCAAATCTAGCAATTAATATGTTTAGAGGAAGTCTGATGGTGAGCATTTATTTTAGAAACAGCAGTTGGAAGTGTTACAGATAAATACTGCACAGGTTTTATATTTTTGCAGGTGTTTATGATTCATGCTTCATGATAACGTGGTAGCAGGATATCTTGGAAATGCTGCCTATATTTCTTCAGAGTTAGTGCTGAACACAGCAAAGAGAAGCTGCAGCCCTGTACTCCCATAAGTAGCAGCTGGACTCCCCGTCTGGTACAATAATAACAGACTCCCATTGTGATCGATGATGCTTACATTTTTTATTAAAGAAATAAGCTGCATGAGAAATTTTCTGACATAGCAGACATCTCTTGAAACGTACTTTCTAGCTTGTATATGTTAGCTAGTCAAACAACTGATCAACAATAACAGTAACTTGTATTACAATAACCTGATTATGTTCATTTGAGGGTAGAAATGAGCTCATTTGTGTGTGCAAATTGCATATTACAGAGTATGAATCACTAATGTGTGCCTTCTAATTTATTACTCATGTGTAGAAATTCATAATCTTTGCACAAAACTTGTCATTTGAGGTTAGAATGAAGAACTTCTGATCAAATGTGTTGCCTCGCTGCATTTTATTTGTTATTATTGACCCCACTGATATAAAGTGACACCATTCAAGACTACTATCAACAGTATAGTAATCTATAGATGTATAATAATGTATGTATACAAATAAAGTGATGTTGATGTTAATTTCAAGATGGCTGCACATGGCAGCCATCTTGAAAATTATGTCTACATAGGTTGGACTAAATCCTCTGTAATTATGTTTCCCTTAATTAGAATGAAATGAAACTTGGCAGAGATAATGTCCACACGCTTAGCTACAACTTGGTATAACTTGGGTGCTTCAACTGCATCATTTTAAAGGAGATATTCATTGTAATATTGTGAATTTTGACAAGAAAACATTTCTTCATTTTGTTCTGTGTGCCATATTAATTTACAAAGAGGCATACAAACTAATACTACTACTACATCTGAGCAAATCTCCCAAGTGTTCCCTTTATTATGACACCAAAAGTATTGAAATAAACCTTGTGGTTGCTGAGATATACTCTATTCATTTTGGGCATGCCATTTTCAAGCTGATGCCTTAAAAATAGGCTTTGTGGTTGAAAGGGTTAAGAAAAACAGAACAGCTCAACAGCAGGCTTGAGTTTTGTAAATCAAATACCTTCAGTCATAGGCTTTCAAAGTCTGCTTTAGCTCAAAACCTGGATTAATATTGTATTATTTAGTCCAATCCATAGTAGTAGCAACAGGTTGAACAGTGATGCCCACCAAGCTGGGAAACATAGCACCTCCAGGTACCCGAAATACCCCTATTTGGCTTCTCTCAATTTGAAGGAGCAGTGGGCATCACACAGACAAAACACTGGAAGGAACTCCACAGGATGGCAAAGCTTCAGCAAAATAAAGCACACTCTTTGAGCAGGAAAAGGCAAATAATGATGTTTGGGATAACTTCAGACTGCACAAAACACATAAAAAGGTCTTTCTGGTTTTGAGAAAGAGGGAAATCTAAATTTCTACACCTACAGTCTCTATGAATCTTTTGCCAAAAAAGACCATTTCCCAAGTAAATTGAACAAATGACAGACCTAATCATGTGACTTTCATGTCACTTTTCATGTTGGTTATCACGATGTCTGTGATTGCTAATGATGTAAAGTAGGAACCTCCAGAGCTAAGGAATAATGCTAACTCCCCCAAACTGCAGTTTCTCGAGCGACCACTTGATAGATATTATATTACAGAAATAAGCTGCATAAGAAATATTCTGACATAGCAGAGCCCAGTTTGAGCTTGGCAGACAATTTTTCAGGGCCCTAAGATCTTGTTTTTATTTGTTCATCGTGCGTAATTATCGGGGCTCAAACTTGAAGCCCATGCGGAAGTGTCAAAAATTGTAATTCACACCGCAACCGCTGGGGGCTGGCTCCAGAAGAAGAAGTCATTTCCCATAGACTCCCATGTTAAAATGGTGAATTTTTTTACAACTCACTCGTTTTAGTTATATTCGGACTTAAAATTACGCATAATTATGGGTGTTGCCGCTTGAGCGACAGACGGTTGCTGTATTACACCGTGAGTTTCCTGCTTCCATTGCCCGGCCCCCTAAACTCCGCTCTAGCTCCCCCTCTTTGTCCATATTTAGAGTTTTGGCGGATGTAACGCTGCCAACATGGCGGCGGTCAGCACGTCCTAGAGCCTCCAACCGAGCCTCAAAACGACTCTTCACAAACAAATGGGTGACGTCACAGAAGCTCTGTCCATAGTTTTTACTGTCAATGGTAATTATGTGTGTGGTATGGCTCTGAGTGACAGGTGGGTGCATATGTTTGCACTTTATAAATCATAAAAATATTTGTACAACCTGTACTGACAGGATTAAACATGTTAACTTAAATCAGAGTTTTTCTGAATTATAGCAAAACTTGCTGCTGACCATATTTTTCTCACCATCCTAATTTGTGCTCAGCATCCACAACATCTGAATTTTCCGCTTTGCACTGACGAGCAATTAATGCTGTCTTTCATTAGGCCCATGTCAGAGGTTCCTCATTAAAACTGAAGGTACAGCTGAGGCATAAGGAAATTCTAAATTAAACACTGTTGCAAGACATTCTGTGTGGGCTGCTGCTGCCATGTTGTCCATGGTTTTGCAATGCAAGGAGGAAATGTATTGGCATATTAGAGCTGCAGACAGAATGGAGACTCAGGAGGTCAAACAAGGATCATTTTCATGGCTGGAAATGTTTAACAGAAAAAAAAATGTCAATGTTGTTACAGACTAAACACGATGTTTTCTTTGGGTTATTCTTGTTTATTCAAACAGCATTGAGAATGTAGTCCAGCTGTTGAATGATATGTGTGTGGTTAAATATATGGGACAAGCTCTCAGGAAATCTCATTATGATCCACCTAAGAAATGGCAGATTGTCTCCTGTTTTTGAGGACTCTGAACTAACAGCATGCTCATTTGGGGTTTGTTGTGAATAACTGCATGGTCATGTTAGTGTAATGTGAGAGTTCAGGAAAGACCCAAATGCAGGTCCAAACAAAAGTGAGTTTTAACAACTAAAGCCATCATAAGTCCTTAACAAAAACCCAATAATCCAAAAGTGATCACCAAATCTAAGTTCAAAGAAGAGACCAAAAAGTAACTGAAAACAACCAGAAACAAAGAAGTCGGGCAAAACACATGAATGACAGAAGCAATGCAGGACAAGACAGACAAGGCTGCAACACAGGATGAACTGACACAGATGAAGAGGAGCACAAAGCTTAAATACACCAGGGATAACAAGGCACAGGTGAATACAATCAGGGTGTGGCAGGTAATCAGAAAAAGGAGGAAACAGCACGATAAAGGGAAACACACAGAAACACAAGGAAACACCACTTTCAAAACTAAATCAGGAAACAACCAAAATAAACCATATATATATAAAAAATAACCAGGGAAGCCAAAGAAGACACAGATTGGACATGTTCCCGAGAAACACTTTGTCCTGCTGTGTTATGGATACTGTCGAGTGTCTCTGGTGAGAAGTCAGTTAAAAAACTGGTGTTCCACCCAGGGCCCATAGACCTTAATGTTAAAATGCCCAAGTATACTGCAGAAATAAACATCCTTCCTGCCTCTTCGAGCGATTGTCCAATTGTGTTTCTTTGCCTGTAGCTGGATTAACCTGGACTTTAGGTGGACACAATCAGAGCCTCCAACATGGACTCTAAAGAGCTCTTGAGAAACAAATGGTTCACAGATGCTTCATTCATAGTTATATACAGTCTGTGTGGTTTAAAATCAAGCCACATGTGCTCACTGACTGCCTTAGGTGAAACCTTGATACTCTAGTAGCAGATGAGGCTAATATTGTCATCCCCCTCCCCTTCATGGCAGTCGGTAGTTGAGGTCGTGACTGAAAAGGCACTTAGGACACTCCATAGTTGACAGAGAGAGAGAGCTTCCCCACTCACAATGAGACTCTAAAAAGGTCGTTGGAGAGAAAAAGGAAGGACTTTGTCATTAATATTCAAAGTGCAGCTACATTGTTTGGCGAGGCTGAATCGCTGAAGAGTTCATCACGAACACATTTTTAGCCTTTTCTTTCTCGTAATTAAAGAATGTAGCACTCATCCAATTGAGAGTAGGAAGGAGGGGGTGGCCGTGTGGAGACTAGGTGCATAGAATCAGTTAAATTCACAGAGACACAATGTGGAGACTGATGCAATTTACATTTGACAAACTTCCAGTGTGCTAGACATTAATCAGAGCATCAGATTGCTTCTAAAATGTTAATTGGCTGAGAGTGAGTGTGTAGAGAATCTTTTGACTTTGAACAGAGGACAGATGAGGTCATAAAATACCAGAAAAAAAATGCATTGATTTTAATCACCATTATACATGTCCGTATTTCACACAACACTTAAAACTTGAAGTATTCTCTTTTACATCTGTGCTCCCAACCTTAGGCTAACAGCTCTACATGTACTTATGATGACACTGTGTTCCTAATTATTCCACACACACACACACACACACACACACACACGTCGTTTTAGGTGTGGGCATTGCAGCCTGGAGTTACTATTGTTCAGCCTTGTTTCGGAAAAATTAGAGTAGTGTAGCGTCACATTCCGTTTGTAAACTACAGGTGACACCCCTGGATATTAAATGTGCTTTTATAGACAATAAAAAAAGGAGTAAGTGTATAAACTGTATTCTTCTTCATTATCTTTTGAAGCCAGCAAAGGCATCAGTGTGACTGCTTTTGTTTCCCTTTGAGGAATTATTTACCTCTGGCTGCTTTGCTTTGTTTTAAATGTTTTGTGCAGGTTTAGAAAATGCATCGTCTTTGTTGTATTTCAATGGTACATCAGAGAGAGAGAGAGGCGTTTTAATTTAGAAAAGTATTCACCTCCAAGAAAAAAACAAACAATGTACCAGAATAAATTGATGAAATAAGGGATTTTAAAGGGTGCATTTGCATTTTAGAGCTTCGAATCCATTATCATGTCTTTTGATTGACTTGAATTTACATGGAATAAACATTTTAAATGTGTTCTTAAATAGAGTGTTGTGACGAAAAATATATTGATTTCAGATCTTTTGTGAAGCTCTTGTTTTGTTTGTTTGTCACTTTTTGGGTTTCAGTGCAGAGCGTACACGACAAAGCGCACAAGGCCAGTTCTATAGCTTCTCTGATCAGCATAACCCCGGATTTATACCAGATGCGAAGCTGCAGCGTAACTGCAGCGCAGCGTCAAGCGCTGTGAAATGCTTCCATTATAGTCAATGAGAGTATTTACTCCGGCCGCGTTGCAGCGCGTTTTAGAAGCGTCCCAGAAGTGTTGCTGCACGCTTCTCCGCAAGTGATGATTTTGGAGATGCGTCGCGCCCAAGACGCGTCTATTTGCACCAACTACATCGAGCAGACATGAAGTCAAGCACCAGAATGAAAGAGTTTCCGGTGGTTTTTGAAAATAAAACACTGTCAGACTGAACTCTCGCTGATTTAACATCGCTACGGCAGAGAAAAGGCCACAGCCATGTATGAGGAGAGATTCCATTTGAAAAGTAGAGGAACAGCATTTTATATAATAGAACATGCTTTTATAAGGACAACATCAGAAAGGAAAAGGCAGGGAGAGAAGCAGCAGCTGTTCTCAGAGTGGAAGGTGAGGAACTGCCCTGTGTGTTCAGGGAGAACTGAGTTGTCAGTAACTGCTCTGTAACCCAGCCTGACACATAGAGAGGACATTAACCATCAGATAAACCGGCAGCTTATGTGTGTACATAGGTGTGTGGAGTGTATTAGATGTCTTAATGCTGTGGTGAGAATCTTCACATAAATCCAGAGGACACTTTTTGCATATTTAATGACATTCGGCCTAATCAAATGATCAAATTTGCACCCTCTATGCATAATGCACTTCTGTTTTGCAAGTGAAAGGATCTCACATATTTGCATGAAGCTCCAGTGCTGAGCTGAGGGTGTTTTGAGTCATCCAAGGATCTGGGGAAAAAAAAAAAAAACACCTAAAAGTAGCATGGTGTTAGGTCATCACTTTAAAATATGAAATAATCTCTCTCCTATCAAGAAAAACACTGTAATGCTTCAAGGCTCAAGAAGCGATTATGTGGATTTTCAGCAGTTTATCATCAGTTCCCACTGAGCAGCACACATGAATACAGTGATCAAAAGGTGATGGAGAGCTTTCACATGAGCTTTCGTCTGCAATTACTCCTGCCAGCACCCACAGAGGCATTCACTCAAACGAGAGCCGTAAATGTGAACGAACGTCGCAGTGCAATCTGTCATGCTTGGTCATAGCACGCTGGGGAGCAATTAAATTTAATCAGGCCTCAACTGGGTCAGTAATTCCAATCACAATTCTACAGACATTCTAATGTTTAATATAGACCCAGCCCGTTTCTTTAAGAGCTGGTTCTTATATGTGATGAATGTATGTCCCCTGATTCTATATTTGCAAAATTGTTATTTAACTTTAACTGTTCCAAATAAGATGTTCATGGCAGAGTGGAAGATATGACTCATTTGATTTGACGATTGATTCATTCGGAAGCTGCAGCAGCAGAAGGTGTGAGTGGTGTAATGGCTGCTGTAAACAGTGTGTTAAAGGCCCCGTTCACACTGGAGAGCAGCGCCCGCTCTTAATCCAGTTTAATCTGGCTTGTTTGTTGTCCTCCAAACCACTAGGTGGCACCTCGTAATATACAGACTCCGTTCAGGCCGTAGTAGGACCGCATCTGCGCATGTGTCGTGGTTTTTTTTTTTTTTTGTCCCGTGTCGTGTCCCGTTTTTTGTCTTGTTCTTTCATTTTTTTTTAGTTCGAAAAGCAGTTTATTGCTTTGTAGCCCTGTTGAAAATAAACTCGGGGCAAAGCTGTCATAGTTCGACAGTTGTTTACATACAGCTTTTGTATGCAACCCAGACACTGTTCCTGTGAACCGGAAGTATCACATCGCTAGCTGGATTTGCTAGCCGCATTTGCGTTCAGACCTGAGCCACATTTGAGCCAATCCAGCTAGATCCACCTCCGAGAGGTGAAATCTATCTGGATATATTCAGATACGGTCCCAATCCCACTCTAGCCGGACTGATTTTCCTCAGTGTGAATGGGGTCAAAGTGAAGAAAGAAATTAACTGACTGTTTTCATAAGTAGCTCTGAGAGCCCAGCATTAAACTACATTAAGGTAAAGTGAAGCCCATGACGAGCACCGGGGAGCTCTGAGAGATACATTGTTAATTTATCAAGTTTTCCCGTTAGTTTGAATGGTGTGCCAGTAATTATACAAACATACTGATCAGTCAATGTTAACATGAAGGACTTACAAGCATAATTAGCTGCAGTGTTGCAGTATAGGAGTTTTTTTCCCCCTAGATCTAAGATGTGTGTGCACATGTGTGCCAACGCCTTGTTTACATCTGTTCTGGTGTGCTGGTGGGTTCGATGTGTGTGAGCATTTATTCAATGGCGGCTTAGAGGGATTTGAGATGAATCTTGTTTCTGTCGTTTTCTGCTCCCCGTTTGATTTAAGTTTGAAAGCTAAAGATAAAGAGTTGGATGTCTCAGAGCTGCACGCCTTTCATGTGACCTCTTGGCTGATTTATGTATGACTCAATCTCATGCTGTAGGTATTCAGATTAAAGGTGATGTATCCATAATCACTGCAAATTAACGTGTCCTTCAGGTAACACAATCCTCTCAAGGCCTGACCCAGATGCCTTCTGACTCGCCTTAGTGGTCCTGGATTTAGTTTCATCCTATGATGTCACCTTGAAATGAGAGCCTCCTGAACAAATTTGGAATTTGCTCCTGTCTAATACATTTAAAATAACCTTTAGAGAGGACTAGACTTCATTATATAAAGAGCTGGAGATGAGCCAGTGTTCCGGCCTGCTAAAAAAAAGAACAAGTAAAGAAGAATTGGTCTTTAAATGGATGTTTGAGGCATGTTTCTCACACCTGCAAGTAAATATTATGGTATCAAAGGAAATCAATATTGCTCCATTGTAAGGTCTGCAGTCACCTTGCATGGAAATTCCAAGGCTTAAAAGACACTTCTGAAAAATTGTCTTTTTTTATATAGCAAATAAGCTGTGATTGAGTCAGATTTGTCATGTCCGTGTCAGCAGGACTCCCAGCGGAAAGACAAATACCTGTACCTGTTTGTGTCAAATTGATAGTTATGACTTAAGTTACACGATACCCTGCTGCTCAGGCTTATCAACCAGAGCTGCGAGCTGACACATTAGTGAGAAAACATTGGCGCCCCTTATCAATATTCACTCTGCATCCCGAACCACTACGAACAGATGGCTTTGCTGCTCTTTTCTTTTTTTTTCTTTTTTTTTTTTTTACATAAACCCACAAGAAACTGTTACAACGCTTGCATGCAAAACACAACACAGGCTCAAATAATAGGGGTGTCACTCTGCATAATGTCCACATTTTCTGATGGATTTGGGCTCATAATGGATTCTTAATTAATGCTTGTAAGTTTTTGAAAGGTGCCGTTGCCTGCACAAATGATAAGGCTCACTAACTGCCCCCGCATTTGCATATTGGGAACTTGATGATGATGATGGCGATGGTGATGATAATGGCTCTGTTAAGTTTCCTCTGTGTCTCCGCACGGACCGGTCTGCCGTGCATCCATCTTCTAATGTTCTCGAACGTGGGTTGTGAACATCATTTGTCTTAAGTGTCAAAGGCACTTGACATTACGAGCCCTATGGCACGCATCTAAGAGAGTGAGACAGAGAGAGAGAGAGAGAGAGAGAGAGACAGAGAGAGAGGCTGACAGGGATCTGCCAGGCAATTTGGAGCCACTGGAGACAGGGCTGATCCGTCAGATCTTTGTGCACTTTAAAAGTTAAGCATTAAGAAGTAAAGTTGTGCTGTGGCTTGTCTTGACTGTACGGGCAGAGGCAGTCACCAGGAAGCAGCATGCTTCAGGAGAAAATGAGTAGATTATACACAGAGCGCTGCAGCATGATGGGGCTTTAGCCCATTTAGCAATTTAACTAAAGCCAGTTAAGTGGTGGGATGGAGGACAGCGGGAGGCAGAGAAGCACTTAAACTCATTCAGTGTAAACCATTTTTCTGTTCCGTATGCATTTTTAGCCTAAATATACCACAGAAACCTGTTGCAGGGACACTATTGCACCCTCACGTCTTCAATATCCATCAGCTATTGCCCCTTTATCCTCATATCTGTAAGTGTGTGAATGCACACAAGTATGTGCTGCTTATTTTTATCATAACACACCATTGTTTGGGACCATTCTGACTTAAATCTTTTTTCAGCTTGTGAGGACGCTGCACCAGCTATAGACAGAATAACCCCTCATCCCACGACTCAGCCAAACAGCAACTACTTCCTTACATGAATGTTGGATTAACTCATTGTGTGTTGAGAGAAACATGCTTAATAAGCACAATCTGTATGCTGTGGATATACTGTGGGTATATCCACTATTAATGATTAACCAACAAATAAATGCAATACATGCTCATTGTAATTCTGTTGCCATCACAGCATATATCAGATGACATCCATTATTGGAATGCCCTGCTGTGCTCATCATGACTAGGCATGCTTTCTACTGTATGCCAATGCAACAATAGTTAAACACTGTACAAAGAATGTTTTACAGTACTTGACTAGATTAGCTTTAGCATTGTTTTTTAAGCTGCTAATCATTTATTTGATATCACAGCACACATCAGAATGGTCAAAACTTACGGACTGCATGTCGATTTCATGAGCATAGCTGTGTCTATGCCCTGTTTATTAGGTTAATTTTGGGACGTTAGCTACTTTAGCACTGCAGAAGTGTTACGGCCTCAAAAACACATCATCCTAAAGAATCCAGGGCTGCGACATACAAAGATGGCGCCAGACCAGAACTGATTTAACAACTGAAAAGCCAAGCCCTCACCTCTCTATTCAAAACTTCAAAAGTCTGGGTCATCTGTCCTCCATCCTCACTGCTCCCTCCACCCTTTTCCACCTGAGCAGGTAGGCAAGGAGTGGAGCAGCAGGCGGGAGGGAGAAACAGAAATTCCACCCATGCATGTAATGCAAGTTGCATGATGAATCTGTCATGTTGGAAAAGTAACATTTAAAATACATTACATATTTTAAAAAGGAGTCTGTTTGAACCCAGACACCAAAATCATTAATAACTGAGTTCACTTCATCTGATTTGGTTTAATTGGTTCAAAGTGGACTGAAGTTTGGCCCTTTTTTTCTTCCTGGTCTGGTAGAGGAACTTACACTGCTGCTATGTCTGATAAATGTCTCAGCAATGATTTATTTCCGCCAGATAGCCAGAATGTCACTGTTGTGTCAAATTCATTCACTCTGATCAAGGAGCAATTTCAGCAGATACACTAGAAGTGCTTTTTTTGATTTAGTTTTTGACATTTTTGCCAATATGTCTGACATACAATATATGCAAATTGAACCTCTCTAATAAGCATCTTCTTTGGTTCAATTGCTTCAGGACTTTTTTCTTTTTTTTCTTCTCTCATCTGACAGTCTGTGCGTCTAATTTCGGTCATGAAAATAGCCTTATTATTTTCCTGATAAGGGCATGCCTATTGAGATGTCACTATTCTGTTCTCGCGGAGCAATCACCCCATCCATTCAATTTGGATTCGAAATATCACTTGCACTTCTCAGGGGAGATTGTTACCTCTCCTCAGCATGTAGGTACATGCACAGATGCACATACACACACACATGCACACACAAGCACCTCATCATTGTCATCACAAATAAGACTTGAATGATGGATGGTGTGTGGGGGATGTATTCAAGGCCAAATTGGAACACTGAGTTCTCCCTCCCAGCTCTCTAACTTCTTGCTCTCTGCTTTGCAAAGTGCAGCATGGGTTTGGTATTTTCCCCTCATTCAAGATAAAACAATGGGTGGTCAGCAGGGCTCACATTAACTATATCTGTGGAGGAACAACATCAGATAGATATATGTCTTCTGCCCCCTGGGAGGTGCTGATTCCAGCCTGCACCCGCTCCCTCTTACTGGCATGTTCTCCCCGAGAGGGTGAAAAATGAACAGCACCAAAGCCGATCTTAATAACTGTTACAGAGCAGCTGCACTGTGAAATTGATATTAATTGAAATTGATTATTCAATCTGGGACACATGGGTCATTAATTTCTAATCTCTTCCTTCAATCAATAATATATCCCCCCCTCTCTCTGTCTCTCTCTAAAGCATTTTCTTTACAGCTTTTAACTCTTGTTTATGAATAAAAACGATGACAACGATAGCGCTCTTTAATTAAAGTCGAGCCTTCATCATTATTTTAGTGAATTTTATGCCTCTATAAAAGAAAAGAAAAAAGGAATTAAGCTGAGGGAAAAGATCAGATTCAAGTGGAAAAAAATAAACAGGAGTTTTCTGATGCTATCACACTAATACATTTCAATACACTGTGATATATAAACTGTTGCTCTAATACTGATCAAAATTAAATATACTTCAGGTAGTGGTGTGTGTATGTTGTGTATTCAGGTCCTCAGATTCTTTTTAAACCAACATCCACATAATTGATTTTTTCCAGAGATACACCTTAACAAATATGTGAACTCTAGTTGCCTTAAAAATGGGTGTTTACACTGCAAAATTGATGTACCAGTTCCAGACTTTTTTTTCTCAATTTTTTCTTTGTGGTCTCTGAAATTCACACTCAGGAAACGAGAAAAATCCTTGAAACCCTGTGAGCAAGTGTATCAAGTCTTGGGTTTATTATCTGCAATCTTCTGTATCTAAAAATCTGATTATTTGGAGTTGCTCACACCTTAAACACGCCTTTGATATTAGGGGAATATGTGAGAAAACAATAGAAAATTTGGGAACATTCTAAAGCCAGCCATGAATATGGATGGATCCAGGCAATTAAAAAGATGATGCAAAAATAGGCGCTATAGTACCGATGCTAACAAAACTTAGCACATGTGTACACATATAGATACAGCCACTCAGAGTTGCTGCCCTAACCTGAGGACATTCAGCTGTACTCCACCATATTTCTGCTTCCTAGATCCCATCGTTCCCATTCATTCAATGTCAGGACGTCACTGTGGGCATCTAATCATTGCTCACCTGGTTGAGGCAGCACTCTATGAACTGAGGCTATTGTCCTGTCTGCAGTGGTGCACGTTTGAATCCAGTTTGCACTTCTTGTTGTGTCATTCCCCATCACTTACTCTTTATCTCCACTTTAACTGTCTAAAACAGCCCCAAACAGATTGTTTTATTAGGTCTTAAAGTTGTTTCACATATAACTATGTGCACAGATAACCGTGTGCTTTCACAATACCCAAAAATACACATATTAATTAACAGTTGTGAAGGACACTTCGAACTGATTTAACTGAGCTGCATCCTGATTGGCCAACATGACTTGAGACAAAATTAAGCCTTTATCATCACTTGTTGGTTTGGCATGCTGTTGGTAACCCACTTTATTTTTGTGTTTTCATATGGAGGGAGATTTTTTATTTTTTCCCCTTAACAGTGAACGGAGCGGAAAAATCCTTGTTATAAAAATATTTATGCATGTATGGACTAAGCCAAAGACAGCCACACAGAGCAGATGGTCCATCCTAACAAGCACCTGCGACAGGCAAGAGCAGGAGTTTTCTGTTTCGAAGTAGAAAACAGGAAAATCATAGCAAAAAAACAAACAAAACTGTCAAAAAGGCCTCTCAACTAGTTCCACATGTTTCACCAGGGTGGATGTCCAGGTTAAGCTAAAAGAAATGCAGCTAAGCGCATCAAACTTGATATAATTTGCTGATGGAAGCCTGCAGAGGATCAGAAGTCAGAGTCAGAGCAGGTTCAAGCCTCTTAAAATAAAGTGAAGCCCTGATTTCTCAGGTGTGTGTAATTTTCTGATTGTGCTGTGCCCATTGGCTCCTGAAACAGGAAGTAAACCAGCAGAAAAAATGGCAGAGGAAATGGAGAGGACAGTCTTTATACACTAAACAGTATGAGACACTACCAGTAAACTAGGTATGTGGCAAAACCTTCAAACATGAGAACATTTACACTCTGACCACCCTCCACTTCACCGGCACAGAAAATTAACAGAGTCTTCTTCAGGATGAGTGCTTTGCCACAATGCAGCCTGATTGGCTGTTGATTATGTTTGTTGGTTTAACCTTAATTATACCGGCTGTTTTGGTTGCATCTTCTTCGCTCTGATTGCCGACGCACATCGCCGTGTGGTAGAATAGAGCAGCATCCTCCGAGCGTCGACAGCAGCACCTCAAGTGCCACTGAGGCTCCTAATGATCATTTCCCAACACTTCAGGCTGCTCAGGATTTGATTTAGAGTGTGAGCGGAAACTATTTTAAACAAACACACATACAGTATTGCTTTTCCCTGAATTTGCCTATTCTTTTTAAGAATGATAAGACCTGTTTGGCTGTGAAGTGATGAATTACTTACTCTTTTATTTACATATGAAGCATCACAATCTTACCCAGTCACAAGAACGTAAGAATGTATAATGTGTGGCTATATTATTACTTTATTATCTCACTTGTAGAAAATGTGGTGAAGAGAATAAAATAACAACAAAAACATCTTCAGAAATGCCGTTTGGATACTTGTTAGCATGTGGCTAAAAATGCCATTACTATGTGCAATTTTGGGATTGCTATTGACGTATTTTACCGTGTTTCTAGCTAAACCTTTTAGGTCTGGTAGAGTGTCCATAAGCAAATAAAAGAAAATGTGATAATAATAAAAAAATAACATAAGCGTTCAGGTTTGTAAAAGATAATTTCCTTATTTTCCTTTAGGGATTGATAAAGTAAATCTTAATCTTAATTCCACAAAGATTGCAGTGTGTGCTGAAAGCTGTTGTTGGGTTTTGGTTTTGGATCCATGTTTCTAGCTAGCTGCCTGGTCAATCATCATATGTCTCGTTCCATTATATAAGTAGAATTAGTCCAGTTTCTGTATGTTTCAGTTGGACCTCCAGGGGGCAGTACCAACAGATACAGGTTAAAACTCTTGGATATACACATAACCAATCAAAAAAACATGTGTCTATAGTGTCATTGAAAGCTAAATTATCAAACACTCACTTCTATGAACCGTGGGTTGCATTTGGTTTACGCAGGAAGGAAAAAACTAAATGTCCATTCTTAAAAAAATCATTTTTAAGGTAGGTGTATTTAGTCCGTGTTCAGGCAGACAAGACAAACTTTTTCCCTGCTGTCTCTCCTGTGCTGGTGAAAAACCATTTGCCCACCCAGGTGCATTCTCGTCTACCTGTGTCTATGTGCTTACCTGAATAACCTTGGTGCCACCTAGTGACGCTAAATAGCAACAATAATTAAACAAACTAATCAATAACAAATGTACATTAAATAAACATGCTAAATAATACCCAAAAATAAACATATTATTCAAATGAACAAAAGCTCCTACACGCCGGCCCCTAATTGTGCATTAAATCACAATTACCACTAATCCTTAAGGAGCTATTTGATCACTGCAGCGCTATGACACCACTATAAATCTAGGTTGTGATGTCATAGTGATCACTATTGACAAGATTGATAGTGGTGTCATAGGGATGTCATACAAACTCCTTTGAAGTGTCAAACAAAGACCTTTGTAGTGGTTGTTAGGGCAACCATCTTGTTTTGAGGTTAATAGTGAATTTGTATACTATAACTGCAGCTCTCCTGAAACATAACGTCATTGCTTGGAACCGTACTGATCAAGAATCTTAAACGTTTTTGAAGACTTTTTGAAGCACAGCAGTATTATTGCTTTATCCTTTGCGCAATCTTTGGAGTATAAATGGACGGACGCGGAGACGAAGGCCAAATACCTGATGAA
The DNA here is from genome assembly GCF_900634625.1 of Parambassis ranga. NCBI lineage: Eukaryota > Metazoa > Chordata > Actinopteri > Ambassidae > Parambassis > Parambassis ranga. The sequence continues at coordinate 20,022,209 of NC_041025.1, read as the reverse complement.
CCTAGACGTCATAGAGGTGTATATCTTGATAGAGCAGATGGACTACGTCCTTACTTAAGAATTCAATATGAACTGCGAAACTTGCTGATGCGTATGCATGATATATATTTAGAAATATTTCCTATGTTGGTGTTTTTCCCGCCCCACCTATATGAGCTAGTGTTAGATCTCATCAGCAACAACATCAACCATATGGGAAGAATTCATGACCATATACCTGATATTGTAGAGGAGGACCCTCAGCCTGAACGCCAGAGACAGAATAACTTGAATATAGTCGAATTGGTAAACAGTTCTGATTGTGGCACAGATACTGATGAGGAACCCTGTGAGGTAGATGTGTGTCAGCAGGACAGACAAGAGGACGCCCTGCCTCATCAATCCAAAATACGACCCAGAGAGGGTGATGAGGAAGAGGATGACGAGCCTTCTTCATCACCATCCTCTTCCGAAAAGGTCAAAAGGCTTGAGAACACTGCTGACACTACAAGCAGCAGCCTTAAAGATGTATTTGAAGATGCTGATTGTTACCAAAGGGACGACGACCCCCTGGAAGGATGCTCAATGTTGTACAGGCATGGACAGGTAGATGTGTGTCAGCAAGCCAGAACAAAGGAAGGTCAACCCAAGAAGTCCACTCTGCAGAGGACGATGAGGTCCAATTGTGGGAATATACCTGACAAGTCATCTGTCAAGTCATGCAGTGATAGAGAAAATAAGGGTTTTAGCACGAATAAAGCCCAAAAGACACTGCTGGCGACTAGTAAAAGTGTCTTTTCCAGGAACAGTCCTGGAAATAAACACAAAAAAACTAGACCTGAAGATACCCCCAACATGCCTTGCACAGACTGTAAAACAAACAGGTCTAGTACTGGACATCAACTTGACAAGGTTGATCCTGGAGATAAAGCCAACAAGGGTGGTCCTGGACATCGACCCAACAAGGTTGGTCCTGGACATCAACCCAACAAGGGTGGTCCTAGACATCAACCCAACAAGGCTGGTCCTGGAGATAAAGCTAACAATGCTGGTCCTGGAGATAAAGCCAACAAGGCTGGTCCTGGACATCAACCCAACAAGGTTGGTCCTGGAGATAAAGCCAACAAGGTTGGTCCTGGACATCAACCCAACAAGGCTGGTCCTGGACATCAACCCAACAAGGCTGGTCCTGGACATCAACCCAACAAGGCTGGTCCTGGAGATAAAGCCAACAAAGTTGGTCCTGGAGATAAAGCCAACAAGGGTGGTCCTGGACATCGACCCAGCAGGGTTGGTCCTGGACATCAAGCCAACAAGGCTGGTCCTGGAGATAAAGCCAACAAGGCTGGTCCTGGACATCAACCCAACAAAGGTGGTCCTGGAGATAAAGCCAACAAGGTTGGTCCTGGACATCAACCCAACAAGGGTGGTCTTGGACATCAACCCAACAAAGGTGGTCCTGGAAATAAAGCCAACAAGGATGGTCCTGGACATCAACCCAACAAGGCTGGTCCTGGAGATAAAGCCAACAAAGTTGGTCCTGGAGATAAAACCAACACGGCTGGTCCTGGTGATAAAGCCAACAAGGTTGGCCCTGGAGATGAAGCCAACAAGGCTGGTTCTGGAGATAAAGCCAACAAGGCTAGTCTTGGAGATAAATCCCAAGTCTAGTCCTGCAGATAAATCCAACAAGACCACTTCTGAAACAAATGAAGTCAAGTCAGGTTGTGGAGAAGACATAACTTTGACAACAGTTAAATGCAGAAGAGCAACATTAAAGAGGATTAGGCACTTCTTCTCCGGAATAAAGTACATCCGGAGTACAACCTATCAGGACTCTACCTCTCCCACCAACAGTCTTGTTGGTGATCCTTACAAAGACTCAGTCAGTAAACGAAAGAATATATTAAAACGTATTGTATTTTAATATGTTAAAATTATTAAAATACAACAACAACAACATACAAAAAAATGTCACTGTCTCATGTCCTGTTTATTATTGTCATAGCTTACATTATTTTCATCAACGTTATTGCAAGCCTGAAGGGACATTTTACCTCCCACAACAGAACATAGTGATGTCTGTTACACACATATTTCATGGAGCCTAAGTAAATAAACTTTCTTTATATAGTCATTCATTATTTTTGATCCCATATGAAGTAGGATTACAAGTAATCTGTTTTGATTACAGAAGGCACAGTCACTGACCCACGGTGAGAGGACGGTGTCCTGGCAGCCATCCTGATTTCAGTCCAAGGCATTTGCTCCGCAACCTAGATCTACAGCCATGTCAAAATACTTCAGATGATCGAATAAAATACAAGTTACACAAAGAAATGCAACCAGTGTCATGTGATTATGTTTTTTTATCTAAGCATGTTAAAAGCCAGTTTAGGCCTCAAGCTACTGTGTGTGCTAGCAGCAGTTCAGGCCAATCAGCATTCTTTGTAGAACTGCTGCCTGCTATCGGCCTTTTTAGGTGTGGCTTATAAGTAACTTCTATATACATGACACCTACAGGATAGTTAATATAATAGGCTACACCAGTGTTCTTTAACCGGTGTGCCATGAGAGATCACCAGCGGTATGACGATGGATACCTGCCTTTTACTCTGCTACTGCAGTCTTTCAGTGAGCACATCACAACATGATGAAAGCCTTCTCAGAAACCACTAAGACCCAGTCTAACCTGAACCCAGAGGAGAACTGCCTTCTAACTCCTGTCATTTCTAAACCTGCCTAAACATTGGCACGCCTACAATAAAGAAGAAGCTCTGACTACTTTTTATTTCAGCTTGCAAACTGACACAAGAAGAACTTTCACCACTGCTGTTTTTGTGCTATAATGTATTCTATGCTAAACTAAACTAAGCTAAGCTAAGCAGAATAGTAGAGAAAAAGCAGGTTATGAATCTATAAAGAACTGAATCGGGTCAGAATCCTGTGTTCAGCTCACAGTCACAGTTGGTATCCATCACTATCATGTCTGAGTCCTGCAGCTAACAATCTAAAAAGAATGAACCACAGAGCCCATATTGCTAAGAGTCACCGCTCCAAACCATGATGTGAACCCAACACAGAATTCTGTCATCGTCATACTAGCAATGAGCCCAGTCCACAGCCAGACAGAAGCCAATTATTGCCAATTAATTTTATCTGCACATGCCTAATGTGCTAGTGCTAACTAATATGTACTAATTAAAATGAGCTAACTAATGTGTGCTAAACTAAGACTTAGTTGAATTTAGGTGGACTTGTTGCAGAGAAAACTGACTGGCACAGAGGCAGCGCACAACTACTAACCTCAACACACAAAGCTGAACATATTAGTGTGCTTGTAGTCCCAACTGTCACTATAAAATCACATCACCCCCTCTCATTCTGCTCTACTGACTGAATGACTGTCTTGTTGCATGCTGTCCCTGCTAACAGGCAACAACAAGCAAGTAAGCATGGCTGTGCCTGCCGGTCGTCTGGAGTGTCAGCGAGGTATGATACCCATCACAGGCAAACCAGTCTTCCATACTGGCCTGCTCATCTAACCCAAACCTTTTTCCATATTATAATTTAGACACTGAATTCTGTCTCATGTTCCTGCACATCGCACAAAAACACAACTGCACAAATTTGCAAACTGTTCCTGCCAACAGCGGAAACTTCAGGCCGAGTAATCGTGGCTGTGCCTGTCTTAGGTCGTCCCGGTGGTCAGGGTGGGATCTTACCCATCATAGGCGAACCAGTCTTCCATACTCGCCTGTTCAGTTTACCTGAATTTGTTTCCATATAATCATCTACACATGGAGCCGTGTCTCATTATCCTGTGTCCACCACAAGGCAGCGCCATTAGTGACACAGATCATGATCACATCGAGACGTTCAGGGCGGAGCTCTGACCACATGCAGAAAGGTTGAAGCTGTTTAGAGCAAGTATGTAGGAGAAACAGCTGTTCGTGTGTGAATGCCAAAGTGACACCGCAGCGGCCATGCCCTTTAAGTTAGAGAAAAGCCTTTGATAACTTTTGATCAGCACGGTCTCTAGTTGACATCCACCTGATATGAAGGCAATCGGGTGAAATACCTAGGAGGAGTTTGTCCGCATACCAAAGGTGGAAATCGCTGAAATTTGACCACCAAAATCAAAATGGCCAACTTCCTGGACTAGATCAATGGTGCAAGAGACTTTTATGTGCATTATTGGGTTATATAAAAAAAATGTTGAGGCAGAAACAAAGTTGATGGTGTCAACTATGTAGGAGCAGTACACACCAGAGTAAAAAGAGGTCATTACCTGTTACCAGCAGGGGGGAGGTCATTACCTGTTACCAGCATGGCAATATCATGAATCTTGGCCACAGAGGCCACGCCCTTTAAGTAAGAGAGAAGCTTTTGATCAGCAGGTCCTTTAGGTGACCTCCACTAAATATCAAGTCAATCGGGTCAAATCCCTAGGAGGAGTTCTTCCGCATACCAATGGTGTAAATCACCAAAATTCCATCCAAGATGGCGGACTTCCTGTGAGGTGGTGTCATGGTGTCAAGAGACTTTTAGGCGCATCTCGGTATGGTAAACGTGTACTGATTTTCGTGCACCTACTCCAAACCAAGCCAAATGCGAGGGGGTTTTTGAAAATGGGGGGGGGCGTAGAGCCATTGTGCCCCGCCCATTTGCAGTGACCACAAAATATCAAATATTTCGCCACCTCTGATGACTGTGCAAAGTTTGGTGAGTTTTCGTGCATGGCAAAAGGGGCGAAAAATGCGTTTGTTTGGGTAGACAAATAATAATAATAATACCAGCAAATACAAAGGGCCTTCGCACCACTCAATGCTCGGGCCCTAACAAACATCTTCAGACATGCCGTTTGTATACTTGTTAGCATGTGATTGCTGTTGATGTTTTTTACTGTGTTTCTACCTAAATCTTGTAGATCTGGAAGAGTGCCCATAAGCAAATAAAATAATATGTAATATTAAAAGATAAAAAAATTAACAACATTCTTTCAGGTTCCTAAAAGATATTTTCTGGTAGGGATTGATAAAGATAATATTAATACTAATTCCACAAAGATTGCAGTGTGTTTGCTGAAAGCTGGGTTTTGGTTTCTAGCTAGCCGCCCCCTCATCTCTCTCCCTACGACCCTTTCATCCCTTCCCATTAACCCCTTCAATCCCTTTCCTTCCTCTCAAATCTCTCTTCTTTTCACATGTCCTCAACATCTTAATGAAGTCATTAAATCCATTGTTGTTTTTTTGACAAATCAGGCAATCTGTACTTTGTACGTTTCTGGGCTGACCCTAACCATAACCCCTTTTACACACTTTAGTATCTGCATCCATTAGCATTACCTTCATTAAATATTACACGATGAGTCCCGTATAAATTACCCCAGTTGGACATAAAATTAACATTGTCTTTGGGCGAGTCTCATGTTTGATGAACTTTAAATAGCTAATACTTTATTCCAGCACTGCAGGGTCTCACTTATCCAGAGAAGAAATAGTGCCGATTTCACACTTGAACACAGACAGACACAGACATCGACTCTGGAGCAGCATATCTGTAAAAATGTGACACAAATCCAAATCATTCATAAATGACCTTGTCTAGCGCCGGTGCCTCAATCCTCTGATGAGTACATGTCACAGCAAAGGATTGTCTAATAAGTGATGCATTGGAAAGCCTGGCCAGAGTATCCCTAAAGCAATTCTCTTGTAATTGATGTTGCAGCATAAAATGGCTCTCAGTGGGCCCGGCTGATTAGGTTGTTTTTTTGTTTTTTGTTGTTGTCATTGTCTAGCCGCTCGGGTCCCACAAACAGTCACTCACCAGGTGGAATGACAGTTTCACATCCAATTATCCCATTAAGGGTGATCGCATTCTTGTGTGTGTGTCCTGCTGTGGGTTTTTCATCTCATCTGCAAACATATGTTTGCAGATCAAAGAGTCCTGTGTGTTAATTTTAAAAGCCTGATTATCGACATAGCTCGCGTTGATGAACGGCAGCAGAAACAAACACAAACAAGCTGCTGTGGAGTTTATTCTTGAGTATTGAATGCAAACTGTAATTTATGGAGGGAGGAGGGGGGTTAGTTCTTCTGTTTTTCCCTCTCCATTTTTTGTCTCATCTCGGTTGTTTTATTTTCTGTATCCACTGCCATACAGACTCCGGGGACTCAATGCAAATGTTCTGGTGTTCCAGTTACTCCTCGACGCAACAGGGTTCATCAAGTCTAATCAGATGTGTGCTCTGTTGAGTCCCCTTCCTCGTAACTGATGCAGGAATACATTTGTGCATGCAAACTTATAATTTCTCCAAACACTTTAATGCATTTTTCATGGATGTAATATCAGCCAGTAGTGCGATATTACAGATTACGATAATAGAGCGTCACATTACCATAAACCCAGTGGTCCCTGCAAGCATGTGCTATATGTAACGTATGCTGACAATTATCATAATACTCCAAAATGAGCTCCTGATGTGCTTTGCGAGTAGCATTCCTGTTCAAGCGCAGCACTTGTGTTCTGCTTGAGTTGTCTGAGCAGTGCTATTACTACCATGTTATGTGTGATCTTCAAAAGAATATTTCGATAATAAAAGGAGAAGCAGTGTACAGGCCAGTCTCTTTACCTCCATGCTGATGATTTTATGCTGTTTCCTTTGCTCTTTGTGATACAAAAAAAACATTGTTTTGCACAGGGCTGCCAGCATGCAGGAGACAAAATACACAACCTTTCCACAGATGCTAGTAATGCAACAGCAAAGGCAAGAAAGAGTTCCAACAAAAAGCATAGCATTTCAAACTAGAATGTGCAACTATAGGAGAAGCATTATGATTGCTGAAAGCTATTACTGTATTGCTGGCTTTGACCTATAGGACTAGTAGCAAGTTCAAAACAACTGGAAGAAAAGAGATGATAAAGTTAGAAAGAAACAATAAAAAAGTTACTATTGTGCAAAGCTTCTAGTGCTCAAGAGACATAATGCACAGTAATTACACAGACAAACAGGCACTAGTAATGCATCAGCAAAGCACCCCCCACCCCACCCCCGCCCAAACATTTTAGTTTGAAATGCAATTTCAAACTAAAATGTACAATTCCGGTAGAAATTACACAAACAATTGAGATCTGAAAATACATGTTCAAAGGCAAGGAAGTTAGCTTCAAAAGAATTCCAGGAAAAATTGCTAAAAGCTGCATTTTGGCTTTAAAACCATGTGTTTAGCTGCAAACGTATGGAAAGAAAACACGTGCACAACTGTCCTTATTAAGGAAGAGGAAATTGAGATTCCATACTTATAATATGTCTCATATGTCCATATGATGGACATGAGTCAACATTTGGAATTGGATGAATAAAGTATCTATCTTTTTTGGGCCACATGTGAGACTACCATCCAACCACCTTCTGAACTCCAGTCACCAGTCCATCACAGGGCAACATACACAGACAAACAACCATTCAATTTAGAGCCACCAATTAACCTAACAAATAGTCTTGTAGAATGTGGGAGGAAGCCGGAGTACCTGAAGAAAACGTACACAGGCACGGGGAGAACGTGTAACCTCCACAAAGAAAGGAACTGGGAACCTTCTTGCTGTGAAGCAACAGTGTTAACCACTGCACCACCCACCGTGTCACCCCACATAGACTTGTGTTACTTTAACCTTGAAATCAACACAGAATTGCCAAAAACTGCAGTACCTCAAATGGATACTTGAGGCTGGCACCAAAAAACTAGTCAATAACGTAGAGAAGATTGAAGCAAGGCGTCTGGACTTGTAGAGTTTTCTAGAAGACGTTTCGTTGCTCATCCAAGCAGCTTCATCAGTTCTAACTGTTTGGTGGGGAAACATGGTTTATATGTGGTTACAGACCTATGTGGGGGGGTCTGGGTAAAACTTAAAAAAAAACTTAAAAACAATAGCACTAAATGTTTCCATACTTACCTGTGATGTTCTGGCTGACTGGGCGAAGTGGAACGGTTCACATAACACATCAACGCAGTGGATAACAACATCAAGTTCACTCGCGAGGACACCAAGGACAACAATCTGGCCTTCTTGGACTGCACAGTACATATTGAGGAGGACAGGAGCCTCAATGTGGAAGTGTACAGGAAACCCACACACACGGACCAGTACCTGTTGTTTGATTCACACCACCCACTGGAACACAAACTGGGAGTCATCAGGACCCTGCAGCACAGAGGGGAAGAAGAAGGAGCAACACCACATCAGGAAGGCCCTGCAAACCTGTGGCTACCCAAAGTGGGCACTCATCAAAGCCACAAAAACAAGACCCCCAACAACAAGAAGAAGGACAACACCAGGCGGAGAAAGAACATGTCAGGAGTATCAGAGAAACTCCGCAGGATCTTCAACAACCATGACATCCCGGTCCATTTCAAACCTATGACAACACTGAGACAGAGACTGGTTCACCCGAAGGATAAGATTCCCAGGGAGGAACACAGCAATGTGATATATGCAGTCCAGTGCAGTGAGGAATGCTCTGATCTGTACATTGGAGAAACTAAACAACCACTCCACAGAAGAATGGCTCAGCACAGGAGAGCCACCTCCTCAGGACAAGACTCAGCTGTTCACCTCCACCTCAAAGACAAAGGACACTCCTTTGAGGACAACAATGTTCACATTTTAGACGACAGGGAGGAAAGGTGGTATGAAAGAGGAGTCAAGGAAGCCATCTATGTTAAGCTGGAAAAACCTTCCCTTAACAGAGGTGGTGGCCTCAGACATCATCTTTCTACCACATACAATGCAGTGATTCCATCCATTCCCAGGAAGTTTGCACATACTCACAGTAAGAACAAAGGGCTGTCGACCAGTCCCCCTCCGGCAGTTTCATAGTCGTTAGCCAGTCGTTAGACACACCTGGCCCAGTCAGCCAGAACATCACAGGTAAGTATGGAAACATTCAGTGCTATTGTTTTTAAGTTTTTTTTTAAGTTTTACCCAGACCCACCCACATAGGTCTGTAACCACATATAAACCATGTTTCCCCACCAAACAGTTAGAACTGATGAAGCTGCTTGGATGAGCAGCGAAACATCTTCTAGAAAACTCTACAAGTCCAGACGCCTTGCTTCAATCTTCTCTACGTATGATGACCTAGATGACTGAGAATCTTCATCAACATCTAGTCAATAACCACAGACCTGCATGTATAATATTTCACTTTTTGTCTGAACTCTGCTCATACTCCACCTTTTTTGTCTCTTTTTTCCATTAGTCAGGGCCAGGTACCAGCTGGAGCCCCTACCCTGAGCTGCAAGTCTGTTCCCCTGGTAACATCAACAAAAGGGTAGTCCATACCAGGCAGCAACCTGTGGAGCTGAAAAAGAAGTGTCAAGAATTGCAGTTCCACTTACGGCCTCTAGAAGCAGGTCCCAAAAGTGAATTAATCCCCACAAACCTCTATGCTGACAACAGATATAAACATGTTTGCAACATCAACATCAGACACTCTCTTCCAGGTGACCCTGCCGAGGCTTATGTCCAGGGGGCTGGATACATGCTCCAGGGCCATCTTGAGGCTCACTCTGCTTCTTCAGTAGTATTATAGATGGCTTTCCTCTTTCTCTCTCTCCTGTGGTGTCCATCTTGTGTTGCTTTGACCAGAGAATCAGTGGCAAATCCCCTGCACCATTCAGATTTAAGTTTTTAACTATGTTAAGGCAAAGAATATGGCCTAATTCAGCGGATGACGACTTGTTGCCTTTGGCCCACTCAATCCATCACATTTCCACTCCACCTCTTTCCCTGTATTTGGATTAACCCAGGTTAAGGTGGTGGACTTTTTTACAGTCCATTCAGCTTAATATACATTACACCATATAATGGAAACACCACCATCAACCCACCAGAAGTTGCTCAGATTTTAAACTCTTTACCAGATTCCTAATATAATGCAAAAACACATCAGATTTCCTATTTCAGGATTCATACACATAAAACATTAGCAGTTGAAAATAAGTTTGCCACAAAGAGCAAAACAGTTTTCATCTCTACAATATGTCTTTCAGTCTCTCTGTCTTATTCTCAGCACATCCACAGTCGATGCAGCCTTACCTCCTAATGAATGGCATTCATCTAGCACCCTGAGTAATGTCATTTTACAATGCATCATAGCGGCTAATAAACTCAGGATTGATTTGTGCTTATACAAAAACACATCAGGCGGAAACCATCACATCAGTAATAAATTGATGCTGATCTGGTCGGGGTGGGGGGGATGGAGCGACCAAATGCCAGGGGGGGAATTTTATTTATTTATTTATTTATTTATTTATGTCTTATCGGTGGCTCCTCAGTGGTGCAATCGATCTCAGTGCAGAGCCTTTTGTTCTCTGAAGTAATAAAGCAGCGTATTGATTTATTGGCGGGCGACAGTTACCTTTTGCCTTCTCCTCCTGTTCTCTGTTTCATTCGGCTGTCTGGTCCCCCGGGGAGGAAAAGTTTGGTCTGTGCAGAAGCTTCAGAGCGACACTGTGCTACAGTAAACGCACATCCATGCTGACATTGAGATTTAAACTCCCTGCAAAAAATACAGTGCAAGAGATATTGATCTAGACAAGTGCATTTCTCTGGAATGGGTGTTAGTCAGAACTGGTGTCATTATGTACAAATATGTTTGTTGATTTCTGTTGTTTACAGTCTCTCGAATGATAATAAAACAAGCGCCATACTAATCTCCACTCAGGGATAGATGATCTACTCCAGTTGTCATAATAATTGTGTAAATGTGAGCGGGAATGAATGCAGAAAACAAAGCGGCAGATGTGAGAGCATACAGCCGGATATCACTTCCACCAACAACCGTAATGGAGAGTGTGTCTATCCAGACCTATTTCTATGTGGATTACACAGGCAGCATTTAGTTCAAATACATTTGCATATTAATAATATCTCCTTTAATTTCATTGGAGAGATAGCCTTTTGGCATATGCTACACTATGTTTGTTTTGTTCTCTGTGGAATTCTGACCTGTAAACACACAGGTTATTTCACATTATGCCTTTACAATAGTCGTCTGATTTGCAATATGGGAAGAGAAGAAGAGCATAAAAAAAACATGGATGAGGTATTTCAGTTTGTTTCAAACATTATAATGAAACACTTTTATTATACACATTTTGCCCTCCGAGTGCCACCATTATTACTAGTATTACAATACAGTATAAACACATGGTGCACTTTGTTGTTGTCACAGTTGTGCTTGTTACTAGCATGGCTGTTTGGTGCTATTCATCTAAAGATTGCTATTAACTAAAGCCTCCAAAACACTGTGTGATTTTGGGGAAGTCTGTGTTTAACATCAACTCACACAGTATGAATAAAACACATGCGATGTCAAGTCACAGCTAACGATATATGTGCTCGCACTGTACGGTGCAATGGTCGGCTGCAACGTCACTGCTCCCACTACACGCAACTTCAGGTGCTCAGGTGACCACATTGAACCAGAAACTAAACATGTCTAACCTGGAGCTGTTGCTGTTTTAAAGAAAACGTCAAAGTCAGTCAGAGTCTGTGCTGTGTGTTGCTGCCTCAGCTCATCAAATATAGCCTCCATCAATTCTGTCCAACACCGTGTGGGCGTGGCCATGTTTGTTATCATCTAAAACAATTTCACATAGGCGCCGTGACGTCGAGCGTGTTCGGCAAGCGCATGTGTAGTGAGGGAAAAACACAGACTTCGGGCCATTTTTCTGCTTAAACTGTGCAATACTAGGGTCGGCAAAAATATCAAACATGTAAGAAATTCAACAGATCATCTGATTGCCGTTGGTGCAACGTTAATCGCCTTTCATGAGCCCTTGTACACTGTGCGATTAAAGCTGAAAATCGGCCCCACCCAAAAAAATCGTACAACTGGGTCAAAATCGGAACAAAAAACGCACAGTGTATGCCCGGCTTAAGGGAAGGACCGACAAGCATGAGTCAGGAGTAGGCAGGAGCTTTACTTAGATGAAGCAGGCAACAGTGCATAAAGGAATGGCTTAGGCAAAGGTCAGAATTGCAGAACTGCAGAGTGAAAATAAAGAGGAAGGCAATGGTCATACACAGGGAAAGTCACTTACTAGAAACTATTGCTGGACCGCTTGGAGGAGGAACACAAGATGATCTTGCGGAGAAGTGAAGGTAACACACACCTTAAATAAACAAATGAGGGAGGAGACACAGGTGAAACATATGAGGGTAATTAGGTTAGGGAGGAGGAGGGGTGGAGACACACAAGGAGAGAGGAAGACAAGCTCACAAGGTCGCAACCTTTACATTGAACGTCATCCATACATATATCCAATCTTTGGGCAAAATTTCCATCTAAATTCAGTCAAAATGCAGGAAGAATTACTCGTAGCAAAGAGAGAATTTAATCATGCAGATTTACAGTGACTTGGATGGACTTTCCTCACCTCTGATACCTCTGATTGACAGACTACTAAAGGTCAGAGCTTCTTTAATCAAAAATCTTCTCCTGCCACCCAATCACACTGTCATAAGGGACGAGGCCGGAGAGTCACACAGGTGGAATAAAAAATTGAGCTATTTACAAGCTTGCAGTAATGAATTATGGCTAGCTGCCTCTGCAAGATGGGAATTTTAGAACCCAGCCTGGTAATTGCACAATGAGCAGAGTGCTGTTAAACATCATAATTATGGGTATAGTACCTTGGGATCTTTTTATTTTGCTGGAGGAGGAACGTGTACTGTAGAGAGGGCACAATTAGTTTTTCCTCCATTTCCATTTTTCTTTGTAAAACACCACAAATATCCCTAATTACTCACGCTGTGTGTTCCATTCTGTGTGTACAGCACACATGTTTTTAGACATTTCTGTGACCTCTAAGTTGAAGCAAAGTCACAGCAGACTGACAAACACAACCAGGGGTGAGGTGAGGCTTCTCTGTAGTTGGCTCCTTTCATGCTGCCATGGAATTACGCTGGCATAATTGACACGGCTGGTATCAGGGAAAAGACGTGGTGACATTTAGTAATACATTCCATCACTCACATCTCATCAAACACTACTCATCCATGTACAGCTACCCCTCGTTCCACGTAGCTTTTGACATGAGTTGGAGCTGATAGGAGGAGCAGACAAATTGAGGTGATGACTGTTAACCTTCACAGGTGCTTGACTTCCCTTTGGTGTCGCTAAGGCACGTGAATGTTAACAGATAAGAGATGGCATCTTGTGTCTGACAGAATCTTTGACCTACAGTTTGATCTTAAAGCCTTTAAAAAAAATCTCTTGTCAGTAAATTTAGAAGATTGATGTAATTAATTCTATGACAGAAACAAAACCTACATAGCTGAGCTTGGCTGTTTAATTATAAGGCCACTTCACAGCATGCTTCCATCAAATGTCAAACTGAACCTAGCTCTGGAGAGTGACATTTTTAAATGCATGTTTTTTTTTAAATTTTATTAGCATCCAGGTTATAGTTTCTTTCACATCACCTTGAGTGTAGAAATTACTAAAAACTCAAGTGGCCACTTGTTGTTGTGTTGTTGGCTGCAATAGCACAGACTGTAAATAAAGATGCATAAACCATGTGTGATGTCATCTTGGAAGTCTGCCTGGCCCCCATTTAGTGCTCAAAACCTCATTTTCCAAACATTTTACTCCCAAGTTTACTGTTGCTAGGATACAAAACTATCATCTTGTTGAGTTACAATGGTTTTCTATAGAGATGTGAGCAAAAACAGTAGAAAGAAATCACATCCTGGCAAAAGAGGTGGAAATTGTGTAAATAAGATAAACTGTGCAAGGAAGACTGCAGTAAATAGGTTAGTTGTCTCCTGTCCTCTATGTCCCGCCTCCTCAGTATGTTGATTGTAAGAAAAGTGACATTGATGAGTGCCTTCCAAAAGCTGCCATAGACTGTAAATAAAGATGGACGATGTGATTCTGTTTCTGCTCATTTTTTTTTACCAACAATAACTGATTAAATATAGATGTATCAAAGCATTTTACGCAGACCAGCAACGACCCAACCCAACTAACAACCAATAAACCATCCCTTGTAGCTGAGTCAGTGTGGTCATTATAAACCAGTAGTCAGCCACCAGGGGGCGACCTCAATGTTTTTGACAGCTGTCCGTCTATATTTAATGGGATTGAGTCACTTAACCCCAATGACTGCGTTAAGTGGTAATTTGTGGAGCTGCAGTTTTTGACAGTCCATCTCCCACAAACCAATTATTATGAGCTGCAGTGTAAGACATTTTCCCTTTTTTTTTTAATTCCACTGCTGTCATGGTCAGTGTACCCCCTCTGCACTGCTCTGTGTAATGGTTCTGTGGATTGTTAGCTAAACATGATGTCAAACTGCACCTGTGCCAGTGATTATCACTAAAACATTCACAGTTATGGAAAAACAATCCATGCTAAAACAGTGTCTGTACAATATAGCCATGGATATAAAAAAGTAAAGCTTTTTGTTTGCTAACTCCTCCTTCTCCTCCTCCTCCTCAGTGTGCCTTGACACACTGACACAACCATGCGCACAAATCTCCTGCAGGCACAGTTAACTAATGGTTTGCTATGCACTTGAGTTGAACAGAAAGTGCTGTGTGCTGCCTGAGTTAATTGCTATTTGGTCCCGTCACCTTGTCTAAACTGGCCAGGCAGCGGAAGCAGCATGTCAGCAGCACAATAGCAGCAGCTGCTGTCCTCTGTCAGCATCTACACTGAATGTGTTCAAGCAGAGTGCACCGCTGTGCTCTCTAAGACAAGGCTCACAGCCCTCATACACAAGCATGGCTGTTTGTGTATGAGAGGCAAAAGTGTCAACAAAGGCTTTAGCGTGCAGTTACATGTGTATAACAGGAGTGAGGTGTGAGCTGCTACAGAGTCCGGTGAAGCAAATTCAGTGCTGACAAGCTGTTATTTACCAAGCATATGAAATATACATAAATAAGCCTTACAACAAAAAATACATATGCCTCTAAACCCTGGACATTTAAATATGTCCTAAATCTGTCTGGGAATGTAACCTCTCCCTTTTAAAGACTCCTACTTTATGAAGAACACAATGTGTATACGTGTGTAAAATTGTAAGAAACTATGAATACACAATTGCTTTCTACCATCTGAGCTGCATAGTTTTAATTTCACACTAGCTTGCCCCGTGCATGTGCTGTTGTTTGCTCTTGAACAAAAAGGTTCTCTCATAATACAGCCGAAGATTGTTGGCAGGAAATGTCCTCTGAAATCGTTTAAATATTTAAGGAGCAGAGTGTGAACACTGTGGAACAAAGTAACTCTCTCTCTCTGTGAAAGGAAAGTGGTCTCCATGCTTGATCATAGCCCAGTGTATTGTCCAGGGAGTAGACATTGGAGTGTTTTCAGTTTGTCTATCTAGTAATCTTACAGGCGCTCCTGTTAAATACCACCTGCAACTAGCTAGTTAGCATGCTAACTTCTGTTTTTCCCAGCTGACAATCTTACAAATTGCTTATTGAAATAAACCAATAGAAAATAGTTGTTTTTATTTCAACCTGTCTCATTTTTAAAATTGTGAAGATGAGTGACAACTTGCACAAAAGACCTTTGAAGTTTTTGTTGTTGTTTGGCTTGATGTTGTGTATGGAGATTGTGCAATCAGACATGCAGTGCATTTCTCAGCTCTTTAAATTATGAGTTATTTTGCTTAGAGTGCTGTTTCCTTTGTGAACTTTTACTAAATGAAAGGAGCATAAGATTTTAAATGTACATAAAATAATTGCAAATATAAATAAATGTACATCCAAGAGCTGGAGTCTGTTATAACATGATGTTTTAATATCAATTTATCTACAAAATCTTGACTGACACCACTGTATTCTGGTCTTCATGGAAAGTGCACTGTCACTAAAGCAAAGAAACATATAAAAATTACAAACAAACAGACAGTACCATTTTTTTTTTACCATAAAATGTCCATTCATTTGGCATTGGTACTTACAGTATAAATGAGCAGTCATATTGAAACAGGATGGTTCAACTTCATGTAGCGGTATCTGAATTTCTACTGCAGAATTCTTCTCTTAAAGATCTGGTGAAAAGCTTGTGCATTTCCAACCCTGATCCGGCCCACTCCATATGATGTAGCACTGAAGGTAGCTGTCACATAACAAAAACCAAAAACAACCAGGATGAGTACATTCCTCAGCTGTCCACACCTGGTCGCCTCCTGATTCACCACAGAGTTTGGTAATCCATAGAAACCGAGCACAAACGTAAGCAATCTGCACCACAAACGGGCATATTTCGTTGAGTTCTCTTTGCAGCCATCGTGGCAGTCCAGATTCAACTTCGAGCAGCTGTTAACTGCACAGCTTGGTGGTCTCGTAATCCATGGAATTGGGCAGACGTGAGCTGAAGGCTTGTAAGGAGGCGTGAATGCGAACCACCTCGCTGGCAGTCAGTTTAAGTCTGTGGCGGAGAAGGCAGGCAAACAGGTCCAACCTCTGCTGGCCTGGAGGGGACAGCCGGTTTACCCGGTCACGTATTTCCAGGAGCTGAAGCATGGCTGTGTCCTGGGAACCTTGAGTGTAAGGATAGTCCAGCTGCAGAATCAAGTCACGGATAGCCTCCGGGTCAAAGTGCATGCTATAGCCAAAGACCTGGATGCTGTTGATCTTCATGTAGCCCAGGTTTCGAGCGGGTTCGGTCATCTCTAAAGGCTCATAATAAACACTGTCATTCACCCCCTCCTGAGTCTTTATCCTGCTACGAAGGTAGATGTGGATAGTCTCAAAGAATGTCTTCCACTTGTTGCCCAGCGTCAGAGTCCAGTTGTAACACTCGAAAGGCAGGTCCAACTTGGTGGCCTGCCAGTCTGGGAAACTGTTCTCGTTGACGGGGATGTACCAACTCTCTGAATGGCTGCCTCCAAAGGGGTTAATGTAGAGAGTAAGGGCAGGCTCCAGGGTGCTGTTCTTTGTAAGGCAGATCTGAAGGGATATTCCCAGCAGCATGTGGACCATGTTGGACTTGTACTTGTTGCTCTTCAGTGTCAACAGCATCCTCTTTCTCCACGATGGATCGAACCAGCTGTTGAGTCGCATGTCATTGCTGATGAAGATCGCATGGACCTGTCAGATAGACAGGAACTGATCAATTCAAATTGTTTAAAAACAGGGACCTGATTATGTATCAGGCAATTAGAGAAGGACTGATCCGAGGATTACAAACCGCTAATACTCCAGTGATATGAGACCTACAGAAGCCTTAGAAAAAATAATAATTTAAAAGATGGTTTATCCATCTAAAAAATAATGAGAGTTTTACACTGTCAGTAAAGCAGGATTAACATATTATTTAAATCTTCAGTCAGCACACTCTCCTTACTGGCACACCACTGCTAAATGCTAACAACTGCCTTTAGACCCCGTGTTGTAAGAAACACAGACGAAGCTGGCTTGGGACCATTCTCTCCACATTATGTCCATTTACACAGTGGTTGCTACAAAAGCATCAGTAGGGTTTTAGCCCTGCTAACCAATGAACCACTTGCCACTTAAGAGACAGAGAATGAAAGTGGACAGTCCTTCCCTAGTTATTGACTAAAAATCATCATCACATGCAGTTGCAGAAAAATGTGTAAAGGAAAACTGAAATTATTTGAATCTTTCTTCACTGACATTAAACCTCTCATTATTTCTTTAGTTGTTTGTTTTGTTTTAGTTTGTTTTGTAGATTCTGCTAATTACAGTTAGAGCTTCAGTTCCTCTTTTTCTGGTGTTTGAAGTGTTTCTTCTTCTCCTTGACAGGCAGCGAGAGATTCTAAGATTTGTATGTTAAACCATTGATTTGTGGCCCGAACAGTATCTGAGAGGAACTACTGACAGTCAACAGTTTATGGTGACATCTGCAAGAATCTATGATAGCTCTTCTATCTAAGTATTATTTGACAGGGGTTTCTCTTTCAACCATTTCAAAGCCGACAATGGTGTCAATTTATTCTGGGCAAAAAAAAACATGTTCTTTATTTAACACAGAGCTGAAATTCACTAAGAGAAAGGGAATAAGACATAAAACAATGGGGAAGTAAGATTAAAGAGAGCATAAATATAGAAGAATATGGCATCAAGAGTTGTGAATGGAGATTTGTAGTAGTGACGAGTATATTCGAAGATGCTAATTCCTGTGTTTACTTTTCCATTAAATTAAATACAGTATGTTTAAAATCATTCATGACTTTCAGATTTGGCTTTTATTTAAATTCTGTAAATATGTGAACTAGAAACAGAATAAAAATTGGAGTTTCCTTACAAAAGAAGACTTTGTGATGCATTAAGCTTCAGTTTCTAAGGTCAGAAATGTCCCTTCTGAGTACCTATTTTTATTTATCTTGCCTAATATCATGAAGTACAGAACAGAAAAAAAGCAGGAAAAATCTAAAGTTCCTCAGTGGCCAGAAGGGCAAGACTTTGTATTGCTGGCGGGCTCCCGTGTGTGTGAATGTATCCTTCCCAGGCGACTGCTGTGAACACAGCTCGACTCTCAGTAAGCCTGACACGATTAAACAGAAGGCTAAAAGAAAAACTACCTCTAGCCTGCGGTCAGCTCTCTGCAGTAGGTATCCCAGCTCTAAATCCTGGAGGTCCGTCTCGAACCCAAGGTAGTTCTCCGTAGAGTCCGCCACCATCGCCCTGCAGGCCCCCTGCGTCAAGGCGAAGCCCGGATTGCAGCTCCCGCAGCGGGTGTGGTTGTCTGGCGCGCACGCCTCACACGCCGAGCCTTCCCCAACAGAGCAGGGCAGAGGCAGCTGACAGGGGCTGTGTTCGTAGCGGCAGCTGCAGCTGTGGAGCTCCTCTGAGAATGCACCAAGCTGGTTGTTCTCAGAACAGTACAGGAGAGACTGGAAATGATTCAGCCAGTAGGACTGAGGCCTGCAGAAGAAGACAAGAGAGGCAGCAAAGGAGAGGGGGCTTAATAAGGAGAAGCTTCATTAAGCCTGGGACACCTGTCTGGGTCTGCAGACAGCTTGCTCATTAAAAGTATAAGACAGACAGGCGTGGGGTCATTTTAGTATGCATGCTTTAGACCAGGGGTCTCAAATTGGCTGGGGGCCAGTGCGGGTATTATCATCCCAAAGGAGAGCTACAGTGTACTGTACTACTAGTAGGAAATACAGAAATACAGCCAGCATCTTTTCCTTTTATTTCCGTTCTCTCTTTAATAACTTACACTGAAGTAACAAATACCTGAATATATTTGTACTTTATTCTGTTTGCCCTTTCCGTAGCTGTGTGCCCCCCCCCCCAACTCAAAACCTGTATCCTGGTCAGAATGTGTATATTTTAACTTCTATGTCACATATATTTAAGTACATACTTTGTCATGTATCTGTGGATGCTCTCATTCATCCAGGTCATAGTCATTTCCAAGAGTTTAAATCGAGGCAAGTGGACTTGACTCTTGAAGACGTTTCACCACTCCCCCGAGTGCAGAACTGAAGAAGCCACTCGGGGGAGTGGGGGAAAAAAAACTGTTACTGTTAGTTATGTAAAACATTGATCATTGATCGCTGCTGACTGACCAGTGAAACAATGTCTCTAACATCACCATCCATTCTGGATTTATAAGCAAACATTGGAAGTTTTATTAGAAACATGTGCCCTATCGAATCATCATCATTTAGGCCTGAGATTCTTGTGGAAACCTCGTGTGTTTGTTGTCCCACAGCATTCCATTATAGCACTGGTTACACTTGCAAAGAGCACAGCCAGTGTTGGGGAGGAAAAGGAAGGGAAGAGCGACAGAGAGAAAGTTGTCTTTGATCAGTTTGTGACATAAATATTAGAAGTGCACAGCAGCCTCGGGGTAAAGCAGACATACATACTGTATAATTCCCCCATGTGGACTAGAGTTTGATTCCCGTCTGTAGCACTTTCTGTAGTGTGATCCCTTTATGCTTCTTATCCTCTTTGCTCGCTGAAGAGAAGAAATGCTCACTATACACCGCTGGCTTTCCTTTTAGAAAAAAAAAAAGCTTCTTTGATGAGGGTGTATTGAGGTAAACTTTATGCTAATCTGAGAGTGTTTTCAGGATTACATATGGGGCATGTATCCCCATTTTATTGTGTGCTTGGCAGCGGGAGGCATGCCAGAGTTCAGAAAATCACTGATTTGAATATCAAAACCCCCCTAATGGAAAAAGCGGTCATGGGAAATGAACCGAAAGGACTCTTCCCCTCCATCATCGGCTACCTGTGGGTAAAGCATTTCACCTCTGACAGCTTCAGCAGAGAAAAGCAGCGGCTAAGACAAGCCTGCAGTTTTACTGTTAGTTCCCTGGTGTGATTATGTGCAGCCTTGTTGCTCCCTATAAGTCTTACACCCAGGCCTCTAAAATACAGTGTCATCTAACTTGTGGGTTGCATTTAAAAGAGTGACAAAAACAATCAGCCAAACTGTGCTTTCCCTGCAGAAACACCTTAATAATAAGTGATTAAAAGGACTCTAAAAATGTCTAATTATAAGACATGTAGAATGTGGTGCTGTCAATAATTAGTCACTTGTGGGTGAAGACCAAAACCTGTGAGTGAGAACGTATCTAATGCTGCAGCCAAGCAATGAGCTAAATCTGCCATCCAATTAATACCATTAAAGAGAGTGAACAAAGAAAGATCATTTCAACTGAATGGAGAACCGCTAAATGTACAATCTAACTTTGAGAGGAACCATTGTGTCAAGAAACCACATTTGTATAAAAGTAAAATGACATTAAGAACAATAAGCTGTTCTAAGCTGACATCTAATTCAACTGATCTCGATTTAAAACTTGAATCTCACTTTAACATTTACGCCTTAATTTTGATGTTATGTCTGTTCAAATGAGAAACATAAACAAGGCTGTGGAATAGTAATAGTGCTTTTATATTGATTCAATAATTAATCAGTGAACTTAGAATTCTAAATAAGAGCACTAATCATTTAATCTTTCCATCATTAACAACTTTAATAAAATAATAAATCTACTAATACATTAAGCTTCAACTGAATTTAGACATTACAGCTAATACAGGACAACTGAACCTGCTTAATCCATTGGTATCAATCTGTGACTACGACAGTCTGCAGTGTTCTGTGGAAGGAAGATTTTAGAACATGGCTGCAGGCATTTTGCTCCTCTTTAGCCACAAGAGCATTAAGTGAGCTTCAATAATGATGTTGGCTGATAAGGTCTGGCTCCCAGTCAGTCAGTGTTCCAGGTCATCTCAGGAGCACGGGTGCAGCTGAGGACGCAGGATTTGCCTGCATGGGCCAAAAGACTGAAAACCAGATTCTGTACAGTACATACATTAAAAAAGGACCGCAAAGTTTGCAGCGTGTCCTCACCAGGAAAATGCAACAATGTCGATATTTCAGTCCATGAAAACACAACATGCATTTCACAGAAAAAGTGAGCGCAAGAGGATTTACCAGGTAAAAGGCATATAATGTGTTAAATGTGCAATGACAAAACATGATCTTTACCTTACCCTGTTTTTAATCCCTATCTTTAGCCAGTTATTTTAATACCAACCCACACACACTGTGAGTGAAAAAACTAAAATATGAAACTTGATAGCAAGTGAAAACAAAACAACTCACGGTGTCAGGGGAACTGAAACACTGGATTTCTGAGTGAAGATTTGCTGTGCTGTGTGTATCCATGATGATTGATGCACATAGCAAAGCAAAAGTACACAGTACGATGTATAGACAACATTGACCTCTGTTGCCCTGCAGAGTTTTATTTTTTAATTGTTTTGTGCGTGCTAAAAAATAACATAAAATAAAATAAATAAAAGAATGGAAGTAGGCAAAAGCCATTAATATGAAGACAGCAAGAAAAGAAAAGACCAGACTGATGAGGTGCAATAAAGATTCTTCCTGCCTTTTGGAACAGTGCAGTTGTCAAGACAAAATTAGTCAGATCTACAGACTGCCTTGAACGTATCATTAAGAAGCTATTCAACACTTTTAGAGTCAGATCTTAATTGCACTTTATTAGTAGTCAAACAAAAATAAGAAGACTCCATGGATTTTTTTTTCCTTCTTGAGAGCAGCTTGCTTAAGAAAGGCACTTTCTTTCTAAGCTGATTAAACTAGAAGTACTGAACACATCACTTGAATGTCAATGTGCATCATTATGCCTAATGGCAAGAAGTTTGAGCACGACGTGTACTGCGCTGTCTTATTATTACCTGCCTAACAAAAGCCAATCTGACTGCAGCTTCGACTGGTTTATTCTCTCATAATTGTTGGTGGAAAAGTAGTCCCTGGGAAGCAAAATCAATCAGATATCGCACATCAAACTCAAGTGCTGTGACAGGATGTTTAAAAAAAGGGAGAGTGAGGAGGCAAGACAAACTGACAAACATTCCAAATCTGCTTCGACCGAGTATGGAGATTTCCGCTGAAGAGAGAGAAAATAATAGTAATAACATCTAAGAACTGAGGACGATGACGTTTCCCTGGCAGGTGGGCAGGAACATGGGCTATATTGATCGGTGATTATTGTGTGTGTAGCAGAGTGGTGGAGGGAAAAAGGAACGATCGAGAAAAGATGGAGAGAAACAGAGGCTGGACATTAAACACTGCACTGTATAGATCCACCTGATTTATGTGCTGTTGCCATCGTTACTGATGGTAGCGTGACTGACAGTGATGGCTGGATTCATCACCTGCAATCACCCCTTCTGGCCGATAAAGGTATTCATTGTGGATTTGATTCAATGGTAAAAGGCTAGTCTAAGCTTTGGAAAGTGTCTGTGCCAGAAAAAAAGTCAAACACTAGATGGCATGTCTATATTTTCAATGAAAAGGGGCTTCTTTCTGGTTGTTTGACCACAATAACAAGTGAACGGGGAATGGTAGGTTGTAGAAAATCTTCAACTTTGACAGAGGAAACTTAACAAATATTGGTTTTGCCACCATCTATCCACCAATCCATATGCTATATGTGTAGCTCTGGAGTTGTCCAAAATGAAAGCTTGGCCCTTTGTAGTGGATCGTACTCTGCACAGTGTTGTTAACAAAGGATGACAAACTTCTCTGGAACATCTGTGAGCAATTAATTTGCCGCCATGACAGTAGCACTTTCTCCAGTTTGTCCTGTGAACATGCCCTTAGCATCTCCACAGTACACTTTAGCACCACAGGCAACACTTCTCCCCCAATTAACAGGTTCATTTCCCAACCTAGGCCCACATGCATATGTGTGATTGGTCCATTTCAACCACAAAAATACTCAGTGTTAGGAAGTGATAATGATTTATATCGCTTCCCGGAAAAAGAAAAAAAAAATGACAACTTGATCATAGATTTGTGATATCAGCACGCATGATAAAGCTGCCTCAATGTGTTGATACTGTCCTAGTCTCCTCTAGGTTTCAGATGACTTGCTGACACTCATACAGCGCTTCCTACGAGCCTCTCGTGTCTCCTACCCTCCTAAGTGTGTTTGCTACACTGCTGATTATGTCAATAATCATTTTGCCTTCTGTTATTGTGACACGCCTGGTGCCAACACTAAACACTATGAACATCTCCACATTGCTGCTGTAACCTACTTTTTGATGGTGTAAATTTATGTTCTTCCGACCTATGAGGTAGCTATATATGTGGTGCTTTTATTTTGAAGGAAGAGACCAGAAATGTTGTTGTTGGTATGCAGACTTTTAACATTGTTGCAGGAAGTTGTAATCTCGTTGCCAGAGGGAAATGGGCTGCACTAACTAAATAAGCCAAAAACTGAAGAGGGTGAATTAAATGTTAAACGTCATGGTGACAACCACAAGGGAGGATATTTAACCACCCACAGTGTTCCAGTTCAGAAAATACACATGGTCCAGGAAGATGTCAGACACTTGAAACTGTAATGAAACACATTTCTGCAAATATCAATGAAAGAAAAAAAACAATCCCTTCTTCTTCAAAATAAAAGTCTCTGGTAAATTATTCCACATGATCATGCCGCAGAGTAAAAATATAATTTAACACTTTTGATTAACTATAACAAAGGGTGCATCTGTGTGACTTTATTGTCCAACATGTAATTGTGCTGTAAATCAACATTATTCGACAAATTTCAGAATCTGATAAAACTCTGAAGCTCAGATATGAAATTGTAAAAAAAAAAAAAAAAAAAAAAAAAAATCTCTCTTGTTTAAGCATTGAAAAAAAAATCTGGTTTCAGAAACATATCAGAGGATTTCATGGAGATGAAGTTCTGTGAATTTTAACATGAAGATTTAATGACTTGATGAAAGTTTCATGAAGTCGAGTAAAGATTTAATGTGGATTTCTGTTGCTGTTGTAGCAGCTACAATGAAGTATGCCAGGTGTGTGTGTGTGTGTGTGTGTGTGTGTGTGTGTGTGTGTGTGTGTGTGTGTGTGTGTTTATAAAAAAAACTGGGCTAGCCTTGTTTGAAAGTTTAAAGCTCTGTATATTGTCTGGCTTGTTCTTGCAAGATTCCTACAGCTGTACATTCTATAGTAGAGGTGTTTGACTGCACTAACGGATAATTACGAGTGTATACAAGACACATGACACCACTTTAATGGCAGCATGTTTACTTCTATCTCATTTACTCAATTAGTCTATGGAGAGAATTGCAGGTTGACTTGCTTTGCACTTAAAATGCAAGAACACATATTGAGGGGAAGCGTCAAGCAGAAAAGGAAGAATGTAAAAAAAAAACAAAGCAGAGCAGAAAAATTGTCATTGGGGTTGTGCTTACCGTTCTCTTGGTATGCGGACCCGCGGCTGCCGGTGACATCTCTTACTGAGACTGAAGAGCTTGAAGATGACTCTCTGGGCTCGTCTGGAGAGGACCCGCATGCTGTTCTCCAGCTGCTCGTACCGCCACTGGAACAGGCTGTCCAGGGACCACAAGTGTTGTATAGTCGACACATTCAGGAAATAGTTCTGGGGCAGCCGTGCATAAAAAGCCTTGAATTCATCTGCGGTGACAGAAGAGATGCAGAAAAGAAGTAAATCATTAACAAAGCACTGCAGGCCCTTTATTAGCATAACATCCGTTAGTGTGGCTGGGAATCAATATGGTGTCTTTTTAACCTCCAGTTTTGTACATGTTTAAGCTAATTTAACTCAGCGGCCCGGGTCGGTTAAAGCAGGAGATGAAGCAGAGCCGGTCTAAGTGCAGCGGATACAAAAACAGATTGAAGATATTTTGCAAAAAGAAGTAGAAAAAAAAAATCAGAGAATGTGCACATGCAAGACAAAAGGTCACTGAAATTTGCTCATGTTATACACACAGTATGTTAAGAACCTTTGTAATATTTAAGTTATTTAAATTGGGTGTCATGACAACTCTGTAACTCTGAGGTCCAAATTAGTCTATTTTACACTATAGTTAGAAACATTTATGAGATAAATCTACTACAGGGCCACAGGAGGGCTGAAGCCATCTGTCAATGGACGAAAGGCAGGGTTCACTTTAGACACGTCATCAGTCTATCACTGGGCTAACTGAGAGACAAACAACCAGCACACTCACTCTTCTGGCCGGTTTAGATGAGAATGTGTAAACCCCACACAGATTTGAACCAGGAACCGTTTTTATGTGAGGCAGCCGTGCTAAAAACTCCACTATTGTTTGTCCCCACTATCTCAAAAGACAGGCACTGTCTAGTCTAGTCACTGTTGTGTGTTCTTGGGCAAGACACTTCACCCTAGCCTGTGGCGCGCCTTGCTAGTCATTGTATGACACTGCTTGGCAGCAGCCGTAAAGAATTTCCCTCTGGGATTAATAAAGTATCTAAAATAAAAAAAAAATAAATAAAAATAAATATGTCCCCTACATGCTGCAGTACTTTAATTTTTCTGTCCCTAATGAGAGCAGGTGCAAATTTATGGCCGGCTCCTGTTATTTACCTCCTGCAGTGGCATTTTCACGGCTCTCCTTCATGTAGCTATTAGCGATCAAGCACCAACAAGAATCACCTCAATGCTCTGGTGACCAATTGAGCAGCGTTGATGTGGGGCGCCACAGATGACGCATCATTTGCTGCATTTCTCACTTTTGTATTTGAAGAAGCTTTTGAAAGCAGAGGACCTGGATCGTGACACAGCTTCTGGCAGAGGATGCTTTCAAAAGTTTTCATCATGAACACGGGGCCCAAGCTCAAAGTGGGAAAAGTTTCACAATAAAGCCTCAGAAAACCTTACATCACTATGTTTTTAACAGGGTGCCGCTCATGACCCTTTGTTCCTGACCTCTACCTGTGTCAGAGGTCGCATCTTCTGCTGATAAAGCAGCGAGGTGTGCTCTTCCTCGCTGGAAGGACATATTTATGATGCTTGTGGGTGTCTACATTCTGGGCACACTCCTGAACTTGCTTCAGAGCCAGCTATTAAAACATAAACTTTGAAAGTAATTGCACTTAGGGATATTTCAGTCAAATCAGAAGAGAGGAAGAACAAAAAAAGAGAGAGAGAGACATCCATTTTGATTCCACCTGAGTAATAATCGCCAAGGCAGGGTGACCGAGCGCAGCAATAATAACCAAACATTATGCTAAGAGCTTCCCTTCAAACTCTGTTTCCGCGGTGATATGAAAAGCTGGACTGGCAATAAATGCGTTTTTATAGCTGATTAATCTGCTTCAGACATATTGTAAACTACCTGAGCCGAAACCTGTTGATTTATTTTTAATCTGGCCGTGTTAATTTTCAGATAGTGTGCCTGCATCCAGGATTCACAACCACCTATTATAGTTCAACCTATAAATCATAGAACAGCGAGGGACATACATATATGATTCCTGCTCAAGATTTAATGGCGCAGATAAAACGCTCTCATATAAATGATTCATATCCAAAAAGTCAGATTTTTTTTTCCTGCATTGAGGATGAGCCATGCAAAGCAGGGATCCATTATCGTCCTCACCTGACTCCTCGAATTCTTTATAGAGCAGCCCCCATGTCTCTGTGATCCTCTCAAGGCTCTCCTCCATGGCTTGGATGTCCATATAAGGGCAGTTGCACTCTGGGAACTTGGGGTCGCAGTTGCACCAGCAGTCGCTGTCCTTGCAGACAAAGTCGCCCTCTCCATTGCACGCTATGTAGCTGAGCGCCGCCTGCACGAAACTTTCCCTCAAGTAGTCTGGGAGGATCACTTGCAAGCCTGTAAAAAAAATGGAGCTGAGTTTAGTGCCGTCATCAAACTGTGAACTTGGGGAGTGACAGTGAAAATTTAGTGCCAATATAGCCGTGCTGGCCGAGCGTGTAACACACTTAATAAAGTCTTTTAATCTGTATATCTGTATGCTGAAAACATTACTGCTGTTTACCTCAAACTTTTTTTTAGGTAAATGTTCGGCCTTTAAAAACATATTACAATAAAAAGTTGACAAACCTTGAAGCTGGACTTTATTTTCAGGGCTCTGGACCAGCACGGAGCTGACAGAGTCAAGGTTGTCATAGTTACTGCATCCAAGAGGACCTGTGCGGGTCTCTGTCACCTGGGCAACAAGAAATGAGAGCTCATTCATAAATTTCCAACTGCTTCCAATTTTAGGACAAAAGTTTTTTTTCACACAACTAAATTATGCCTTGGTTCCCAACTTGCGGTCTGAGGACCCATAGGAGGCCCCCAGAAATCTCAAAAGGGGTCCCAAGTTTTTGTTTTAGGTTCTCAAAATTAGATTTCATATAATAAGTATGAATTTTTATATGCGTTTTTTTTTTACCAATATCAATGTGAAATCAATCACCTTAGTGTGTGCTTGGGAGGGCTCCACCTTTCTTAGATGCAGGTGATGGCTTCACTGGAAAAAGGTTTATTGTTCCTGTTCTATTTAAATAAAGTCGTTTCTACATATTTATCCTGAAAGGAATGGACACCTTGGGTGTCATCAAGTCATCTTAAAGGTTTTCCACCTGTTTCTTTCTTTGTCTCGCCGCTGATTGAAGACGTTTCGATTGACCTTTGCCATAAAGCAGCTCCAACAAAGCCGCTCGTTTTCACTTCATTTGCAAGAACAGATCTTATTTCAGCGCTCACCCTCTTTTCTTCGCTGTGACACGGCGAGGAGCACCGCTCATTTTTCTCCCTTTGTGGTCGCGGGACACCATATTTTGTTCAGCGATTTGTCCTGGTCAGGCTTGTCAGAGGACAGTTGGTGTAAAGTGACAGATGGATGAGGCGAGACAATGAGGGTCAGTCGATCAGTAACACCATCATACAGGGCTGAGGAGGGGCTTGGGAACTCATTTGGGGCGGCTGCTACTGCTGCTGCTGCTGCTGCTGCTGCAAGGGAAGTGAACACCCAGTGTGGGGCTCTTTAATCAAAAGCCTAATCCAGAGGAAAGGGTTGAGTGGAAGCATAAATATCCTCAGTGAGCGGGAAAAGGAAAATGAAGATAATTTGACTGCAATTCCTCCACTATAATATTTATATCGCATTATAAACCCCTTGTTTCCCTTATGAGGGATTTTAATGCTGATATGAATGTGGGGGAAATGAGATACAACGCTCGGTTTGGAACCACATGAATATTGAATCCATATAAGGAATTATTTGATATGCCATATGATATGCCATATGGCAAAACATTGACTGATGAGCAGAGCATTCAATTTCCGCTTTGCTTAGCAGCTGCTATTCACTGTAGATACATTCTGGTATATTAAAAATACTTAATAGGACATTATTGGCCACCTGTATCGTGAAGGAGAGAAAAAAGGTTGGAGAAGATGGAAATGTGGGTTTGTACTGTGATGTTCTTGATGGTTTGAAGTTAGAGTCCAGGTGCTGCAGAGCTAAAAGTTCCAAAAGAGAAAATTCAAATAGAAAACAGAACTGATCTTTTTTTTCTTTGTCACTGAATCTGTTTTAAAGCTGCATGAATTCATTTTGGTCCACCGGGGGGCAGTATAGACACCACCTTCTATATCGTCATATTACTATAACTGCTTTGAACATCTTGAGAAAATATTGTGGATGAGGGAAATCCAAGCAAAGACAAAGTCTTACAACTTGAAACCATAGAGTGTGTACAGAGATGGAAGTAAAAAGTGAGGGGAAAAAACATCTGGATTTTGCTTTTTTCAGCTTATAATTTCCCAACAAATGAATACGCCTGGAAAAATGAAAACTGTTTACAGTCCAAAGATTACTCTCAGTGTAGCTCCTTTTTGTCTCTAACACCTCCCACAAAAGCTATACCATAAAAGGCTAAGACTTTATTTATAGTCCAACTAGCAACTTTAAGATGTCTCATGTAATGGTTTATCAGCTACATTTAAGGGGTTTTATTAAAAAACACGCCATGTGTTTACACTATGTTAATACCACGTTTGAGTCTGTATACACATACAAACTTTACCTGTTGATTGGCTGTGATTTGTCAATAGATTTCTGACTCCAAAGGTTCAAGACAGCAAACTCTGATCCTCACCTACACGGCACCTGATTTCCACAAATCCTTCTTGCTAAGGCTTCGAGGTAAATTGCTGTCGCAAACCAAATCAGTCATATAAGAAAGTTATTGACATGTTTTAGATGTGACAGCAGCAAGAATCAATCCTTTGCCTTTTAGAGAAAGACATGATCTGTGTTTACCTATTAGAAAAGCTAAAGCTGTTTGTGGTTTTGTTCATTTGATGTATTTCAATCTCTCCTTTTTGATCTCCACTACCTCCTGAGAAAGCTATTGCACTCTAAGTTCATACCGTTTCTACACCAAGAAGCCACAAAGGCTGCCTGTCTGCAGTTTAATGGTGCTGAAGTAGCTTTCTGTGCATTCATCAGAAAATGGTCGGTTTCTGCACAAAGAAACAGGACCGGTGAGAACAGAGATGTGTGGGCTGTGCCACTAAAACAACAGAGGCTAAAAAAACACCTCAATTCAAGCTTTAAAGTCTGATTATTAGCCTCCAATTGTCAAGATGTGGTTGTTGTGATTTTAGGCACAGTAATTTTTATTTTTCTCTATTTTGTGCACTCAAGCCATAAAGATAGACTTAAAACGTGATCAAAGATGATCACGGTGGTTGTCTATCTGCCCTGCGATAGTCCAGCAGGCAATCGATGGAGTCATAAGATTGGGCACAGAAAAATGTGTTTCTCTGCTGTAATGAGAACACAATAAATCGACACTGTCCGCGAGGGGAGAAAAATATGAGAGCAGAGGTTCCTGCTGTTATCTCGTTGAAGTCCGACGCCCTGTTCATCATTGTGTTTGGACAGACTTGCGAATATAGTGGAACATCACCATTGATCCAGGCTTGGAAATTGTCAAATTGTAACAGAAATGCTCCCCTCCGTTCTGCAATGACTGCAATCATTACTCATTGTACAAACAAGCTTTCTTTAAAGAAAAAGTCCAGATTTTACAACCTGCTCTTCCCTCCAAAATGAGCTTCAATTTCCCCTTTTGCATGGAGACAGCGGGGGGGGGGGGACTTTGCTCCTCTTTCATTCCTCAACTCATTCAGATTCCATGCCGAGAAGTGCTATCTGTTCTGCTCCTGCGTGGGTCAACACCCTGTTGAAATGATGCACAACTGCATGAAACTACTGTCACTGCATTTGACTCACTCTCCACCAGTGATGGAGGTGAATCTCTTTCTCTTTCCACTTCCCACCTGTCAGTTACGCCAGATGACTGCCTTCGGAGCATGAAAGCGCACTGTCTCTTCCTCTCTGTATTTACAAAAAAAAAAAAAAAACCCTAATTCCCAAGAAGTGAAACAGACAAAAGCATCTGCCTCTGCACTTCAGATGTGCCCACCTTAGCTGCAAAAGAAATACTCAACACTCCCTGAGCACAATGTAGTGAAAGGACAGAGCTTTGATATCAGTACTGGGAGCTTGATTCATGTTCTGCTACAGCCGAGAAAGCAGCACTTCACAAAACCGCCGTGTTCCAGAGAAATGAAAAAAAAAAAAAGAAAGGCAGGAAGGAGGGTCATCCTCCCCTCCGTCACCCTATTAACCCACACGCTACCTGAAGGTGACAACCGGAGGCAGAAACCTGTCACGAGCCGTGTTTCACAAGACTCATTTATCTTCTCCTCACCATATGTGCTCATCACAGAGCTTCCTCCGGACTCAATGTGCTTACGGCAGCTGAAGATGGTATCTCATCACAAGCTGGCTGATAAAAACCATAATCTTCTGCTTTATTTCCTTTGCTGCTATCAGTGCATTTTAACAAGGAAATTCTTAACAATACGGGGGAAAAAAATCTGCCACTTTTAGAAGGTTTAAAGTTTAGACTGAAATTCAAATCTACTTTGTTTGTTTGATTGTTTGTTTATTTGTTTTCTGATGATGTGCGAAGTGGAACTTATGCATTCAGTATGTAATGTACAACCAAGTACAGATTCACTAGACCTGTGCCGAGTGTTGGTGCACGTGGATGATGGCGTTAAAGAGAGAGTAAGGCAGTGAGACTACATCATCCCTGCTGCTTGTTTACTTTATGTTAAACTGCAGTTCAAAAGAAGGATCTTAGTGCAGACACGGGAGATAAAGGCAGGCAGGGCCAACAAACTATTAAATGAAATTATATAGGAGGAGGAAAAAGGAGTCAAGCACAAACTATAAATGAAAAGGGCAGCCAAAATAAATATGCAAGTCAAACAAAAAGTGAGCCACGATAACAAGTAACTACACAGAAGCATGGACAAGAGCTGGATGTGAAAACAAGCAGAGCAGGAGAGCATGAAGACTAAATATACAAAGAGCTAATTGATTAGCACTACACAGGTGAGTGCAGAAAAACTGGAGGAAAAAACACACACAAAGGAGGAAAGGAAGTAGAAGTACACAAGACACACAAGGGGAAGTGACTTCCAAAATAAAACAGGAAGCTGTAAGTGTTCAACACAATTCATTGCCATCTATAAAAGTTAATAATTAGCTCGTTGATATTACGAACAAACTTACTACTATCAGTTTCTGACACTATAAAAAGATCAACACAACCGATGGTGACTATCTAACCAAAAGTAAATGGACAACATATGCCTCTCTTTTTAGTTGGAAATCTCAATGTTGCAGCCTACTTGATTTGCAGCTAATGATGGTTTGCATTGATTGTGCATAAATAATCAATCAATGTATTCTATCAGACTTGACAATGTTTGAACGACTGGACAAGGAACCAGAAACATGGAGGCTGGCTGTCCACATACTTTTGTCCATTTACTGTACACAATAACACTGCACCAAAACGTTGGTACTTTAAAGTGTGCATGTGGGTGATGAGGTACACTTTAGAGAAAGAGAGAGTAAAGCAGAGAGACTACATCATCCCTGCTGCTTGTTTGCTTTATGTTAAAATGTGGTTCAACAAAAGGATCCGAGTACAGACACGGGAGATAAAGGCAGGCAGGGCCAACAAAGTTTATATAAACTAATATTGGGAACTAAAGTAGAGAGAGAGAGAGAGAAGCCAAAATAAATGTGTAATTCAAACAAATGTGAGTCTAGATAATGGGTGCAGATAACATAAGGGTATGCAGCAAAAGCTGCACATGGACACATGGACAAGAGATGGAAAACAGGCAAACAGAGAGGGGCAGCTGAGGATTACATAAATACACAACGAGCTAACTGGTTAACACAACAAGGAGAACACAGAAAGGAAGGAAGTAAAATCACACACACACAAGGGGAAGTGACTACCAAAATAAAACAGGAAATGTGAAAACAATCAAATTAATAATATATATATTTTACTATTTCCTAAACCTTTGTGTAAAACTAACTGTATATAAATTGCATATTAGATTAGATGATGGGGAATCAAGAGGCA
Organism: Parambassis ranga; assembly: GCF_900634625.1. Classification (NCBI taxonomy): domain Eukaryota; kingdom Metazoa; phylum Chordata; class Actinopteri; family Ambassidae; genus Parambassis; species Parambassis ranga. Next base: position 19,989,420 of record NC_041025.1, on the reverse strand, counting down.
CTGCTAAAAGGACAACAACAATAACACCAGCCAGCATCCACAGATGATAATTTCAGGTACAGTTCACATGTCAACAATGAAACAATTAACATAAACAAAGGAATAACGTCACTGTGAATGTTTGTCATTGAACGCAGCACATACAGTGTGTTTTCAACAAGCAGAATATCCACCTTTGTCTTCATTCCAAGAAGCGTTTCATAAGCAGCGTTTCTTGGCAGATTCTCGTGTTTGCAGCTCAAGACAGTGAGAGTGAGACGGAAATCTGAAAACCCAGATATGATGTTGCTCGATTTAGTGCTTTCTTAGAATTTAAAAGTAAAGCCAGTTCCATGTTACCGAGGGATAAGAACAACACAGAAGAAGGATCTTGTGTTCTTACATTTAAATGCTTGTTTTATTTCGACATATGCTGTTTATGTAAGGCATAAAAACAGAGTTGTTATATGTTTTCAGAGGAAGGAAACACTGAAGACATCGTAGCTGTAGGGTTTATTACCATGGTCTAACGAGTTTGGCTTGATTGTTTCCTGACCAAAGATCAAATTAGACAGAGTCGTCTGTATCTGACTGTGTTACCTTGATGGCGGTGGAGGCGATCTGAATGTGGTGCAGCTTGCGCAGGGTGCTCTCCCTGTCAATGAAGTAGGAGGCGGCCAGCTGGTGCAGAGCTTCCAGGGTCACAGTGGAGGAGTTGCCGGAGTAGTCGCTCACCTCCGCTTTCTTACTCAGTTTCCTCTTGTCCACAAATATCGTTAAGGCCTCTTCTCCTGCAAAGAGAAAAATATAATTTAATGGATAATGGGTTTTCAAGAATTTTCTTCGGGATAAATAAAGTTTTATCTTATCTTCTTTTCTTAATGATTTGACCTGTATAATACCATGAAGCCAGTTCCAAAGGAAGCCTGTAAAACCTCAGCAATTGTAAATGTTACATATATTTATTTACTTTATTTATTTTGATTTTATAATTACTCTCTTCTAATTAAGGTTTATCCAGTCATTTTTTTTGAATAAGCTCACTCATTGGCTTGGATGTATTGGCCAATTTGAAGGCGTCAGCAATGTGTGTTTGTTAAGTACGCCACAGGTGTACTAACAGTTTGGTTTATCCTCCACATAGGTCTTTGTGAATGCTAATGCTATTGACTGAAGCCAAAGGGCAGCTTAAAAGTGAAGATGACCAGATAAGATGAGAAGATAATTGACACTAAAACAATGTCATGTTTCAAATTGTTCATCGGGTTCATAGGCTGTGGAAAAAAATGGGATATGCTTCTATTCCGGTTCTTTTACACACTATGTGAATATGAGTGTGTCCCTTGGAAGTGTTCCACCTCTTTTTGCTATGGAGAGATCGTGACGCAAAATTTAAGCTCATGCAGAATCATCAAACTCTTAAAAGTGTCGATTTTGAAGAAATTGACTGGCCAGCGTGTCATTAAAACCCTTTCAGGTCTAAGGGTATTTTTTAGGGATTTTCCTCGCCTGGTATTCTTTGTGTATTATTGCTCATAAAATAGTCATCTTGTAATGCACAACCAAGTAATATACATAATTCTTTTCAGGACATCCTTGGCTATAGTGGTGTCATATAACTGTAATAAAAATTCTAGCATCAAAAAGAGGAAGAAAAAAAATAAAGCGAAGAATAAACTTCAAGTGCTGCCCATAACTAGAGTGCTCATCAAACTGAAGGCTGTAGATATCTCCAAAGTGCTCAACATACCAACCAGTCAACTCAAAGCAAGCCCTGAATACAAAAACTACAACATAAAATCCTCATCTTGGTTTGCTTGGCCACACTGGTGAGGTGCTCTTCCCACAAATCACCTGCATTAGATCTTTTAACTTCTAGTCTTTTCATAGCAGAACAAAGGTTGTGATAGATTCTTTTCTGTCTAATTAATCTGCATTACACATCATTTCAAAGCCCATTACCTGCTCTCCTCCAGGAGACACCCAGGAGCCACATAAAGACACTTAACCAAATTTAGGATAACCCCACCTCGCCCTGTATCAGAAGGTACTGATCATCAGTACTTCATGAGTCCAGAGGCCACCGTGCAGCGAGTTCTCCTTGTTTTTTTGAGAGTTCCCCAGACGCTGCTCATATTTCTCATCATAATGCAGCGTTAACTCAGCTCAGGGGCCATTTTTCTGCCCGCTGCCTTTCCTACTCAGCTGCTGAAGGGCACACTCATAATATCACAATCTATTTATTAATTTCATGAAGTCCATATGTTTCCAAACACAGACGCAATCCATTCAGAACCACAGAGGCATATCTCTGGCTGAGATCCAAGGCAAACTCCTCATTCTCTTCTCTTCATAACACTAAGTAGTGGCTGGGAGCCAGCCTATAGTGCAGAGCTGCATCAGCTCAGGCAACCCGGGGAGGCTTGCATTATATGCAGCAGCGACCTTTTCCAAGCTCAAAGCTCAAGGAGTTGGGTCTAAAGTAATTGACAGGTGTTGCTCTATAAAAGCAAATCTGCTATTCAGGACTTGCCTGCATTGCTCTGGCATCTTTAATCCATTTATTGATTGATTTATTTATTTAGTTTTCTGAATCGGAGTGCCATTAGTGCCTGTCCATTCATCAGAGTGTACCAAAAATGGGGTGACCGTGACTGGGGGGATGGGGGGTGGCAGGTTTACAGTACACCTCAGGCTTTTACATGTATTCATACGTCTCTGAAGACCGATCTGTGCGCTGCCGGTGGCATGTGATTCAGTTGTGAGGTTTTTATTCATTTACTCTGAGTGAAATGTGGTATTGTGCCGCGTCCATCTGTTTTCCATATGGAGCGCCCGGGAGACTGAATTCTAAAAGCTTTTATCAACACAAATTGTATACTTTACTAAAGCCCATATCATCTGAGAGAGAAGCAAATCCTGAAAACACATTTCCCCATATAATATTGTATTATAAAAACATTTTATTTAGTTATGTTAGAACTGAGGTACAAAACCGTTCCTGTGTCTTCTATATGAATCAGCTCAAAGAGCTGAACTAAAAAAAAAATTATTCAGTAATCATGATTTTTCCAGATTATTCTCAACAAAGCAGCCGAGGTGTTCCTTAATATTAAGTCTAAGCATTTTGGAAAACTGTAATGTAGACTGAGCTCACTAACTCTGAACATGCTGATGATCCTGCATCACAAACAGCAACATTGTTGCCTTTACCTCCCAGTGTGGCTGACAGCAGGAAGTGAGTTCCATACTTCCTGATCAGGTTGTCAGTGATCATCTGCGTGGAAGGCCTGCGGCCCAGGAGTCGGATGTTCCTGATGAACTCAGGAGTCAGAGGTAACGCAGACTCCAGGAAGTCCCTTCTTTCCACGGCCAAGTTGTTCACCTTCCATCGCCCAAACTCCCTACAAGAAGAATAAAAGAAAAGGTCAATTATTAAGATAATGTCCAAGATTTTAAATCGAAGCAACTGGATTCAAGGATTTATTTTATGTTTTTATTTGAAGATGTTTTGCCACTCGGGGGACCTGGATGAATGAGAGCAACCACACATACTAATTAAAATAATCATATGAAAATATAGTATATCTTTGCTTCTTAGATATGTAGACAGATGCCCAAAATTTAGAGGAATAAATGCGTAGAGGAGAGAGACAAAGAGGAGAAAGACAGGGGTGAATTTCATTCATTATGTCATGTTCTTCAGCAGAGACAGAAACCCTTCAACCGTGCCGACCCAGCCTGAGCTGCGACAAGAACTAAAGAAACTTCTTAAGAAGACAAAAAAGAAAAAAAACAATAACAAAAAAAAACCCAGATAAAACAAAGACCGTCACACGGGATGGAAATGTGCTCCAGCTACACAGCTGACAGATGTTTTCCTTAATAGCCCCATCATGACAGAGATATACATCAAAATGAATAAAGCACAAGGTGGTACAGGAAACAGCTCCATTGCTCAAACACTGAATGTTGCTCTATAATGAGAGGGAAACAAAAGACAAGGAGCAAAAAAAAAAAAAAAAAAAAAAAGCACCAGACAAATGGTGAAAGCCGCCTAAACAAAAGACGCTGTCATCCTTTGTTGCCTTTTCATGTTGCGCCGCTTCTCTCTGACCTCAACCAGCACGGCCTATATGCTCCATTTACCATCCAGTCTATGAATCCTCCAGAGCTTCATTGATTATAATATCTTATTGTATCTGACAGCTGATAAAAGGAGGGAAAATATTTAGTGTTAAAGGCGAGATTTATTCCAGCCTATCTGCCTCTTACAGCCTTTTTGAGGTGTTCTGTATGTCACACTAAACTCAAGGAAACAAATCGATCAATAAAAAGGAACAGTGTGCATTCTTTGTGGTATTTTTGCAGAGGTTTCGCCTTAGGCTTAGTCCTCTGAACTGATGTGTACTTTGAATCATGTACAAAGCTATTCTGAAACACAAAAAGGTATTTGGAGAAGGATTTTTCAGTTGAAGAGTCCTCCATAGGCAGTTTTGTGTTTCAGCTCTCTGGCAGCCCCACACTCAGCTTAATGGAAAAAAAGAGCTTCTATAAATTGAAATGAGTCCTTTGTGTGCCTTGTTGGTCAGACGCATGACAGACAAAGCACATTTTAGTTCACAAGTAAAAAAAAAAAAACACCTCCAACATCATATTGCAATAAAACATACTGACTTTAGAAATGGCCGCTGTGTACCTGCCACCCACGTGTTATCAGGGGCGGGGATTGTCACCGTGGCAGGGGGAAAGATTTGCCTCACCAAAATGTGTTCAAACCAACTATCTTTAAACCTAACGTGTTTTTAATGCCTAGCCTAAGTGGTGCTTTTAATGTATTTAATTATATGTGTGAAGACTTTGAGGGACAATTCGTGCCCACTTCACCTCCACATGTGCTCTTTTCCTGTATCGAGAGCTTAGGCAGGCTGTGATGCTGCCCACATGGCGACCTCCATTCGGACCTCCCACAGGGTCTCAAAACATCTTTTCAGAAACCCATGGGAGGTACACAGCTGATAATATAGAAGTTTTACCCTATGTTTTACTCAGCATATAAGACTTACAAGTGTATTATTTTAACCCTTAACACCCCACGGCCCCCTTTTTGGCTTTTGCAGCTAGCCAACAATAAAAACCATAAAACACTGCACTACTACTACCACTGTTCAGATAGACCAACATGTCTGTGTTTATTCAAGACCATAAAAATATTAGGATTGGACATTTATTTTATTTGTGGAGGACTTTTTTGAGGGAGGATGTGGCAATGGTCGTTTAGCACAAATATTAGTACTGCCCTTCAAATCTATTGGTTCTGACTTTTCAATAAAAGTGTCAACCATCCTAATCAACCTGTCCATTGCGAAGTTATGAACTATAGGATTCATAGTCGATTGACTTACTTTTGGAGCCATCTTGGCCGTTGGGGGGGGGGGGGATTCGTTTTTTTTTGTTTTCCTTTTCCTGGACAAAAGTCTGCAGAATAGTTATAGGCAGCAACCAACCCTCCAACCTTTGAACACAGACCTGCAGCATTACATGGGTTCTGTGTTTTGCATCTAGTCGCTCAAAATTCTTGCCCATTCACGCCATTCACACCCTGTCTGGCCATCCAGTGTACTTGTCTACTATTTCTGTGGTAATTATAAAGTAAACGGTGGTGTTTATTTATGACAGCTAAGCCTCGAATAGAAATTACCAGCCATGTGCTGATAGGAGAAAGTGAGTTGTTTTAGGTAGTAATCACTGTAAAGCTTTGAAGAAGCCTCCTGAGTATGAAATGAATCATTATAAGAAGCAAAGCCGAGATAAAACCGAATCAACTGTCTGTGACTGCTTGGAGCGTGGACTGGTAAGTCCACAATACATGATAGTGACAGCTCAAACATTATGCAGGAAATAACTTATCCTGACAAAATATACTTTAGTCCTGTACACAGAGCCAGGTTCTTCAGCTCAGTGCCTCCCAAAGAAAAAAAAAACAGCTAATTTACAATGAAAGTGTTGCCATTTGCCCCAAACAGGCAACACTACAAGCCACTGCTGTGACCGCTGCTAACCTGCTGTCATAACAAAGTGGATAACAGGAGCAATAGCCAAACTCCATATGACTAGAGCAATAAAATAAGGTCAAAACAGTTTGCTTTATAGAAGCTCTGAGCACTCACCTGTACCTCTGCTTTGGACCATAAGATATTGTTTTTCATTTGCTGTAAACATTTATCTTTTTGTCCCAAATATACAATTTATTTCTGGTCTTTTATTCAGGTGTAGACATTCCCATGTTAATCTAGAAGTCATTTTGATTCTCTGCATACCCAGCACATATGGCAGTAATACAATAAAGCTGACTTTGACTTGACATTAAAGACCTAATCAGAATCCCTTCATTTATTTGAGTTGTATCTAAAGAAGAAGAACATATTTACTATTAAAAACCTTTACATAGTAACCTTTACATAGTAAAGAGCATGACATGCATATACCAGTATGAATGTACAGTGCTAAAGTGACTGTTATAGTTCGGAGTTCAGTAATTTGATTGAGACAGGCAGGAATGACTTCCTGTGTCTCTCAGTGGTGCATCGTGGGAGACTCCCACGATGCACCACTGAGAGACGCAGGAAGTCATTACTGCACATTTATTTACATTTGTGTCAGTATACATCATAGGTGCCATAAGTGGCACCAAATACATACTTGCGTGTTTTTTTGGGACTGAAGACTGACTTTCTGTCTTTTTTAACACTATGTGACCAGCCTAGATAGCATAACTGTTATTTACATTTAGATGGACTAAAGGTTACTTTTATGGTGTTTTGTTTAATGTTTTTTTTTATTATTATTTTCATGCAACACCTGCACTGAAGTAGGTTAACCTTATTTTTAAAGGACTAGCATCTTTCACTAGTGTGTAAACCGAATGTCACACACACAAGTGACCCATAAAGCAGCCTCCCTTAAAGGGCAAAGCTCAGCTGGTAAAACCTTCAATAAAAAAAAGTAAATAAATAAAAAATAAATGAACATAAAATGAGGGAAAAAAAAGACAAAAGTTCTTCTAATGTTCGAAAAAACCTTTGTCCAAAAGGTCCACCTTGAAAAAAAGGGTCTTTAGGTCATCCTGTATTTAGGATAATATGGGATTGATATGTTATTACATTAGAAGACTTAGAAGTTTTACATATACTACATATAAGTTAGAATGATTTTTGGTCTGACCAAGCTTCTTTTCATGATAAAATGGATGTGGCTTTATTAAAAGTCAGAAAGGAAAATATAGATCAGAATTTGATGACTCCTTCTCTAACTTTGGTATAAACTTCACTTTCCAAGGACAAGAGCAAACTTTCATTCATCATCTTTTTGTAGCCAACATGAAGGAGGTGTACTTAAAAATTCCCTAAAGAACAGAAATCTATAATTCCCTGACAGCTGCCTGGAAAATCTAATAAGCTCAGGAAGATTGTGTGTTTCAAATGGAGAGATTGTCTTGTCAGGTATTGTTTTCAAGGTTGTTTTCAATTGCAGTTATTACGTTGTTTGCTTCTGTTGCCATGGAGACGCTGTCTAATCTGACAGATTGCTAAAGCCCTTTTAAAAACAGCGAGTGGTCTCTGTTTTTTATTTTTTTTCTTACACAGAGCCAGCTGTGGCACTCAGATCGGCTCGCTGTTGAACTCATGATGCTTGAACTTTTCGAAAAATTAGCATCTGTTGCTTGATACAGGAGCTGATTTTTATTTTTACATGAATTTACTTTACCAATAGAGAGAGACTAATAAAAACAACAGCAGCTTTAGAGGTATCAGGTGTGAAAATGTGTCATTTGTCACTGTGTAGTGTCATTATAAAGGAGTGTACACCTACTACACAAGCGTTATGCATTCCACTCAACTGACAGTGAAGACAAAAGTGTGTAAAAAGGTTGATAAGCTCCCCACACAGTCACCTACAGCAAACCCTGTATGTTACATATTGATCCCACACTCACCCCCTCACAACTCTGCAAATGTATGTGCAATATAGAACAGTTCAGTGTTTACATTTCATACTATATAAAAGTGCAATAACTCTGTTAACATGCACAGTTTAAAGTTTACAGTGCCCCCACGCATAAAGTGCAATAACACTGTAGGAAATGTTTTTTATTACTAGATTTGATAGTTTGTGCTACTGCACATTCTGCGACTGTAACACTTGGATTATTACTTTTTATTTTCACACCGTGGGACTAATAAAGGATTTTCACACATTGATTTTTTTTAATTTAAATTCTGTTAAATATGCCGTTTCCTCTCTTAGCCAGGAGCCTTTAAAGGTTTCAGTTACAGTTCATATCCAGGTAAAATAGCGGTTACATACCAAGGTGTAATTTGTAGGTTCTACAAATATTTTGTTGATAATATTGTGCAATATTTCTGGCTATAAGCATTTTTGCTTTATAAATCCATCCATCCATCCATCCATCCACCCATCCATCTTCAACCGTATATTTGGGGCCGGGTTGAGGGGGCAGCAGTCTAAGCAGGGACACCCAGACTTCGAACCGAGGCGTTCCCAGGCCAGCCAAGAGACATAGTCTCTCCACTGCGTCCTGGGTCTTCCTCTGTGTCTCCACCCAGTGGAACATGCCTGGAACACCTCCCCAGGGAGGAGTCCAGGAGGCATCCGTAACAGATGCCCGAGCCACCTCAGCTGACTCCTCTCGATGTGGAGAAGCAGCGGCTCTCCTCACCCTATCTCTAAGAGGGCGCCTAGACACCCTTCGAAGAAAGCTTGTTTTGGACACTTGTATTTGCGATTTTATTCTTTCGGTCACTACCCAAATCTCATGACCATAGGTTAGAGTGGGAATGTAGACTGACCGGTAAATCCTTTTTTCTTTATTTGACCTCTAAGTTTCCACTGTTTGTTGTCTGTAATATAGATCATCTACAGTTACACCAACAGTGTGAAACTCAGTTGATGGAGACATTTTTATAATTTATAGTTAGAACTGGACAAGAAATAGAGTGAAAAATGAGCTTAACATGAAGGAAGACATCCCACCCACAGAGAAATAACCCACTTCTGTGTCTGTAAGTAGAACTAATTAAATACATACTCGGAAATTTTAAGACTGTTTGAAGACCAGAACTATTTTTGATGTGCAGATATTAGGCCAGGAGCTGGATGGTATTTATTTTATTTTAATTTTCTTTTTATTGTTTATTTTATTATTTTTAGTGAGCACTTTCTTTTACAATTCTGCATGACTGAATGAATTTCTACAGGCACAGTTATGAAGCCACAAACCGATATCACAGCTGTAATTATAACAGATCGGCTGTGATTACTTTGAAATTTCTATGAGAGGCTACGAGAGCGCGGTGCCAATTTTTTTCTTTTTTCCCATCCGCCTGCCACTGCTCCCAATTTACTTGTATAATTACGCTTGAGAAGAATGGGAGGGGGGGAGGAAAAAAGGAAAAAAAGTTCCACCAAGAAACTTGGTTTCTATTTTTGAAGGTCCTACGTCCTGACTGAAGGATTTTTTATTTCTCCTCCGTTTGGCAGAAAATAACAAACAATTAACTTCATGTACGTGAAGTGCACTGTCCAATCAGTCAAATGTTACACTCCTCTCTCTCTCTCCTTTCACAGTAAAAGCTTGACTGCTGTAATCAGAATGGGTTGAACAACCTTGGCTGTGGATGATGGATGGAGGGAGTGTGGCCTTTTGAAAGGGTATATATCACATTAAACCAGGAGTAATGAGGAAAGCTCCAACACACAGATGTTTAAATGATACGCAGTGTAAATTCAAAAGTTACGAGCGTGAGCTACAGAGGCAGAGATTTGCATCTGTTATGTAATCGCACAAAGCAAAAGGACTGATTTAAGGGATATTAAGCAGGAACTGTAGGCAGTGTGGGAAGTAAACATAATGATGTTAAATGGATGTATGCTTTCCGTTGACCTTTTTGCTGACACTGTACTATTCAGACAAAGCCTTTGACTAATCCCTTTGCTCAGATATATCTGGTGTAGCTATTAATCTTCACCTCATTTCATGCCATACAAATAAATGACCTCTTCAAATGGGACACTGTGTCTCTCGAGTTCCACTTTGCGGCGTGAAAGTACTAGTTCAAAGCCTCGGCACGTTCTGTGGGAGGAAAAGAGGGAGGGAGGGAGCATGGGGGAGGGACAGGTACAGAAAGAGTATTCGCAAATCCCCGCTGACGCTCGTTTCTTCAGTTAGCGCTGACTGTGATAAGCTAGCCCTGTCTTATCTTAAACCCCTGATAGGCCAAATGGTTCATCCAGCAGGGAGAGGATGGAATGAAATGGGTTTCACAACAGAGTTGATTTTAGGGGCTGCAATCCCTCCCCTACAACCAGCTAAGTCATTATTATTATCAATTTCATTCCTGTTCTTTTTTTTTTTTCGCAGGAGTACATCACTTTCATCATTTTAACTCTCTGGACACTATCATAGCAAAGTTGATAGAATTTTTGCCATCCTATTTTCTGCAGTTGCCATAATCACGACTTAATTTTATTATTATTTTAAATTCTGACCTCTGGTCAACTACATATTGTATAGAGCAGTGGTCTCAAACTCGTTGCCCCCTACTTGACATCAAAGTTTAGCGTTATGCGGCCCGCAAATTTTTCTCACACACTTATTTGCTGAGGCTTTCCCTGTGCGTTTACATTGTTTTATCACTTATGGGCTACAATACCTCAGGCACGTGACAGCTTCTGGTGGTGTTTGTTGCCAACTTGGTCACATGGTTGGAACATGATTAACAAAGAGGTTTTGAGGTTCTATGTTCTGAAGAACTGTAAATGTTCTGACCTGTTATTAAGAAAGATTGAGAAGATTGGACCAGTGGTACGTTTTTTGGAATATTTGAAACCCTTATTTTGTGGAATACAGCCTCACCCAGACTCTACCCCAGCGGCCCCCCCAGGTAAGTTGAGTTTGAGACCCCTGATATAGAGGTACCGTAGCACATTTAATGCCTTTGTAATGATTTGACAGACATGAAATAACAAGCAAGAGGATCATTTGAACGAAGGATGCCTGCACTAGAGGACAAAGAACATTCTCACAGAGCAACTGTGTCCTTATTGAGAGGCTGCATCCTTCAAAGGACTCGTTTGTAGACAGCACAGCATGGGTGTTCCACGCCGAAGCATCCTCTAAATGTGTGTGCATCAGGTGGATCCTTTATGGCCCAACATATCCCAGGATTCATTGCACACCAGCAACCACAAGATTCTTTTTTTTTTTTTACAGCAGACTCCACAAACTGAGCCCGAGCACAGACCTCCATAGTCCTCCTGAATAATAGGTCTGCCTCCACTGTAATATTTCTGATACCAATAGTCTAATAATATTGTTCAGCATGGAGAAAATCACATAGTTGAATTAAATATATAATGAAATCGTATCCCATCACACGCATTATCCAAATACAATATGTTCAGAACGAGGCCAAATACATGTCAACACTCCTACCTTCACCCTGGTGAATATGGCAGCTTTCCCTTGGCAATGTTTGCTGTGAACAGGTGGCTAAGGCGGAAGGCCCACATTGTGTTTGCATTGGAAGCGATGGGGGATGCTCTCCAGTGAATCCTCGTATTACACACACACACACACACACACACAAAAACACCAAACCACCTTTCATTTTCCTTCAGAGGACTTGTTAAAAATTCTTTCAAATTTAATCAGTAAGAAAAAGTGGGAAATGGAGTGGAGGCTGAATTCATTACTCCATCACTGCTGAGGTGGCTCAAACGCTGTAACTCTAAGCACTGATTCTGGTAATTCATCTCCTCCTGTCAATGAGCATTTATTAGGATTTAGCAGAGAAGGGAGCTGCGCATAAGAAAGAGCAGACCAGAAAATAATATTGTCACTTTCAATCACCTCTGGCCTGCAGTCTGCCACGAGTGATGTGCCTCTCAGACAAAAAGTACACCGTCAGAAATGATCATTTACAACAAATACAAGCTCATGTACAATCTGCTGCTACTGCTAAGCTGTTGGTGGAACGGTCACTGACACTCATCGATGTGAGCTGGTCACAGGAACGTTTTGTACTTATTCAGCACAGAAACTGCTTCTCCCTGTGTTTTATAATGAGCCACACAACCAGCTGCTGCCATACTAACATGAGTTATTGTTAAAATAATATGTTTGTCAATAATGTACATTGTAAGATCACAGCTCTGTGAGGCTCCTCCACACCTGTGTTTACTGTACAATTAGCATCATAGTGTCTACAGTGTTTACAGTGTAACAGGTATATGTTTGCTAACATTTGCTAATTACAGCTGAAGCTGAATGTGTCGATACAGTGGGTAAAAAGTAGTGCAAGATATTTACACATTTACACACTCTAACCAATCTCCAAGGTTTTATTACAACATATTCTTCTTCTAACTGCAGGATAGTGCCACTGACAATGGCTTCTAATACAACATATACACAGAGTATTTGGACAGTTTTTCACAGTGGGTGGTGGCACCAACACACAAGGTCACTAACTGCTTGATATCCTGTAAAGGAGTCACTATGATTGATCATCAAACCAATGGCCTGTTCCAACCTTTGACTGAAAAATATAATGAAAACAAGAATGTTATATAAAAAATTTATCTATTTGTCACATAAGGAAGCTTACTCATAGAGGCCAAAGTACCAAGTGGGCATTTTAACATAGAGATTGACACTTCATTTTTTTAACCCTCTAAGTTGCTGCATTGTTTTTTGATTAATAGAGCTTTTGTCTCTACATGCAGTAAAGTTGTAAAATAAGCTTCCAAAGCTTGAGAAAAAATATATTTTGCACTATATGTCCTTGTTCACCCCATTATTTGTTATAATTCTTACAATTAAATGAAAAATAACACATATGGGCTTTTACAAAGGACAAAAAGATTTGACCTGTAGCTGCTGTAATACTGTAAAAAAAAAACGGACAACAAAAGGAGCGATAGGTTAGCGTCCATGATCCACAACACCTTTCACCTTCCTCCCACCCTGCGTGTACTCCAATCAGAACGTTGCAGTGCTAACAGTAAAGCTTATTGGCCCTGTTAGCGGTAATGCTAACATGCAGCATTGACAGCCCTGAGTACTAACTTTGTTTTTTATTAACATATTCAAACACTGGGCTGTGAAAGACATTTCTCCTATTTACAACAAACCTTTCCACTATGTTCCCTGGCTACAATGATGCCAAGTCCCAAATAGCTTCATAGACACCACCACAATGTTTGAATCACCCTTAAAATTTGAACACTAGGTACCAATCCTTGGTACAGCTGTCCCTCTGGATCTGCCAGCCACTGTGGCTAAAAGCCTGAAATGAGGATAAATCCTAAATGAGTCTTCTTCTCTCCATTTAGAGCAGCATTATCGCCTCCTTTTTTACACTTTTATCATCCTTATTGAATCAAATTTTAGCTCAACTAAGGAGAAATTGTTCACTTTACTTGCCCGAAGCATTAAATTGAATAAAAGTGAGAAGTGAAGCAAAAGCTGAGCAATTAATGTGTCCGACTCCCAGCAGACTGTCACAGGCTGCATCTCTAAGGACTTTAAAAACAAGCTAGGTGCTAACAGACAGGCGGTTTTAAATAATAGTAAACGTTGTTTACTAGAGCTGATTTACCACCAGGGGCGACTCGAAGTTACCAAAACCACAGAGGGAATTTGAAGAGAGGAGTTGAGACAGAGAACATCAGTGAGAGTGTAGCAGTGGGAAGTTGAGAAGCAGCGCTGAGGGAGTCTGCTCTAAAACACTCACCTCAACCCTCTTCAGAGCACCTGCAGACTCCCCTGTGGTTTAGGAAAGCTGCTGTTGTTCATTGTACTTGAAGTGGCTCTTGTATCAAACTGTTTTCTTTTGATGGAGTTTAAACTGAATGGCTGGCTGCACACAGTTTGTAGGATAAATAATAATTGCAGATAATGAGATTCAAATAATGAATTATTCGTACTTTGCTGCACGCTGAGGAGTATCTGTACCAGGATTTACTTATTTATAAGACCTTGGTGGTTGCACTGGCAGCAGCTTTAAACGGGGGCGTCCTTCATATAGAAGTATAAAGCAATCATAATCTGTCAGTACTTTAGTACTAGTACTTTAGTACTTAGTTCACTCTGTGATACTAATATTCAACAACCCATCATTCAATTCATTTCAATTAAATTAAATTTCTAAAAACACTGATGGAATATACAATATAATAATCTTGTGGGTTAAGATTATATTCTTCATGAACGCACACAGCACAGATGTATGACGTTTCATACTTGCAGACAGAAATGCTAACATGCACATGTTTTCATATATTAAAGCCTATGTAGGTTGTTTCTCACATACTAGTGATTATCATAAGATTGTCTTATAAGGATTGTACAGATGTTTGTAGCATAAGACCTTTAAAATAAAGCTGAAAAATTCAAAATTCACAATTTAAAACAAGTTTATCAGACCACACACCCTTTTACCATTTGCAGTAATAATTGCACCACAGACACCAGATCCCACACATGATCAAACATAACTGCAGAACTACAAAAAAAAACAAAAACACAATGGTGCCATGAAGGAGACACAGTCCGAGCACCCTTAGGTGAAAGTCTGCTGCGGGGTTAGAACCATCCACCTCTCCTCCTGCCACCCAAATTAAACACAAATATTTTCCTGTACACTATTTGGTCCTAGGTTGGTGACACTTCCCAGCATGTTTACTTTCAATGGCTACTTTGGCACTTGCAGTCCACCTGACCAGGGATCGTAAATATCCAATGTGTTTTATATTTATGGTTCGAGATCAGGGAGGCTCTGACTCAGGTATCAGAAGTGGTGAAATCAGTGTGTTGACACCACACACTTCAAAATTGCTCAGACAAATACTTGGCTGCAACAAACTTTGATTCAGACCCAAAATTTGGCATAAATTCCCCCAGTGTGTAGCCAGCCTGAAGAACAGCCCAGAGGTGAGTCAAGGATGCGGACAAGAAACACATAAGTGGGAAGATGCACAAACTGGCCACTCAAAATGGGAGGCAGAGGACTGTAAATAGAGGAAGTAATGACACCCAGGTGCAGGGCATCAGGGTGTGCCATTAGTGAAAAACAGGAAGTAAACTGACCCACAAGCAGCTTAGCGCACAAAAAGTATTTTCAAAATAAAGCATCTGATGCCATATTGCCACACAATAGAGGTTTCAAAAGACACACAACAGAAACAGGAAGACATATAGTCTCTGTTGCCTCAGCTCTGCACAACTTCTCCACAATTCATTATTATTTCTCCTCTCCCTGTGGCCAGACAGAAAGCAAATATGTAAATGCATTCTTCCATTACAATAATGTGATAAAAAAGTCATACTTTTCTTAATTCAGAAAGCATTAAGTTAGCAATGCTAGCTATTTTTGGCCACTTTACCCGTGTTTTGTTTCATAGTAATGAAAGGCATAATATTTATTCACACCAGCCACTCAAGCCACTCTTCTTGCCATGTTGTTTCATTTATCTGTATGCCAATGCCTTATTCTTGCCTACATGGGTTAAAGTCAGTAACATATGCTACACATACAACATGGGAGCAATATTAACTTGCAAAGTAAGAGAAAAATATGCATTATGGTATAAGATTTGCACCCTAAATTGAGCCTCTCTGCACTAAATGCACCTAAAGACTGGACACAACTTACAACACATATAGGTCCATGTTAGATACAGCAGGCACTGAATATTTATGCCTATAACTTGAAGCCATTAAAATACATGTGAAGGCGTTAAAGTTCGACCAGAGAATCAGCAGAGCAGTATGCTTCCAGCTGGGGTTATGAATAAATGGCACAGACAGCAGAATAAAATGTTTTTGTGCTGTATCTGTGCTGTACTATTGAACCTCGATACTGTCTATACAGGAGCAGAAGCCTCATAGGTAACAACAGAATCAAGTATTGGTTGGTTGGTATTGAATGCTTGGTCAGTTTTTTACAACACATTGCTGCTTGTTTTGAAATATGTTAACTAAAATAAAATGTTTTATTCAAATAAAAGGGCCTAAAAAGCCAACATGAGTCTCTGGAGATGCACTCAGAGATCCGACACATGTTCATGTGGCGATGAAGAGCAGCAGGCAGACATTACTTTCCCTTTTTACCCATCAGAGGTCGGGTATTACAGCCACAGAGCATCGCTGTCTGTTCTTTCAGTAGAAGAAAGAGCTTTGATTTGGAAATTTAAGGCCCTCTGTTACGCAGCAGGAGTACACGATAAAGTTTGGCCCCCCTAGAGAGAATACTGCAGTGAGCCCGCTTTCTTTAGTAAAACAATCCTCCTGAATGTTTTATGAGGCAGCTCCAGGTGTGAGCCCCCCCTCCAAAAAAAAAAATTGTCAGTCCATTTCACCCCACCGACACCGACACTGAAGGAAAGCTATTATTTGCCAAAACACAAAAGCAGAAACGACCCGGCAGCTGTCTGCGCCGCTTTTCTGAAATCGAATGGGACTGAATCCAAGTGAATTCAATTTAGGAAGATTTACAGGCTATTTACTTTTTAGGTTAGTTTTTCCTTTTAATATCATCACTATTAATCAATGCCGCATTGTGGTAATCTGGAGGGCCTCAAACACAACCTTGCAGCTGACAGAAGCCTCTCAGGGGATCCTGTGATAATGCAGAGTAATAAGTACTAAGAGCTCACTAATCACTTGGCCACATGATAAGACTATTAATCTTGCCGCCCATGCAGCTCAGCTCCGGCGGACCACTGCCTTTTGCCAGAAAAGGAATTATTAAAAAGCTCTAACACGGCAACCGATCACAGAAGCCATAAAGCATCCTCCCGCCGATTCGTAGATGTCAGAAAACGCCGTCTGTCCTTTTTCCAGAAGAGCCCTGGCTGGACAGCGTCCTCCTAAACGATATGATTCATGACACAATCTCCACTAATTTGGTTGCGTGCCGGTGCCTCAGACTGTGTTGCTGTCATGACAAATCATTTTTTTTTACAGCGCTAATCAACATATCTCATTTGACCACCTGATCAGGTGACTCCCCGAGGGCTTGAAAATGTGATGTACAGCCAGCTGATAGCAGCACGCCTGCTACTTGTAATACATCATGATTGTGTCTATAGTCATGCAAGATAGCCGGCAGCAAGGAACCTTTTCTGCATGACAACACAGGCCAAATAAAGCAGACCGTCCACTGTGAGCGCTGTTATCAGATATCAGAGTTGTGATGCACTTTCTCTCTTATAGCATTTTGAAGTTACAATAAAAAAGGAAGCAAGTGCACTTGTAATAAAAACCTTCTGTGGACACGATACTCTTACAGTACAAAAAATAAATATATGTTTTTAGAATAAAAATGCCCTTGAAATAACCTTGTGATCGACTTCTGTCTGTTTATTTACCAGCATATGACATAAAGGCAGATTTTAATATAGCCAGGGTGGAGGAAAGTCCTCACACCTCATTTAAAAGCAGCTATATAACTTTAGTGCTTTAATACAGGTCAGGTAAGGGCGTTTAAGTGGCCTTGAGGATGCTTGAATTCACATTTTGCATTAATTCTGAATAAATCTACATTTTCTTCCTATCAAAAATGTCATAGTGGACTGAGTAGCTACAGGAAATATGCAGCATTATGGCGTGTTTCCATATTACAGGAAGAGGCTGGAACACAATTAAAGTGAACATGTGGCCCTTACATCCTCTGATAATGGATATATTGGTGCTACACAGGCTGTGAACAGGGATGTCCAGCTGCTGTAAGATAAGGCAACTTTTCCTTGCAGCGCCATGTTTCACTCATGGGAAGCATGTGATACATTGTGAATTTCTGTTCTTTACTTTGCACTAATGACGTGTTAATTCATAGTTACTTCGCATATTATCTGATTTGCATATACATGTTTAGACTAAGTTGGTGAGTTTTATTCAAGTCATCATTTAGAAATGAGTCAAAGGCACATATTTTGTGGCAAACATCCTATCTACAATATGTTTCTCTGCTATTTTCTTTGTAACCATGGCAACAAATTCACCCTGATCAGGATATTTTAGATTGAATCAGACATTTAAAACACTGCTGTTGTTTACCTGAGGACACAGAGGACCCCCACCCTGTCTTTAAGCTATGCAGTGCATAATCATTAACTTTGGCAGCTAGCATTAGCTTGGTAAAGTCAAAAAGTAAGTAGCAGACCCAGTACTAAAGGACAGAAAGGAAGGATCCAAAAGGAGACAATGTCAACCAAAAATTAAAAATATGTGTGTGCCCTTTATTTACACACAGCTAAACTTTGAGGCGACAACCATGGAGACAGTTTGATGTGAATTGCTGGGAAATTAGTCATGCGTGTAACAGAAGTGGAGCTGAGCTGTAACTACAGAGAAAAAATGCCTCTGCATCCTGCAGTAACCACTTACCTGTATATCTTGTATCTGGTGGAGAAGCCCTGCCGGTTCTTCTCCACAAAGTCAATGTACTCTGGGGAGTGGTGGAAGGGCCCCTTATCCGACAGGAGCCAGTCCAGAGGTCCCCCGGGTTTCTCATTGGGGAGGCTGGCTGCCACTGCTGCTGTTGCTGTTACGCTGGACCGTAAACACACCCAGCAGTGAAGGCTGAGGCTGACGACACCCCATAGAGCCATCAGAGATGGAGAAGAGGGGGAGGAGGGATGGTGGGTAGTGGTGGTGGTGGTGCTGGTGGGACGGAGGAGGAGGAGGAGGGAGCGTTCAGCAACCAAAGACACTCGTCATTAGCTGGCTCCTCCGCTGGGATAACCGAGGGACCTTCATCACCTCAATGCCCCCCAAACACCTATAGAAAAATACAAACAACACAGTTAAGGATCCAGGCAGGGACAAACAAAAACCGTCCAATATTTCAGACTTTAACAGCTCCATGTGGCATAAAGACAAACACTGTCTGCTTCAGGTTTTAATGAGTTTCATCAAACAAGGTCACAATACAGACGCCTATTAATATCAGCTTAGTTTTAGGGATTTAACAATGTCATCATCTATCATCAGACAATAAGATGAACATGTTAACAGGCTCCAGAGATGGACTTTGGCAAGTGTGCTGTGATGTATTTCACATAGTGAGAAAATACTCCCATCACTGCCACTGATGGCTTTCAGATGGAGTCAGACGGGCATGTGAGAGAAGCAAGAAAAGAGGCTGAGGGCATGCTACTTATATTAACAACAACCTGCTATCACCCTATTCACATTAAGGTTCATATAAAATGTCCAGCAGAGTGCTATTTGTTTTGTTGTCTGCCATTTTAATGTTTTTTTTCTATTATTTACAACAAAGTTAGTCTGGTTTCTGTGGATCCCTGTTGGATTTTCAGGGGGAAGTACCAGCAGACACAGACTAAACCCCCTCTGGATGCATTTGGATAGACATACAACCAAGAAGATAAACAAAGGATGTGATGCAGGTACAGGACTGTTTCTGTTTTTGGTATAAAAACTTGAAAAACAAAGGTGTTATTAGCAATTCTGCAAATATCATGTAAAGTCCAACATATTTTAGATAAATGGTTATGATTGGTGTGATATGGCTGTGAAAGGGGAAGGACTCCCACCCTATTTCATAGATTGAATTGGTATGGTATACTAACATGTTTCCTACTAAATCCAAATTTTAAAATGTTTTTTTCTTTATGCAGCCCGACTAGCTCTAATGGCCTTAAAAGGCTCCACCCACAATTCAGGTGCAGTCAAAGTTTGTATTTGAATTCACCTTTCCTTTCTGTTCTGTGGTTTTGGAAAGCTAACAATGCTAATGTGTAGCATCAGACATGCTAAATACAGAGGTTACACTCAACCAGAGACAGAATACACTATAAACTCTGCCTCTTCTTTATTAGTGGATGAAGCACAGGCCAAAGAAAAACTACTTCTCAAGTATTTTGTTTTTCTTAGAGACCCTGACCTCTCTGATCTTTATTTACAGTCACTGAACAATACATCCTAATGCATTTTGTTGCTTTGGAAACATAACATTATTCTCGTTTCTATTAACAGGATGACTGTTATGTATCATCTGCTAATATTCAAGAAAAAAAAAAAAACAAAGATTCCTGATCATGATGTACTTGTTGGAGTTTTAAATGCAGCCAAGGATGATTAAGAAACCAGAAACAATGTTTTCCTGTATCTGTGTCACATGGGCTTTGGCTGCCCCACCCCTTTAGGAGTTTACTGATTCATAGGAGTCATCAGCAAACATGAGCACAGATTCTGTTTCCACAACACATCTCCACTTATTTTTATGAAGCTAAATATGAGAGCTAGCTGTGTCCATATCTCTTTTTTGCAAGCTAAAATATAAATGATAATGTCTCATCTTTCAGTAGTAGTAGTAGAGTACTTTTGGTAGTGCTGGTGAATGGGATGATGGAGGAGGATACTCATGATGGAGGATGAGTCCTCAACATTTTTGTTTTCCAGGAAATGGAAAATTCAAAAAAACATCCTTAAGAGAACCAACCTTTTTTCAGGTGGTGTGGCATGTCATATAATAACACTTTGATGTATAACATGGGTACTTGAAACGGTTAGCAGTGGCACCATAGAACATGTCCTTTAAGATTCTGCAGACATCATTCACTCTAAAATGCTCCTCTTTGAGAGAAGAAACACAGATCAATGTTTTCCTACGTCAGATATTTTATTGACATTTTGATTTATTGATGTTGCAGACGTAAAAATAAATAAAAGGTGGATCAATATAGAAAGGAAGTGCCATTAGCTACAGTTCTGCTTGGTTTTCTCTCAGGAACTGACATTGGAATAGAAAAGCCATTAAAAAAAAAAAAGAAAGAAAAACCACAGCACTTTTAAGTAAAAGGCACCATAATGTGCTATGAATCCATCTTCCTTTGCAGAGAGTGAGCCATTTAGCTCTCTTTTCCTTCAAACAGAATTTCACGATTGTTATGTTATGATTCGAGGCTTCAAGTGAGTTTTTATCACAAACTTATTATGGGTCAGACGGGAAAACTTCGGCAGAGTTGATTAGTGAAGTTACACATTTGGTGAGTGTAGTCGGATATGAAAGTTTTAACGGGAAGGAAATGCTACGAGATTAGATTCTTATTGTGAATTCATCACTTTAACCTAGCAAATAATTGCTGTGCTGCTGTTAAATTATAGTCATCACACATTATTGTAATCTATTTCACAAATCAAGGCAATCACACACACACGTCATGAATTTTATCAGGCTACCTGTGGTCCAGGCCATCTGTCCTGAGCTAACATTACTCTTCATTGCCATTTTGAACCCTGTCAATCATTTTCTCCGCCTACAGTCTACTCTTACGTGACTCACTCATGTTATATCTTATGTGTGTGTGTGTGTTAGAGATTGAGTCCCATACAGTATTCTTGACAATCCGTCAAGTTAACTCAGCCGCATATGACCGCACGTGGGTGTGCGGTTCTAAAAAAAAAAAATCACGACTCTCAGACAACACAGCCGACAGCAACGCGAACAACAGCTGGAGGTGGATGCAGGGAGGTCTGAAACGTTATATCAAACACTAACGTGCGTTCATCCGCAGACAGAGGCAGGCAGGAGGGTTCATTATTTAAAGTTAAGCAGGCAGGAGGACTTTCATTTAGTAAATTTAATGAGACGAGATGAGCTGGCAATTTGGAAATTGATTTCAGTCTAGCGTCGTTGTCGTCACCCCACAGAAGACTCGCTGTGTGTGTCCATTAGTATACACATGCATGTTTTAGTGTTCTATTAACTGAATCAACAATTTGACGTCACTGCAATATAAAGTCCAGGACTAATGTGGAGGCACAATCATGGATACAATTTCCCCCGGTGATTAATTTTCTGATTCGGCAGTTGAGGGAACTCGAACATGTCTGTGTGCAGTATAACACATCTTAATACACAATATGTTTGTGGCTCACATTAACTGAAGGAAAATGCAGAATTTTAATCATATGACTGCAAGTCACTACATGCACTGCAATACTCCAATATAAACCATGTAATAAGACATTGTCATGCGAACACCTTTTTCTGATTAGCTTAGCTGAATAGAGGTCATATTCAGCTTAAGCCATAATCGAATTCAGATATGTGGAGGAAGATGATTGTAGTCGCATTATTACACCATGTGAACAACACTTCTGCACAATAGCATATTCATAGCATTTTACAACAGGCGCAAATGGCTTGAGTTTGTTACATGAGCCTTGGATGGAAATTTGGAAATGTTCTCTCCATTTTCTACATCTGTGAACTCCATTATCGCTGTTCTATCCACAAGGCCTGGCTGCAGACTTCCATCCAAACTCTCTTGGGGTTCTTGGCATAAATGGCATGCCGACTCACTCTGACCGAGTGATGGGTGCTGGAAAAGTGCCTCTGTATACCTTTGTATATATTCCATTAAAAATCTGCCTTTTCTAACTAGAATAGTCACTAACCACATTAACAATATCTAGATTGTATGTCTGATTACTTTAATGTTATCTTCATTGAAAAATAAATAAATAAATAAATAAATAAAGACATTTCTAAGTGACCCCAAACCTTTTGAACGGTAGTGTATATGTCATGCCACTTTTTTGTCACCAATTTTTTGGTTAAAGGTCCGATATGACAAATATGTCACAACGATTTTTATCTGATTTAGTGAATTTGTTTGTTCAATAAATGTGTTTACAACAGGTTAAATGTAATAAAGGATGTGTTATGTAATCATTAGAATCCTTGATTGGTCAAATCTTAACCTTTAACCAGTAGATAGAGCCTTTTTAAAATTAGCTAGCTCTGTTGCGTCTGCTAACATGGCACACAGCCATCTTGGAAATGTTGGTGCGTGAACACAAAATCACATGACCTGTCACATGTGACACCAGGATGTTCAGTAGGTGTCTCTCAGAGACAAGAATAAACCTATATAAGGAACTCCTAAAAGGACTGGTGACACCTTTGTCACCGTGGGTTCTTATGGGTTAACCAGTAGATTCCCCCTGTGCCAGGGGGAACTTAAACCTCAGACTCAGAGTGAGAGTCTGTTGTGATGCATGTTTCTCCTGCTGCCTATCACAGACTCTTGTGGCTGTAATGGTTCCCTGATCAGATGACATTGAGAAATATGATCATATATTTGCATAAACATAATCATGTACAGTATCTGGCTTATGTATTATTAACCAAATGCAGCGTTCGTTCCATGAGAATATGTTAAAAATGGCATGCCGCCATTGTGAAATTTGCTACCACTACTGTTTTATTCAGATTATGCTGATTGAACAAGAACAGTCCTGTAGCTTATAACACCATATTCAATGGATGTTTCACAGCAACGTTATGGAGTGCAGATTTTCTAAAAATCACTCTGAAGATGCGTCACATTCTGATGCTCAGATGTGGCTCATTCTTCCTGTTTGTACAGTTCCTGGCTGTGATGGAGGGTTTTTTTAGGCAATTTTGCTCTTCAAAGCATGCATTTCAAAAGCTTTTCTGTCAAAAGCACTTGTGCACTACATTGCCCAGTTTTAAAAAGAACTGTGTATTGCTGTTATAACTTCAAAATCTGACATCAAGATTTCAGGGAGAAAGTCAAATTTAAGTCCAAAAAACATGTGGAAAGAACTTTAATACTACCAAAACCTACAAGAAAAAAAAAGTCAGCAAATGCTTCTATTCCCAATAGCACAGACTGTAATTCTTCAAACTCAATAATAGAATGGTGTAGAGTGCATTGGTATGCATGTAACCCCCTGATTTCTACATCCCAAAACAGCACAGCGCAGCAACAAATGGAAAAAGCAGGGGTAGAGAAAAAACGTCCAGGACTCAGGCTGCAGAGACAGCTGATGGAGATGGAGCTTTATGGGAGTGAGGTGAACTTTGCACAGCTGTGACTCTGCACTAAAACCTGATGAACTGGATTAAAAAATAATTCTCTTAAGATACCCCGCTGATTTATGCTTGGCGAGCTTTTTTTTTTTTTTTTTTTTCCTGGTCCTGATTCAGGGCGGCACAGTGGTGCAGTGGTTCGCAAGAAGGTTCCTGGTTCGATTCTGACTGGGGCCTTTCTGTGTGGGTTCTCTCTGGGTGCTCCGGCTTCCTCCCACATTCTAAAGATGTGCTTGGTTAATTGGTGACTTTAAATACGCTCGTAGGCGTGTGTGTGAGTGTAAATGGTTGTCTGTCCCTATGTTGCCCTGTGATGGACTGGTGACCTGTCCAGGGTGTACCCCGTCTCTCACCCAAAGCTAGCTGGGATAGAAGATAGTAGAAAGTAAGAAAATTTAAGATATGGGTCTCCACTCTCCAAGCCTGCTGTTTTGATATTTATAATGTCACTTTGGTTGTCGGCTTAAAAGTTGTACAATTGTGCACTGCCGCAAATAAAACAGGAGCAGAAATAAAGTCATCAAAACATTAAAAAAAAAAAGCAAATTCTCCATAATTCTGTTTTAACTGCTTTTGTTGTGGGTGCAGTTAAACTGTGAGCCAGTCCTTTAGCATTTTCTGTTCTCATTCCAGCAGTGCTGAATAGTTTATTCGCAGTGAGACAGAGAGACCTCAGTCTCCCCGGCATTTCTGTTATCTTCTGCCATGCTCTCTGTTTGAGTCTCAGCGTCTCACTTTTCTTTCCCCGTTTTTTA
Organism: Parambassis ranga; assembly: GCF_900634625.1. Lineage (NCBI taxonomy): Eukaryota > Metazoa > Chordata > Actinopteri > Ambassidae > Parambassis > Parambassis ranga. The sequence continues at coordinate 19,964,735 of NC_041025.1, read as the reverse complement.
TTTTTTTCTCTTTCTTTCTCCAGCCGCGAAGCGCCACACAAGCAGAGCGGAGTCACACTCTTGACACTGGAGTTGCTATCATATAGTAGCAGGTTTGAGAACAAGAGCTCGACAATGTATCTACGCAGCATTTAAAAATTGGCTCTAAAAGTGCAGCTTCATTAGCCCAGTTATCCTGAATCCTCCACAACATCTTATAGGTGAAACGGTGACTTGCTTTACATGCTGCGTGTTGTGTGTACAGCACGACCTTGTTCCGGAAGGGGAGCGCGTGTCGTGTTAATATCAAAATACAGCACAGAGGTCACACTAAAAGACTCTTTAATCCTATCATCCGACAGGCAGCTGTCCAAAAAGCTGATGCAGGAGAACACAGGCGGCCTCGCTTTTTTTTTTTCTCCTTTTGTCTTTTCCTTTTCAAACAACCCACTCTTCTACTCCTCCTCTGCACTCTCCAAAAAAAACAGACTTTTGAGTCACATCCTCAATATTTTACACACTTGCTGTGACAGCCCTGCCTGTAAACATTTCTTGTTTTCAGACAGGCCTGTGCTTATAATCACATTATCACCCAAACAAAGCCCCTCCGCTAAGCTGTTGTTATCAGCCGCTGAGATGATATCAGATGTGTGCCTTTTTTTTTCTTACTTCACAAGGGCATTATGTCACATTTCCAACCTTATGCAAACACAGCTTTTCATCAAACGACGCTCCTCCTCGAGGCGGGAAACCCTCGTATAATCTAGAAACAACAAGTCAAATGTTGTGTGCGATGGAAACAGGGAGGAATTTTTTCAGTCGAAGAAAAGAGGCATGCACCGGGGCTCCGGTACATCCACTCAAATATGATTTTTTTGCACAACGTGGGCCAGCGATATAGCTCCAGGCTGTTTTGGAACCTCTGTATGAAATGAAAGCTCTATTTGTTCCTGTGAGGTCCCCTCAGTGGAATTGTGACAGGAGTGCAAATGATGGGGGAATAGATTTTTTTTTTCCCCACACATGAATATAATGAAGATTTGCGCTCCCTGAATAGAACAAACGCCACAAATAATATAAGTGAAAAAGCGAGACGCGGCAGTGTATAGCAAATGCAGCCCCCTTAAAACCAATTATTTATATTTATTTGTTTCGTGATGGAGTGATTGTTTGTCTCCTGGAGGGATTAGGAAAAGATTGCTAGAGTTTCACTCTGAGCACAAAGGTAATCAGAATTTTAAGATAAATGTAAAAAGGAAAAGGAAAAAAAAAAACTGTGATTTCACGAGCATTTTCCCCTCAACATCTGTTACAGAGCCCTCCAAGGTTTAGCTGTGCTTACCGGTGTAATTGTCAGTCAGCGCGTGCCCCCATGCACGATCACTTTAGCCTTGTCACATGACGCGCGATTGTTTTTCATAAAAAATGTCAGTCGCATTTGCAAAAGGAAACATAATGTTCCTGTGCAGATTGTAATTTATCTTCTAAATGACACTCAAGACAAGGTCTTGTTTATTTCTGCAGGGAGGGAATATCCATTTGGAAGTTTTTTTTTTCTTCTTCTTCTCCTCTGCCAGATCAATATAGAGAGGAGGGGGTTAAACAAATGGCCATTCCAGGGAAGTACAGCCAACAGTGGAATAAACCCTGCAACATTTTTTTACACCCACTGCCTATCATAATGACAGGTTATATTCACTAAGCACCGCTGAATATCAAATACTCAACATGTTGTCTGTGATGACTGCCTTTGTATGCAAGGTTTAACGTCTCGTCATTACCTGAGCGAAAGGGGTCCAGCAGATCAACGGCATGGCAGAGAGTGAAAGCTGGGGATGCTGATACACCTGCAGTTTTTTTTCCTATGTTCAATCACTGTCCAAATATTTTTAACTGAATTTAAATGGCTCTCTATAACAAAAGTGTATATCTGCATGTCAACCTGGTATGACTTCACAAAAGCTATATGGACCGTCATCATCTGTGATCCACAGGCACAATCACCACTGTTATGCTCAGTCTTTAATACTGCCATTTAAAGGCCTTAATGTTTCAATATTTTGAGCTTTGGTTACTTAAATTTGGAAGTTATCAAATGGTGATGTTTCACTGCAGGAACAAGGGACATTTTAGCATACACTAAAATGTCCAGCTTCCACTTGCACAGCAAAGAATAAAGGACATTGTAGGACAGTTTCATTGCATTTCTCTCTATGTTAGCAACAAACAACAAACTATTAACATGTCAACTTTAATTTAACAATATTTGCAGGAACTAAAATGGCCAGTGTGTTTTTCATGATAATAGACATATACTATGCAGTGCAGGAACTAAAGGCCTGTTTTAAGACAATTCGGGGATGCTTTCACTACAGGAACTATAGGATGTTTTAGGATAGGATTGTGCATTTCTCTCCATATGATATAAATAAATACTGTAAAAACTACACAGTTCAACTACATGCACTTTACAAAAGCTATTTCCCACTGCGGGAACTAAAATTTTGCCAGTTTTAGGGCAGCTGTCTGTGTGTTAGACATGGTCATTAAAGGATAATTTTGGGTCTCTTTCTCTTTATAACAACAGACAAATATCAGTATGGAGCACAACTCTATGATTTCTACAAAGGGCATTTTCCACTGCAGGAACTGAAGGGCTACTGAAGGCCATACTATCAACAAATCAACCCAACACAACTCTGCAAAGGGTATGTTCGAGCTCAAGGTGCACAAAAGACACAAGTTCACAAGTGTGAAGTTGTCAGATAGCATTTTGTTAGGGAAAAAATATTGTGATGTAATAAACACGACATTTCAACATTTCTCTCAGTAAGTGCTACTGACTGAAAAACCAGACATTCAAGAGCCAGTAAAACGTCAGTTCATATTTAAAATTATTCCTCCCTGCAGCATAATGTTTTTAAAAAATGTGGAGAAAGTGAGTCAAAGCCATTTTTCATTACAAACACTACATTGAGGTATGATGTGCACACTGTGTGGGTCTGCTTTGTCCTCTGGCTATTTGGAACATCTGTGTGAAAATGACAAGTCTCTTTGTTTTTCCCTTTTTTCCCTCTGAATGATCAACAAGAAAGCATTTAAGTAGCAAAAAAATGTCCCTTTTCAATGATACAGCAGTTATAAATCAGCAGCCTTGGGGCGTGTGGGAAAGGGGGGGGGGGTATTTCTGTCATTCAGTGAAAGAAATAATTTCACAGAAGCCTTGATTGCTGATAATTCTTGACATTATTCAGTGCCCCTTCTGAAAGCATCTGATTGATTCACAGACTTCTTGAACTGAATTAACAAAATTGCCAGTTTTGCCACTTTGACTTAATACCTCAATTGATTTTTGCTAAAGAGAACATCCTAAACAGCTCATTCATTCGGCCTACCATTTGTGATGAATAGATTAATCTGTCTCCAGAATTTTTTAGGTTTTTTATTTTTTTTTTTGGAGCACGTCTCACAGGCTGCACTGCAGCACTTTCAGTATAAGTTTGTGGAACAGCCAGAATTACATGTTTCCTCCAGGGGGGGGGGATTCGGGCCTGGCTACTGACTGCAGTGTTGGATCATGACTCTCACCCTGTCTTCTGGAGGATACAGTAAGCTTGATGAGATGTGGGAACTCCCAAGCCTAATCTTTCTTGAGAATTTCAGCAGCCGTTTTCATCGGAGACCGGGACAAAACGGAGAATTCAGCCCCTAAACATCTGCTCGCTCATTGTAGGATGCCAGAGCTGTAATGGTCACCTACCTGAGCTTTTGTGTGTGTGTGTGTGTTGCAAAGCTTGCTCGTATCCATGACTGAGACACTCGCCACAGCAGATCCTCTTTGTTGGCACGGCAATATGCAAATCGGGACGAGTCTCTCTCTTTTTGTGATATCTCACACTTTGAAGACATTTTAAAGGAAAACAATGGTGGAGATAGACACAGAAGAGGAGAGGAGGAGGCGGCGGACGCTTTACAGGAGGGGGATTTGATTAAAACATTTCATTAAAAATTTCTTCAACAGGATCCGCTTTGTAACTTGTCTGCAAGCCAACCCTAAAACCATCCTCAAAGTAGGAAAACAGGAACTGATAAACTTTACATCTTCCCCTCCGTGCTGACTAATGAGGTTTTTGGCCCTAATTAACCCAGTTATCTTCCCTCCTACAACTGTCAACAATACCTCTCATACCAGCGCCAGGGGTGAAAACACAGCCTTTGTGAAATTATAATATGACTGCCAGTTGCACTCATTCGGCTGTCTTACAAACAAATACAAAGAATAAGCTCCCGTGGTGTCCTGGGAACATCAAAGATAAAAAAAAAAATTCACACTCTCAAAGCACTTGTATACACAATGGGAAACACACACACACATTCACACATCTACAAACATGCATTTATGTAGCCAGGTCAAGTAATGAAATTACAGTTTTCTAAACAAAGTAGCTATTATCTCTCATGTGCAACAAGGTGTTGTTCTTATACATTTTCAGTGGGTGTCGCTGTGTTGAAGTGAGGCTGCTTGGCCAACCACGTGGTGAAGTTTAAGGCTATGTGAAGCATGATTGGGTTTAATGATAATTATTTACCAGCTCTGGTGTGTTACAGATTGTAGTTTTGTTTAGATTACCGACTTTCGCAATTTGTTTTTTTCAGACAGCCCTGTCCAAGGTTCCTTCTGCGTATTCACTTCAGTCTGGACAAGTTGTCCGCCATTTTAAAGCGAGTTCTAGTTTACTAATATATATATAATATATATGTGTGTAACCACAATGTATTGTGCACATGTATTTTGAGTGTATATTCAGTGGTGTCAATTACGACTGACTTCTGTTGTTGTTTTCTCATAGTACATATTGTTACAGGGAACAAACGGGCTCTAACATTTTATGTTTTACCTCAACCTGATTAATGCTGTCCTTTAGTTGGGGAATGCAGTTGGGTAATATAATTCATGTTTTGGGAGCTGTCTGTGTTCCAGGTGTCCCAGTATTGTTTACCACATTTATAAGACATGGAGAGTCAAAGCAAGCTCCGAATTCATATTTAGATATAGCTGCAAGCAGCGAATGCTGAAGTGACACAGTGTAGTGAAGTCAGAGATCTTCAGCACTCACAGTAGTCTAAGTTTTGTGTCAATAGACCAAAATTTGGTAGAGATGTGATGGCACTTCTTCGCCCTCTAGTGGCCAAACTGTACCAAATCTGTTGTTTCCCATTGGGAAGGGGTGAAGGGTCATGTGACCAAGTTCGGTGATGAGACATCAAAATTTTGAGACATCAAATTTTGGTTTCAACAAAATGCAACATGGCGGCCAAATTATTCAGCTGAGTTAGAAAGTTAACAAGAGTCATCAATGGGACTATGAACAGTATGATGAGAAATTGGAATTCCGTTTGTAACCCAAGCACATCATGAGAAATAAGCCAAAACCTGTTCATTTTGACCTAGTAGTCAAACTGCACCAGGTTTGTTGTGACCCACAGTGAAGGGGTCAGGAGTTATGGGACCAAGTTGGGATACAATATGTTAAAGCACTGCAGAGATATGAGCTCATTTCCTGTTTGACGACTTCACCATCAAGTTCGACTGCAGCTACAGTATTTCTTTATCTTCTATAATCCTCTTTGTATGTAAATGCATTTAAGTGGGCTCCCAGGAAAAGAAACTTATTTACATTTCTTATTTGCACAGCCTGCTGCTTTAATCAAATATGTATGGAGATGTATTTAGACATTTTTTTAATACAGACAGCATTAACAAGGGCTTCTGTAGGTCATATAGACTGCCTTCCTTCATTAAACCACAGATAAATCTGTAAAAATGTTTTTTCAACATAAAATATTAAACAGCAAACTGTATGTGTAATACTACTTAGGTTCTCGAACAGCTAGGTGTCTCATACTAGTTAAATATAAACATTAAAGGCACTATCCATATCAATCTCAGCTATATAAGCTATCTAAATTATGTAAAAGTTTTAATATCAAAATAAAAATGTATTCTTTTAGAAGTCATTAAAGCTACAGTGTGTAACATTTGTCTCCCCCTTCTGGCACTTACAGTAATTACAAAAACATTGCTGGTGTGAGAGCTAAACTAACCCAGATTGGAGCAACAGCAAGATATGCATCATCAACATCAAACATCCCAGGCTCTGGAAGTGACGCTAGCTAGCTTGCTAACACAGGCACTGGTGTGACTTTTCCTCAGCAAGAGACGACAACAAAAAGTGTCCTACAGTCAATTCCTATAATTATCCAGGTTTCCTTCAATCAAACACAGATTAATCTTTTAGACGCATTCAAAAAATAATCTGTGATTTCTATAATTCCAACTCAGTGTCAGTAACTTTACTTTAGGATTACTAAAGTAATCTACTCTCTGCATCAAACACTGCATCAATGACAGTGAAAATGTTCTAAATTCGATATACCTTCCCTAATATCTGCTAATATTTACATTCCGATCCAAAAAAGTGCTTTTCAAAGACTAAAGAATGAGTTAAAAAAAAAGGAGCTGCATTACTACAGAGCTCCCTTGGCTATGTATGTAGACACACACCAAAATGGGATGCTAACAGGATGCTAATCCCTCCACAGAGGAAGGAGAGGCTAAATGAACTGCAGGAAGAGCTTTAAGGTCATTCAAAGTACAAATAATCTAACTGAAAAGTGAATAAAAGATGTGTAATAGAGACCAACAGAATATGGTTTATTTACTTGTTAACTTGTTTTTCCTTGAGGCAGTTTAGATAAAAAACATCTGTCCATGCAGTATATCCTCAGGTGAAGGACTACAGAAGAAAAGAAACTTAGATATCACATTTTGTCCTTAACATAGTGTTCCTTCCTTTTACATCATGCTACCTGAAATTCCTCTTTACCTTTAATCTGATTAAACATTATATAATCTCTTTTGGCATAGGCTTGAATGTACTAAATGTTAATTCTCTATGTAAAAGTCTCATGTTGGCTTTAATGTAAAAGGCTAATAAATGATGCTAAGCATATTTTGGGGTCAGGAATGAGCTCTCTGGTCATCTCTGAGCAGTGGAGTCAGATACCAGCTGCTGTCGCTGCTGTACATGTACTGTCAGGGTTTTAACACTGACACAGTGTGTTGTTCTATTTGAGGAACATCAGCATGTGCCACACAAGAATCTGTGTCTGTCTGAAAAAAACAAAAACAAAACAAAAAATCCAATTTAATCTTTCTATGACTATTACAAAATGAGACAGTAGCTTCTCATTAACGTGGAGGCACTCGACAGCAGACATCATCTAGGCCAACATGGAAACTGATCCGTGCAACAAATCCTTTCTCTCACAAAAAAAATAGGACGAGGGAAGTAATAAACTGATAACAAAAACATCCACACACTCTCTCTAACATTCATGTAATACAGTGACAATTCATTATACAGGATGGATGGATGGATGGCGCGCTGGCATCAACATTCTGTAAAATATGCACAAGCTCCTCCAAAAACCATCAAATAAAACCTTTATTTTTAATTAGTGCATGATGTACAGTGGATGCAGTGGTGACATGTGATGGTAGATTTTCACAAGGTAATACCAAGTGAGCAAGTTTTAATCTGCGAGCCTGTCATAAATCATTTTAAGCTGTTGTACATAAAAGCTCATGCTGAAAGCCAACAGGGGAAAAGTCACCTTAATGATTGCTACTCAGACTGTAAACTTCTCACTCGCATGCTTTTATATGGCCGCATATCACTGAGAAAATACAGGGAGTTAGGCTTCTATAAATCACGGGAAAACACAAATAGACCTCTGCTGCTGGTGGCCTTGTACAAACAGGGACAAAGGTTGCTCTTAAATTAAGGAGACACACTCCTTTCTCACATCGCAATTTCCTATAAATTCCGTCTCTTATAGACCTGCACTGGCTTCATCCGAAGGCAACTTTAACTATGGTATGTGAGAAGTCAGACATTTGCAATCAAATTTTCTGGCCAATCACTGTTGCCTGCCTGATTTATCAACATGTTCTCACACATGTCGTCACACTTCACATTGGTCAGGGTGGTTTTCTAAAACTCTGCTTTATCAGAATCAGAAATATTGTATTTATCCCAAGGGGAAGTCCCAAGTATGAGGCTCCAACCATCTTTTCCACATAAACTCCCTGTTAATCCAAGTGCAGGCAAAGATGTGGGTTCCGGTTTGAATATGTCACACAGCTGGGGCCTTTTTGCTTACAATTTGCACATGTCACCAGCTTCCTCCTACATTCCAAAGATCTAGATGTTAGGTTAATTGGGAACTCTAAATTACCCTTGGGTGTGAGTGTGAATGATTGTTTGTCTCTCAATGCGACAGAATTGCAGACAGAACTCACCTATTGACAGCTGGGATAGGCCCCCATCATGTCTCTATAGGGACATAGTGGATTTGGTGTCTTTAAATCTGTAATAGTCAAACCTTTCAAGAGATTACCCAACCTCTCACCCACTGAACCACTGAGGCTCATCCTAAAGCGGGTTAATGGGTGGATAAAGACTCCTTGGTTTGGTTTGTGTATCAACTCAATTGATACAATTTCTATTCCTTCCATTAACGCTGCCCTGTTCACACTTAAAGCTAACAAAGTGCTATCTTTAGCATTACATATGTCACATGTGTGATGCCTTCAAAGTCAAACCGCTATTGTTTTTTGCAAAGAAAACAAAAATCTGTCCCTGATTTGAGCATATTGCCATTTTGTGACTGACTGACTGTAAATTAGCTGTAAGAGCGGCCTGCAGTCTGTCCGTTGTGTGCTTCTACAGAATATGCTCAGACTCAACATTCAATTACCAGTTGCCTCAGAGAGAGATTTTGGCTTAATGCCCCAGCCGCTCTTAATCTGAGAGATTCTATTTTAACACCCAAGTCAGTCCCAAATCCCTCAATGAGGCATTTTCCCTCTTTTTTTATGACTTTTTTTTTCTTCATCTTCTCATCTCTCCCTACAGCTGCTCCTCTCCATCATTTTTAGATAGAAGTAAAACTCATTGGTTTGCTCATTATCATAAAATAATAGGCTGTGGATATTGAGCGGATTCTGGCAAAGACTTGACCCTGAAATACCACCTAAACCTGCACAGACAATCTCATTTTTTCCCCCTTCTTTTCATCCTCTTCGTTTCTTTACTCCTATCTTATTATATGACTTCATATTTACCTCCCAATTTAAGACATATATTAATTATGACCAAATATACTGCACACAGCTCTTATTCATCGAGTTGAACATTTGTTAGCCAAACCTACTGCCAGCTGAAAATAAACAGTTTTGGGAGTGATGTGGGGGAAGGACGGCACGGTTCCTTTCTCTTTCTGCCCTCCTTCTCTTCAGCCATCACACCTATAGATGAGACTGCAAGACATGCAGCTCCTCACTCTAATCATATATATATATATATATATATATATATATATATATATGATTGGACTTGATGTCCATCACAGGCAGATGGTGTTGTCATCAGCACCCTTATGAATTGTACATGTATAAACATTAAGCCTCAAAAAAGAAGAAGAAAAAGGAAATGTGTCGAACTTCTTCCTTCTTTATGGTCCAAAGAGAGAAATCTCTCTTTTCATAGGAGGAGACAGTGTGCCTTTCAGGCCTGGACACGGTCGGGTTCACCAGTCTCCCAGGATAGATGAGGACACAGCTGAACAGTGGCCCTGTTGTGGCCCTATAAACAGTCTGAGGCTGTGGCACTTCTGCCTAACACTGGCAAGTGGCAATGAGAATTACAGCACTGCCCCCCTCCTCTCACTCTCTCTCTCTCTCTTCAAGGAACAACCTTCCTGCCGCTGCAGAGGCTTTTTACAGTCTAAGATAACATAAAGTCACATTTTAAATACTGCAAATGCACCTTTGCCAGCCTGCTACGGGCCAGTATGATTGCATTTAAAACATTATTTGTTTTCTTTGGGGGCATTTGGCTCATTATCACAGCCTCCGCTGACGATCCCATGTGGCTGACCTGACTCATGTGCCTTCTTTGAGGGTGTCGCTTAAGGGTGAAATGTATAATTATGAAATCAGTGGGACTTTTTTCTTTCCTCCTCCAAGGCTGAGAGCAAGCTGGGGTTTCTGCCCCGCTCGTGCTTTGCAAACCACACATCAGTGTTAGAGATCTGATCCTCTACAGGCAAGAATGCCAATACACCCCCTAAGGGATATAGATTAGAGATGTGAGGGTGACAGTGTGGGTGAGCGAGGAAGGGAGTCTCATTGTGCTCATGTAAATACAACCAACACAGTAAAAGCAATATTGTGCTTATGCTTTCCTGAAGGTAGATGTGCAGGTGTGAGACAGGTGTGTGTGTGTTGCATCAAAAAGCATTTGTCACAGCACAGCAGATTTGAAAGTGTGTAAATACACAACTGGTGTTCTTTCTCGGAGGAAAACAAATAGCAGGAAATATCCACAAGTAGGTGCAATTTTACTTAGTATTTACGCACAAATAAGCGTAGGATAACAAGGACTCACCACGGTCTGGAACAGCAGTTAAACTTTAACTCAGTATTTCCCATTCTCTTGCTGAATATCTCGGTGCCTCTCAAGTGCCAGAATTGTGGAGAAACTCATTTCACAGTTTGTCAGGGTTCAATAGCAACTCCACTGGAGAGGGGTGGAAAAAAACACACACACACAGCACTCCACTCGCGCAAGGATCCGAGAAAAAGGAGGTAAAAGTGAATTGGTGAGGAAAGCTGCTCCGGACAAATCCGACGTGCCGGTTCTACACCAGTGACAAACTTTGAGAAAGCAGCCTGGGGTGCGCTTTGGGGTGACAGACGGCTTATCCCACAGTAATTTAACGTTCCTAGAAGCAAAGGCTTTGACCTTTCTGAGGATAATGACTTTACAAAATGAAATCATCCAGCAGGAGATGTAGTCAAGAAGAAGAGGAGGAGGAGGAGGAGGAAGAGGAGGAGGGTGCAACAAAAAAGGAGCTGACGATTATGTTAAAAAGACGCCTTTTTTGCGCAATTATTAGCGAGGTCCAGCGTCGGGCAGATGCGACGGAATGCGGCTGCCGGGACGAGGACAGCCGCCCCACAAAGATTAAATATCCCGTTGCAAATTCCGCCCCAGCGACGTTTTTTTTTCTTCCTCCCCTTACTTGACCCGCCTACTCCGCATCGCTATGTGGAGGAGCGCAGGATCCGGATGCTGTAGGAACTGTAGGTAGGCGCTCTGCGAGATAACAGGCATGAGCGCCTCAGCTCTCTCCCCCGTGCCCCTCTCTCTCTCTCTCTCTCTCTCTCTCTCTCACTTAGTCACATGTTTAAGACACAAGTAGCCCTCTGTAATAGCTGCCAAAGGAGGGTAGACTAAGGTAGGCGACGTGGAGAGAATAATAACAAGCTTTTTGTTAACGGTCATCCTCTGTCTCTCTCTCCTTCTCACTTTAAAATGAAAAGCGGTGCGCACTGAGCGAAATGACACTCTTGTCATTAACTTTACACCCTAATATAGTTCTTTTAATGCCGCAGTTATTTATAAAGACATGAGCAGTGGGAGTAATTTAATATCCACCATAACTGTTTGGCTGGTCCACTCCAGAGAGGACTTCAACATTTAAGTCCTTATCTGTCTGAGCCGTCACATTAGTTAGGGGAGAGAGGGAAGGTGTTGAGCGTAATATCTAATCCTCTTTGGTTTTGTCTTGTGGCGCATGCCTATGCATGAACCATGAGTCATTAACTGCAAAGGCAGCTCTGCTAAAAAAGAAACAAAAAAAATCACCATGGAGCAGAAGAAGCAGCAGCAGCAGAGCCACTGAGTGAATGAATGGATGCTGGCATTTTCATAATGACTATGACAGCACACATTATAGCAACAGGGATCAGCGCAGTTAAACTGGATGCCCGGGCTCCTGATTTCATTTCAGATTGTTCTGATCAAGAGCAGTGCTGGAGCGTTGCAAAGGTTGGAATTGGTCAAGGAAGCAGATTATTGTTCTACTTTTTAGGCTACCCCACAGAAATAATTGAAACACAGCTGAGGAATTGTGTCAGAATCCATCAGTGATGTGGACATTTTTCTTCTATTCCATTGAAGTGAAGCTTGAATAAACAATATTTAGTGGTGTATCATACAGTTATTCAATGTGGGTGGCTCAATTTTTAAAACTAAGCACTAAAGAGAAAGAAACTAAAACCACCCAGAAACCACAGAAATTAAACTGTGAAAGCAATCAGGTCTTGAAATTCTACAGGCACAGTAGCCTCGGTGTGGTGCTAATTAACCCAGTTCCCTGTGTGTTCCGCTGTCCATTTAGTATGCTGCGCTGTGCTGGAGCTGTCCATGGTTCTGAAGTTGATTTATGTCGTGTCCCAGCAGAGATTTGTGCCAGATTCCGGCTGACGCACAGACACATTCATACACTCAACTGTCCATTCCAGATCAGAAGAATTAGAAAAAAAATCAGTGACAACTTGTTAGGAAGCTGTCATCAATTTAAATATTTCCTTATTCATCTATCTGTATGCTGCGTTAGAAAAATGACTGTCCCCAATCCATTTATCATCCATATTAAAGGCTTCCGGCGCTCTGGCTGTTGTTGATGGTAAGCGTATGGTTGGGTTGCTGTCCATGGTGCTGAATAATCACCATGCTGCATGGACAGCCTGAAGAACAGATTAAATAGTCTTGTGTAATTGCTTAATTTAGTCTCTATTAGTGTGTGTACATGCACATTAGTCTACCAGGTATGCTTCCAATCCGGTTTTGACATCTTTATGTGGATGTGGTGTTTATATGGAACCTGCACATACAGTACAATTACAGTCCAGCCACAGTGTCCTGGTTTCCAGTTCTCTGTAGCATTTTGAGGTTTTTCAACAACAATACCAACCACAATAAGGCTTCTCTCACATCTTGTTTTTTTTACCTCTGCTCAGAGTAAACTTGCAGCATTTCCCCCATAGTTCGTTTTCACACACAGTAGAATCTATACTAAAATGCAAAAGTCCTCTTTGCATATATTGGTCAGAAGTGTCTGATGCAAGTAAATACAATGGCTGTCTTCATCAGCTTTAGCTATATCTTCCTCAACTTCCACCAGACTGCATCAGTCGCTGAGAAAGGGAGCAAAGTTTTAGCATCTGAGTTGAAAAAAAAAAAAACAGTAGCAGCTGTGTGCAAAAGAGAGCGACAGTACAACATGTATTGTACCGTACTGTTCCTTCTGCAAACACAAGAAAGGGAGGATGGAGTCTCTCTCCCACATGGTTATAATAAGTTAGTTGGAAGTGACACTTATAGGCAGACTGGAAAACACTGATCTCTGCTCAGGAAGGCTTCTATCTGCTTGGTATCCACAACATTACTCCTGCACCTCATCTTGACATTACAACTTTGACAAGCATACTGTCAACCAATCAGCATCTGCCTCCACACCAGTGCTCCTCAATAACATTGGTAGAATTCTCATTTTCCCTCACACGGCAACGTCTGGACAGTTCCTCCGGCTGTATGCATAATATATGTATGAATGACAATAAAGCTGACTAATGTAAACTCACTCAATAATCATGTTAGAGCCTATTCTCAATATGGCAATATGCTGAGCTTGTAAATGTGGACATTTTACATAATATTTCTTTTTTTCAGATTTACATGAAAGACATTTGAGACATGCAGGGAGATGCAATCTTTGGACACATTTAGAGAAAAGTGATAATATGCACCTCAGTTTGTAAGGCTGGTGTAGCGATACATAAACAAAAGGAGAAAAAAAACTACATTCCCATTACATATTTGGAAGCACAGTTAGGATCTGAAAGCACCACATGCTGGAGATGGAGATGAGAGGAGCATGAGGGTAATCCAATAGACTTCAATAGAAGCCCTATAGTGGCAGGAATAGAAGTCATGAGGCCGTGACGGAACGATGATGGTTCGCCCTAACGTTTAACTTTTATCCCATTCATCCCTCAGGCTAACCTATGGGTTTTAAACAGTAAAACAAAGGAAAAGTAGAGAGCAAGTGAAAATGAGATTTCAGTGTGAGCATGTGTTGGCATATAGGAACAGAAGACGGCACACATCTACATGGATATATCCATACAGTATATGTGCAAATCCTAACAGTACATATGGCTATAAAAAAACAGAAAATCTGTGGAATAAAATCAACTCTTTTGCCATGTAAACAGCAAAACTTAATTAAAATATTGTTTTTTATCAGAGCAACAGCAGGGACTCTTGTCAAGAGTCCTCATCTTACAAAACAGCATGAAAAACACAATTATTTACCTGAAAATATTTCACCAGAAATATTCCTGCAAATTGGTTGAAAACAATGCCCCCCCCCAGCCCCTCCTCCTCTTCCTCTTTCATACTTGTTCTTCTTGGCCATGACCTGCCAAGTACTATAATTCTATTAATTTCACTATCAAGCATTAATGAGTGCCATTAGCATATTAATGAGCAATGTTCATGGAATGGATCTCCATCATGTCTGCTGGAACTGGATCAGCCCAGTGGATTTGCTGCTCCGGCGTCTGTGATGAGCACGACTGTGGAACTAATTTACACCTTAAGCACAGTCTCATTAGAGGACCTGGGAGTGTCTGGAGAGCGCAAATTCATTTCAGCTCAGGCACAGAAAATGTCCTTTTCAATAGGAAGACTGTCACGTGTTTTACTTTTGGCCCTTTTCACTGTCATCCTTCATCTTCTGTTGCCGTTTAAAAAATGAGGAGTTTGCATTGCATCTGTGTCAGTGATGAGTCAGTCGTGAATCAGAGATTTAACCTTTTTTGAGGGGGGTTCTTTAGCTTCGCTTGCATGCTTGCTGGATTTTTCGTCTTGTCTATAAACAACAGGATTTCTTTCCGTTCTGTCTATAGCAGTTCTCGGTGTAGCAGACGGTCTGTGAACTCTTAAGGTAATTTCTTCACAGTCACCTCCTGTAATTTGACCTTAGCCGTCTCCAATATCCCTCAGACAGCCACGAAGGACAGTTGATTCAGATAACTCCATTCCACTGGGTCTGTGAAATGAATTTAGGTCTGTTCAACTAAGGGCCCATTCATTTTGGCTCCATTTCACCGTCTATCATCTCCCCCAGAATACCATCAGACCTGCAGTTATCTATTCTATATTTAAAACAGCTAGGATTATTTGGTGCAGCGGATGAATGTAGCCCCATACTTCATACAGATTACCTCAAGCTATCTTGTGTTACCTTCTATCTATTGCTGCACTACAGATCCTGTATTAGAATATAAGCCTGTGCCAGCAGTATCATACCCTGTTTATTATGGTATATGCTTATCTCTGCAGTCCCCAGGACAAAAGGTGCATGAACAGAAAGAACTTTTAAACTGCTTGGAGCAAATATTTTGCTCATCACAAAGGAAATTCTGCAGTTTCTCCCTCTTTTTTTATTCTTATATGAAAACAATCTCCTTAGACTTCTTCAGGGTTAATGTTTTGATCTAACTTCCCAAATGCACAATCCTGTACTGATTACACAGTGAACAGTGTGTTGTTTAATGGCCAATCCGCAGCTTAATGATGACCCCGATGTGAAGAGGAGTTAACTCGATACCAGAGGCCACATTATAAAGGTGAGATAACCTTGTAAACAGTGATACTGCGATGGGAATCTGTGTTTTCGTTTAAGATATTTATCATGGCCGTGTGGCATCAGTGCTCAGCGGCGGCTGTTAATTCATTTGGATTGTCGGATGGATGTGTGGAGTGGGGGTGGGGGGATAAGGGAAGTAAGCGGCTTTGACTGTCCTTTAGTAAACACATACAGAATCCTATTCTTTTGAAAAACATCCGCCCATTGATGTGATGCTGTAAACACTGCAGGCTTATCATTTATTTGGCACGAATGTAACAAAAAAAGTGTCAAAGTGCCCTTAAACTTATAACTAGCCTCATTAAGGAGAGTCAGAAAAACATGGTGAACAGTGACACCTGTGGCCATTAACTGAACTGCAGTCAGCAATCTAACACATTTGTGGCAACTATTCGATCGATCCTTATGTTGTGTTGCACTGTTCTACTGTGCGTTTTGCGTGTTAAAACCAGCACAGAGACTTTTTGTTATACAGTTTACATGCGACAAAGAAACACAACTGACATTGGAAGGCATTAGCTGCTTATCTGTGACCCTGTGAGCTAAGTTACAGCTATCTGCTTTGCATCATTCTTGCAACTGTTACATTGCAAGACTGATGTACATCATATTCCAGTATCAAAGACTGGGTTGCAGGAGATATTATTTTAAATTTGCATGTCTTTTTCCATTGCGATTTATGAGTTATATCATCATATCTATTTAATTATTTACCATGTTTTTCTGTAACAAATTCATAAAATAATTTAGTACTTGATCTCTTCAGTGTTATTTGTTTTGTACTATGCTGTCCTCACCAAAAGGTGCCATTGCAGGCACCGTCCTTTGAGCTAGACAGCTAGCATAACACGAGAATCCCAAGCATTTAAGCCTCCAATGATCAGACATTGTGATAATCCCAAAACTGGGGCCCAAGTTACAGAGGTAGTCAAAAAACTCAGTGACTGCAGGTTCCTGGGGGTGATATGGTTAACTCTAGGTTCCTCAAAGCTTTGGGCTTTATGGGGAATTCTTGAACATGGACAGTGGGGGCAGTGTCTTTGGACTAGCAGACTGGAGTTTTAATAAGGTTCACTGGAGTGTGTGCTCCAAACACATTGGGATCATAGTTAGATAGTTAAATCTCAGACTCAGAAGGAGTCCTGGAGGGGCGAGAGTGTGAGAGCTCACCTAACCGGTCCACTTTGCTTTGTAGATTTGGAGAAGACATTCAACTGTGTACCTCGGAGTATCCTGAGGTGGTGCTCTGGCAGTATGAGCTACAAGCCGTTCAGTCCCTCTACAAACAGCGCAGGAGCCTGATTCAAAGTGCCGACAGGAGGTTGGGCTCGTTTCTGGTGGAGGCTGGACATGGGGTTGCCCTTTGTCACCAGTTGTGTTCAGAATTATCATGCAGCCAGGGGGCAGATGGGGTCTGATTTGAAGACTACAGGATTAGGTCCCTGCTTTTTTCTTTGGAGATGAGAATTAGTACCTCTAAATTGGAGGCCATGGTCCTAAGCATGAAAGGGTGGAATGCCCTCTCAGGGTACAGCCTCAGGTGGAGGCAGGGAAGGTCTGGGTTGCTCTGCTTAGTCTACCTGACCCCAGATATGCAGGAGTAAATGGATGGATGGATGGACAGACAGATGGATGGATGGATGGATGGATGGATCACTAGCATCAACATTGTTGCACCCTGAGGCACTGGGATGCTGTAATCCATTCGTAATATAAAGTGATTAATACACATAAACCTCCAACACTTCTAGTAAAAAGAGCAAGGATAAAATATAATAATGTGCTGCAGCACAGTTGGTATCCATCTGGGTAGCTAAACATTTCAGAGGTACAGACATCATCAGTCAATTTTCATCCAGAGACAAACTGGGAAATGGACAGATCAGTGCGCCTTTGTACTTTGAGTATGCTGCCATAGAGGAAGCCTTTCACTGAAACCCAACGAACAGATAGCTTGAAGATTTATCAGAAATGATATAGTGCCGTGAACGAGAAGGCTATGGCTTCTCCGTTACCCATCCATCACCTGTGATGTATTGCAGATAAACTACTAGGCAGCAACAAGCTCTTGCTGAGAGGCTGACCCCGTTGATGAAAGTGAAAACTCCCCCATGGCCATCACAGCGTACACAGCCCCCTCTTTTCAATACAACAGTCAGAGCTTGTCTCTATACAGGGGAAATCATACCAACGCTGTTAGCTGTTGGGGGGTGGTGTGTGTGCACACTGACAGCACAGAACAAACACACAATTTGTCTCCACACATGGGATAGAAAGTCCCTCATCTCTACATCAGTGCTTCAAGGTGAAGTCAAAAGGCTACACACACACAAACACACACACACATACCTATACACACACACTGGAAAAACACACTGACTACAATGTTTGATGTAAATGAGTTAAATCTTTCCCTTACATTGACTTCCCAAATGCCCAGGAGTCAGTGCTGTCAGCAGTCTGACACATCATCAAGTCAGTCTATAAAAACTGTTTATCAAAGAGGTGACTCATCAAAAATAAAATAAATTAAAATAAAAAAAAAGGCAGGACTGTCGGCAGTAACTTTCCATAATGATAACCCTCTACAACAGATCCCTCTAAGCACTGATGTTCTAATAAGGCTTTTAACCCACAGTCCTATAATGCACGGAGGCTGCAGACAGAGGTCAACCTCATATTTACATTTTTCCTTCATGCTATAGCAAAGCTGCAGAGCGCAGGACTTACAGCCACATTAATGCTAATAAACCTTTATGATAAAATATTAAGACTTAGCGGGCTGCTATATGTCTGTTGGTCATATGACCATATAATTAATATATATATAACATCGTATAACCATTGTTTGTTTCAGTCGCTGTAAATTTCAGCACACAATGATCAAAAATATCAAAATTATGGCTAAAACATTAAACATTGATTATTGATTTTACTATTGAATTTACATATTGACCTTTACTGATTATACGTATATAAAATAATACAATTAATTGTATTCTCTAGTGATGGTATACTCCCATCTCATCCCCTCTCCTATGTTCCATCGTGTTCTTGTGTGCCGTCCTGCAGTTTAGGCCCTACATATACATTTATAGTATATCATTATTAATGTTATTGTCTGAAAAGTTCAAGCTTATCCACATTATAAGTTGTGCTTTCCATATATTTTTCCTATTACTTACATGTGGTGAACAACTGTTGCACATTACCACAGCTGTAATTGTTTTGACTTTCACTACATAACAGAGAGAGAAGGCTGAGGTCCACACATTCTTTCAGACTACACCACTTATCTAAATAGGCATCACCAGACGTCAATAATTCAAAATACATAATCCTTCGAAAAAAAACAATCAGAGGAAGAATGCATTTTTTATGCAGCAACGAGGACGAAATCTCAAATTGATGTTAAAGTCCACTGACTGATCTGTCACATTTGCTGTTTTAATGTTTGTATTGTTTTAAACTATACCTTCAGGCTTGTGTCACAGTAATGAGATGACTCACAATATGTGGTGTCAGGTCTGCTCAGGTCCTCAAAAAGGCCTTGGGCTGACTTTAAAAAAAGGGTAGAGAAAGACATTTTTGATTTTGTCAGATATTTAGTGATTGTTTCTGACATCTAAAGCAGACAAACAGAACAAATCTGTGCCATCATATCAATGCTCTGCTTTATAATTCAAGCCA
The DNA here is from genome assembly GCF_900634625.1 of Parambassis ranga. NCBI lineage: Eukaryota > Metazoa > Chordata > Actinopteri > Ambassidae > Parambassis > Parambassis ranga. The sequence continues at coordinate 19,945,436 of NC_041025.1, read as the reverse complement.
GGGTTGAAGTTGAAGCTCTCAGAAGAAATAAAATGACACTTTTGTTTGTTTTTTTTTTAATCCACATTCTTCTTATCCAAACCTTTGCTTTGGAGAGAAGAGTAAACAACCGACACAAAGCTGAGAGTAAGTCATAGAGATAAATTCTCAACCTGTGGTTTGTACAGGATTGAGCTGGTGGATGAAGGGACAAGCGAAGGCATGTGAAGTGACCCAGTCCACATTACCCCTGTCACTATCTGTATTTCTACAGCTTGGCCTCATAGATCCACGAGGGCTCTGCTGACAGAGATAATACAAAGCTGAGAGAAAGACTGTTTTGTGACAGGGTTGGGAAAAGCAGCGGGGAGCTGGAAAAGCGGCGGCGGGGTGGTGGAAGCGCATGACTCAGCGAAAGGTGTCGCACCATTAAAATGAAATTTACAGCTGGTTTCAGACAAATCTGCGAGCTCTGTGGACGGAGGAGGGTGGTGGTTGGGCATTTGGAGGACGTTACAAATTGACATCCTAGTTCTTGGGACTGCTGAATCATTTATTACACCTACCACTACTTAAGCTGTCGAAGCAGTGATGGCTTTGGCACTGTGTTGTCCGCAGTTAATTTATCAGAGATGAGCTGGCTGTGCTGGAGAATCCTCCTCTGTTATTAAACATGTCAAAAAATCCAACTTCCATTTCATCAGGACAGCTCAAGCTGCCACAAGTGTGCACACTTAGGCCTGACATCAATGTTTGTAATGATATGAACAGTCAATATGTACCACCGCATTCTTTCCATCACATGTTCAGGTGAAAGGTGTGGGTATACTGGACTCCTTCTAAACTCAAAATGAGAATTTTTTTATGACAAACTTCAAATGAAGGAGTATGAGAAATTTCCCAGCATGCACTGGCAACTCAGGCTGGACATGATTGTTTGGCCATCCTTTTGAAGTATCGCAAAGGAGAGAAGGAAATTGCAAAATATTGCAAAAAAAAAAAAAAAAAAAAACGTTACAAAAGTTACAAAAGTTACAAAAGCTACGCTTCAGAAACGTGTCTGGTGGGAATTGAGGTCGTGGTGAAGACTCAACAAAAACACACCGCTTCTGTGACATGGCTGGTGTAAATCCAGGAATAGGGAAGTGTTTCCAGCCCCTTTTGGTACTTTGATTCAAAATTTGAGGGTGTGAGGGTGAGGCCGTTACAGACGGGGACACCAAAATCTCATTCAGGTTGGATTTTATGTTGCTCCAGCTTCAGAAAGATGAAGCCCACATCACTCCCTGTAAAGATGATTCTTTTCTTTGGGAAAGCCTGGAGTCTTCACTGGACACAGTGTAAGTATCAGCTGCATCAGTTACCATAGGAGGGCATTTATTATTCTAGAAAAGAGAATTCTCAAGTATCCGAAACCAGCAGACAGAAAGAAAGGAGAGTGCATGTGTGCTGCTGCTGCTCTGTGTGTGTGTGTTGGTTGGATAGAAGTGATGAATTTCTTCTTTGGTCTTTGACCCTTGATTAAACACACAAATCAGAAGCACAACTAATACATGTCTTTTTCTATTGAAATATGACTAAATCAGCACTTTCATGCAGAGAAATGATTTTTTTATTCATTATAATAATACCCCTTATTTATCTTCCCAAATTAAATACATCAATTACAGTGGAGCTTAGCAGAATGGATTAACACACTTTGGCAAGAGAGCAAAAGCCAATTGCTTCGATGTTATGTCTGTTATTCACTTTGAGAGAAAGCTTTTTTTTTTTAATGTTTTACGTAAATCTAGATCCACTTTTACTTTTTATTTATTTATTTATTTTTAATTGTCCAGAAAAAGAAAAAAAATAGAGATTTTTAGCCACTTGAGGGCAGCCATACTCTCTCAGTTTTAGCATTAAATGTGGCTAATGTGTTAGCAAAGAGTTTTATATTTACACATGCAAGGGTTTGGGCTTATTTTGTAGCAAATGCTGAACACACCATTATGCTTGCGACTCAGTCTGCCATTTGGTGCCTTTAAATTTAAGAGCTTTTCTGCTGATGAGTGATGAGAGTGAACAAAAACACTGGATTCAATGGCCGGACCATTAAACAATGAGCTGAAACTTGATATAAAACACCATAAAGCTGTGGGTGGTCTACAGATATCCATATCATATAAAACAGCATGACAAAATAATACAAAAGAGTTGTCATGGTGATGATTTATGATATGAAAAACAAAAACACTGACAATCATTACTTTAAAAGTTGGTCATCAGAGGTACAAATCTGACAAATAATGTGTGCAAAAGTTAAGCAGCACACGAAATCACATGCAAAAGTCCTGATAACTCATGCTCCAATGCTGAATATGGCACAGACAAATGGACGATTATTTTCCTTACAACATAGGGTGAATTTCTGCCCTGCCTACTTAGTAGACAGGGCTGTACTATACATTAGACATCATCTTTCAGTATCTTCACTATTGTCACACTTGTCAGTAAGCTGATTGATACAACCAACTGCTTTTCTTGGCCCCAAGCACACAGCTTGAAGTCTGGAAAGACAGATTTCTTCATGATATCTCACAAATCTTTTAAGCATTCAGCTGCGTACAAGGTAAAAGGAAATAAACAGAGCTGCTAAACAATTTGTCTGATAGAAATAAATACATTGTTTGCAATACAATATTTTAAAAAAAAACTATGCGTTCATCTGCCTGAAAAACACTGAAAGGCCTTTGCTGCAAGGAGGTCTTTGCACCAGTGAACCATTAAGTCAGCTTCATAATGTAACTGCCTGCCTCAGAAGCATAATGGGGAATGCTGAATAATGGTGATTTGGCTTGGTTTCAAGGCAAATTTTCATCCATCAACATTCATTTAGAGTTTGAATGTTGGACATCTGTTTTTCAGGGTTTTTGGAGAATATTTACTGAGAAACAGAGCTGTCGCCAATCCCTGGCGTTGTTGTTTTATCCCCACTACAGATAAGGGATTTAGGGGGCCCTTTAGAAACAGTGATTGACAGCCATGTTAAATTACAGAGAGCTTCCAGAAGAGGCTTCTTCCCTGGTGGTTTAAACTGGCTGCTATTTTACCCTGAAACTGGTGCAAGCATTCCCCTGATCCAGAGCCCTAATTTAACAGTCCTAAAACACCCCTTGTGCACTCGGTGCTGAACAAAAACCAAAACGTTGCTAATGCCAAGTTAATTAATAGAACCCCAGCTGCTTGGGTCTCAGACAGACATTCGGTGCCAAGGATGGAAATATCCTGCTCTGCTCTGCTACGTGTGTATTATGACAATTATGCTTTGGTGTCAACAGGACATGCACTTATTGGCCTTCTCATCTGCTTTGTTAATTTTGTTTATGGAGATATCGCCTTCCAAAAAATGTGATTGATTTCAGTAGCATGGCTCTTGGGGCTGGAGGGAAGTTTGTGCTTTTACGAAAGGAATGTTTATATAGTTTTAAGAGGAAATTTTAGATGTTTTTGGGGTAATTGTTTGCTGTTTGTGATAAAATAACATAATTAAAACAGAAAAAAAAGACTTTTTCCATTTTCAAAGGTGCAAATTAGCCAAAATTTTGAGTAAATTTCTACATTTAGGGACATGCAAAGCATCAAGATAATGGCTGTCTACAAGTTCTCCCCCACCCTCCATGTAATCCCTCCTCCCTTTCATCAAGAGGGTGTAATTGAAGCATAGATAACAACATCTTTCCATTGAATGCAAAGCTTTATCTAATCCAGTTTTAAAGTAAAGATAATTAAAGGTCAAATGACTGACCAAGGAAGTGCTTCTGATAACACACACCCCCGAATGATTTAATTGACCTTGCTTTACATGTGGTATCTTAGAAATGGAGTTGACTGTGGGAGGCAAGGTCATAAATCATCTCTGCCGCCTGTAAACACTATCACTTAAAAAAGGGAAAGTAGAGATCCAGCAGGCGCTGTTAACAAATCTCCTTTGACCCCAGAAACAAACCTGCGACGGTGCTTCTGCTCGGCCCTGGCGCTCTCATCTGAGAGCGGAGGCGGTGCACACCTTTCCAATTTGTATCTGACTCTTTAATTTTTCATATCTGGCCAACCTCCTGATATGAAAAGGCAGGTCAAATTGAGAAACATTGCCCTCAGTATGGTAACTGTGGCCATTTAATGGCTCTGAAATATGTAAGCATCTTTTTTTCCCCCCTCTCAGTATACGAGGCGTGCATGCTATTGATTCCTTCGGGGCTCCATCAGTCATGGCGATAAGTTCACCGTCACATAAGTTATGGAGAGCCATCGCTCAGGCCCGAGGCTGAGGGAGGACAGGACAGGAAGGGACAGAAATCTATGGGCTCCTTATCTTCCCACTCTGTTTTATTCAAGTAGCTGCTGAGCTGCTACTGGTCAGTGAGTATAAGGTCCTTAAACACCATTATTTTTAGTCTCTATTTGTCCATATTCAATTTTGATTAATGACTCGAGACTAGGGGAAGCTCCAGTCCAATCACCGCATGTGCTGTCTTCCATTACGTTGTCCTGCAGAGCCTTAAATCAGATGCTGATCGCTGAGGGGGTAAACTGAGCCCCAAATCGAACATGAAATCCTCCAGTGTGTTGACAGCATCAGCTAATTTAGAAACTCTATAGATGCATAGATAATGGCTCTGTGTGATGTGAACCTTTAATGACACAGCAAAAGTGGTATCAATCATTGTGGTTGCGCGGTTGTGGCATTTTGGCCACCATCTTGGTTTTCTAGATCCTGAAATAAGCATATTTGGATAACACATAAAAGCTGCATCTAAGTGGTGAAAATGTGAGGGAAATAGTTTCCTGACATAATTAGGAAACTTCTATTTCTATTCTAATTGTTGATGAAGATTCTCAGTCATCCAGGTCATAATATGTAGAGAAGATTGAAGCAAGGCGTCTGGACTTGTAGAGTTTTCTTGAAGACACTAAATGACCTATAGCTACTATGAGACTGCCGGAGGGGCCCCTTCGGCAGTCTTGTAGGTGCTTGTAGGTCATTTAGTGCTATTGTTTGTAAGCTTTACCCAGACCCACCCACTGAGGTCTGCAACCACATATAAACCATGTTTCCCTTTACGTCTTTTTGTATTATTTTTATTCTGTACTTTTCATCATCACCTAATCTGTCAAGTATTTTTCTAATTTTGTAATGACTCATTCAAGAAAATGTAAACTATTGAAGCATGTCCAACATATTTTCCTTTGAACTGGAAAGGTGACAGCTTCTCAAATTTGCTCTGTTTACGTTCCAAAAAACACGCAACAGTCTCCACATTGAAGAAAACGCCTCTATTAAATAACTCTAAGCCTCTGTGGATCCACTTGAACAGGGTGAAACAACATATTCTGGGCTTCAGTTTTCCTGAATGAAATGAAAGAGTTGGACTAATTACTGAGAGGTCTGCAGAGACCTCCACTCTGCAGCTCTGCTGAGCTTAGCAGCCTCTTTTAGCTCGTTGTTATGACAAACCACTTTAGAGACACATAAAGTGTTAATGTTCTGCTAAAGAACACGGAACATTTACACCAACAGACTACTGCATATTTATGCATTTGCCTCTCAGAGGAATAACATTCAGCCTGCTTTTATTCATCAGTGAGGAGACCTTCTGTGTGTCCTGTAGAAGTGTGGAGGGTTGGCAAAATCACCATTGTAGAAAAATAATGTGTTTTTTTGACATTTACACCATATTGAATGTGGAACAGGAGAATGAAAAGCGAAAAAAAGTTCTAAAATACCCCATCACTTTCTGCTCCATCCGTCACCCCCACTCTGAATGCATTCGGTTTGTTTTTAAGCCTGGTAACATTTGCCATAGATCAATACAATTATTAGTCTTCTGACAGTAACAGGGACGTATTTGAAAGTCAATTTCATATATTTCCGTGTGACTGACAACCTGTCGACTTTGCTGACTCTGGTTTAATTGTGCAGGTGCAGTAAATCCCTGCCATCATGTACCCCAGCCAGATTAAAACACCGAGATTGATTGGTAAGTAGTCTTTGACTTTACTCACAGGCCTGTAACTTAGCCTGTCACTCACACATGCTGAGCAAAGAGAGCCTGAGCTGAGTGGGAAATACATATTTAGGTATGATGTCAATGCAAAAAAGGACTTTTTCCTGGTTCAGCATTTGTGGGTAAACAATCGACCATTGTCTGATTACTTTGCTCGACTGGGGAAAAGAAATTACAATATATTTAATAATTATTTTAACATAGTTTTTACTCTATTAGTAGATCTTCACTGCCTTGTCCTGCAATGTTTGCTACGTCCATATTTGGGAATAAATGCTGAAGTCCTGTCTTACCTTATCTTTCTGTTTTACTTCTTTTATTGAAATATTGTCGCAACCCATATAGGATGGCAGCATGGCAAAGTTGAAAAGTTAGGTTTATATTATCATTAAAAACATCCAAACAAACTGCTTTTTGATTTGATTTTTGACCTTCGGAAGTATTATTGGAGGAAAATGTCCACTTTATTGACGTTTTGCTTTCATAACACCACTTTCAAAAATATAGTTTTTGTGGTATTTTTAAATACTAAAGGTGTTTTTGTTTGTTTATGTTTTGCTGTTTTTGTTGATGTTCACGACCTAAAACTGAACTAAAGTTATCTAAAGTAGCAGACAACATCTAGTCTTCCCTCAATCCAAGACAGTAAAGTGGCTGTAAAGTTAGTGTGGCTGGTATATAAAATATCTAACAACCAACCATTATGATGACCTGGATAAGTTATTGTACTGTGAAGAAAGTTGTAGATCTGTGCTTGGCTGGAAACAAACCTCAGCCAGCCAATTCAGTCATGCACTGTATTGTTTAATCTTTGGATTAAATGGGACTATTCCTAACCCCACCAGATTACACATGTTTGGATTGATTTGCCTGGTATTAGTGTCAGCAGACATGTAAATCTGTGTGGTAAGGATCACTGTGGTAACCAGTATATTTACATCAACATCGTGCTTGTCTCTAGGGTACTAAACCTAATCTAAGCCTAATCTGCTTTGCTACATACACAATTGTACATAGTACAATGCGTAGTGATGGTCAGTGAATGTCCACATCAAGGGCAAGTAATTCTTTCCCCATCATGCACTGGGACCTCTTTTCTGTCCCAGGCATATATTTTGATGCTGTTTGCACAGGAAACCGCAGGTGGAATTGGCTGCATCGCATTTACTTTGGCTTGTCCTGAAGCCCTTCCACAGCACACTCACTGGGATCCTCAGAGTGCTGATGTAATTAGTTACACCTGTGCTTCTCCTGACTGCTGTGATGGCTGCCTCGAAACCCTGCACTGTCCCATGAGGACGCTGCTACAAATGTCCACAAGATAATACAGGAGGAGAGGATTACTTTAAACACAAATCTGTCCACTATGTTGTGAACTCAATCGATCTGACGTCTGTGACTCTTTGATGGAAACAAAATCCTGGAGAATTTATTTTAATTAGAAGAAAATGCACCAGAATCATTTTTTTTCTTTCACTTTAATGTGCTTTCTCTTTTATTTTAATAGCCTTTGTGTTGGCTCTATGCTCTGTCCAAATGGGCATGTTTGGAACTTTTTATTTTTTCCTTTTAAAATATGACACCATATAAAAAGCTGTCCTGGCTGAAAAGGTGCAGTACAACAGTGAAGTCTGTCCAGACTGTGTTTTGCTCCCCGGCTTTAATCAGCCACATCAACTGCAAGCACCTGTGTCAGTGTGTCAGTGTGTGTGTGTTGCGTGGATTTGGATTTTCAGACACTAACAGTTGTGCTTGTTGTTGTATGTTTATGGATTTTAAGATTAGAGCCTCCAGCACAAACACATTTTATTTCTCCTTCTAAAATGTGAAACTTGAATTTAAAGGATTCAAATGTCAAACATACTTTAGGCCAATGGACTGTGACATATGGACACAATTTGGATATCAATATTTATATACATATATATATTTTTTTGCTTTCTCTTAGGGTGTCTAACTTCGTCTGGGTCACATATGGACATGTTTTGCAAATGACTTCTTTAAAAAAAAAAATCTAAATTCTTAGCTTCACATTTGCATTCATTGACTGAACATAGTGCCTTTCATCAGGGGGAAAAACAGCAGCATGGAGGCAGAGTGGAAGCAGCATCCTCCTTTCTACACAGAGCAGTGAGGTTTACAGAAAAGAGCACAGGTTCTAGTGAAATTATCAACCTATACTGCAACAGCTGTCAACGTTATGATGGATGTTTTCCTTTGTTACTTACTATAAATACACTACGATAGGACACAAGGGGGCTTAAAGGTGGATGATGGAAAGAAAAGCACAAAGCTTGAATTAAAAAAGAAAACATTATTTATTAAACCTAAAAGAACAGGTGTACATATTTAGAAAAGTTTGTGAAAATGACTGTCCCTCCCTTATGGTCCTTGCTTCAGACAGCTGTGAGTAAACAAGTGGCCATTTGATTGCTTTGCCAATGTTCAAGTTTTTTTCTCTGGACTGGCAACACATAGTCATGAAGAATACTGTGAGATGTCTGAACTCAAGAGAAGTCTTTCTGTGTTCTGTTTATGGAAATATGGCGAAACTCATCAGCATGTTGTAACCCTAAACTTTACTACTTTTTCTAGATTGTGTTTGTGGCACTTCTGACCACTAAATGTTGTATTATAAATTTACTGAAAATACATAAAAATGAACTGAAATAAATAAATAAACCGAATGCAAACATCTGCAACACAATTAATAGAAGTATTAGGCCTAATGTCACTGTGTCAAAGATTCTCAGTCATGCAGGTGATTTTTCATTCAAGTCCAGTTGAACCTAGTGTCACTGCTGACAACTAAAGCTAGTGTGCTAACCAGTTAGCTATGGAGCGTACATCTGTACATAACACTTGATGGTCTATTCAGCCAAGACAGTATCTTATTTTTCCTCAGTCCAAGAGAGGACGTATGGTTAGCACAGCTGTTAGTGTTTGTAGCTGGTATAGAAATCATCCAACAACCAACCAGTGTGATGATATGGATAATTACTTTATGCAAACCCCTGGCAGAAGCTTGTGCGTCTCAGTCACCCAGTGTATCATGCAGTGTAAACTTAAAAGGCAAAGGGAATGTTTTTGCACAATTATTCCCCAATTAGCCAGCATACAGTGCCCATTGTAATAGGCTTTGATAATATATATATGAAATGTCTTCAATCCCACTTACATGTCAATTAAGATGTTCCAGAAAGCTTTGCACTTAACTCGTACTATAACCCTCCTCTGAGTTCCTCTCATTTCCTGTTCTTCTCACCATTATGGAGTCTACATGAACTCTTCTAAGGCTGGTTTTGTCCCAGCAGGGACTGTCATTAACATGGACTCCAGCTCGGAGCCCGGAGCCTTTAACTCTCCTCAAACTGCCCATGCAAAAGTGGGAAATTAGCAAATGTCAATCACTGGCTGACACTATTATCAAGAGGAGCCAGTTGGTGTCTGGAAGAGTCTCCTTTACGTCGTCACACTCTGAATATCAACTCATCATATTATTATGTTCCTCCTTCTCACTGTGCTGTTCGTGCCTACAGGCTGATTCACAGTAAGTCCTCTCCTCCTGTCACCTTGTTTCCTTAAAATGACAGCCACAGGAACTAATGTAGCTGTTTCAATTAGATAGCGGCTGGAGTTCAACTTCTTCTGGCCTGTGTTTCACAGTGTGGATAAAAAAACAGATTTAACACATTTCGATGATGATTTTGATGCAACCAGGGACCATGGCCTTGGTTTATGGGGCATCTGGTCCACTGGATGTACTTTCTGTAAGGCCTATGGACAATGCCTGTAACTGACAAAGTATAGTGGCACGCAGATGTAAACAATGCAACATTTCCTCCTTTGCCAGCACATTACACATTTAAATATTGGTTGATTTGCGGTAGCCAAAACCTCTTTACTGTAGTAAGTACACACTGTCCATGTGCTTTGAGTGTTGTACATGAGGCTGTACTTGCCACAGGTGCATCTATACAATAACAATTTCAGATATTGGCCTATTGTATAGCTGGATCAGGTATTGGATAATGATTCTTCACCAAGAAGAGGCTGTTAATTCTAAGAAAACAGTGTGTGTATTCCTGCGGCCACATATTTGTGTAATAATGATCTATACATCATTAAAAAAGCGGGGTCTGTTGTTGGTTTTAAGCTTGCCAACCTGGAGGAGGTGGTGAGGGAAAGAGTGCTGGCTAAATTGCTGTCAATCATGGACAGTCCCTCCCACCCTCTCCACAACACTGTGGACAGACTGAGAAGCAGCTTCAGCAACAGACTCCTGCTGCCCCGCAGCTCTAAGGAACGGTACAGGAAATCATTCCTGCCTTCTGCCATCAGACTCTATAACTCATCTGTGACTGTCAGAACTGTGCTCACAAACTCTGACTAAAGCATCATCACAGGTGCACTTCAAATTCTCATTTACATTAACTGTGTTTTTGGATCTGCTTCTATGTGTGTGTATGTACATATTCTTTTTTTGTTGCTGCCATGTGTGTGTATGTGTACATAAGACATTGCTTGTGTTTATTGTATTTATTGTTCTTTAAAATTCTGCTACTACAACTTAAATTCCATGGTAGCAGAAAATGACAATTAGAGAATCAAAAAATGTGCGCGTGTTTTAAGACAAACCGACGATCTTTACATTCACCCTTACTCTGTTGTTTTAATGCCTAACCTTGTGCAGAGGGACTTTGACTGAAATTACAATTTTAGCCATCCAGCATTAATGTAACCATGTTTCATATCTTGGAAATGTATTATCGACCCAATGTGGCTTTTTTTTTCTTGCATCAGCAAGATGCCAGGTTTGAGTCAAAACAAAGACATAGGGCAACAACATGGATCAAGACAAAGAGTCAGCATGATGGAGACCTATCACACTTCCTACACCAAGAAGCTAAGTAAATAGTATCGGCTTGGCTAAAGGTCAGGTATCGCTACTGGGCCTGAACAAGTCCAACTGGTGCATCTTTATTTACAAGACGCAGCAACAACAGTGTTTAATGGTAGGTAAATATAGAAAACAGAATTTAGAAGAATTTGAATTAATATTATTGACTATTTTGAAGTGTATTTTTTACATTTTGACTTTATTAGTATGTTTTAGATGACTTCAATTTAAATGTTCATATTCCCCACGTGTCTGTATGATCTGATGGACTGCCCTGGCCACAGAGACTTTAAAATTCTCTATTTTCTTTCTCTGATTAAGGCCTCAGACTTGATCTACTCTCTACGGTGTGTTCAGTTCTACTTGAAGATTTTAGATACAGTGTTCGTGAAGCTGTGGAGCGACGTAAAAAGAAGAAGAAGAAGAAGAAGAAGAAGAAGAAGTAGAAGCACAGTCAAGGCTGCCCAAGGCGTGCAAGCTGCTTTTTCGTTATTTTGGGTCCAGAAGCAAACTGTGTGCCGGTGGGGCAGCTGGACATGGCAGAGAATGAGTGGAAATACAAGCATGTGTGAGAAGTATTTCTCTGTAATGATTTACAACTGAGTGATTAGGGGCCTGGACGCAAACGCCTGATAAATGTGACATGGCAGCATGATATTTACTGACTTCCTTCTGTTGACAAGGACCTTCTGAACGCACCATTAAACAGCTGGACAATGCACAATGGGCTGCAGGAAAAAAAGGAAAAAAAAGGGAAAAAAACAGTCCAACCCCCACATCCCCTCCTTGTACTCACAATTTCACATTGCAGAGAACGCGTCTGTCAACCTGCGCTGACACATCAGCTTTTTAAACACAGGGTGCGGGTGATGGACTTTGAATTAAGATGCAACACGCTGCAGGAGAGCCAAGCAGAAGTACCTTTGATTCTCCCATTGTGCTTTCACTACATCCCCCCCTCCCCTGCCTCAGCTGTTTCTAAGTAAGGCCCACCTTATTATCCCTAATGCACCGATACTGAGCCCTCACTCAATTCTGTGCAGGATGCTCTTCAACTGAGCAAGTGTAAATGCAAAGAAAAGCAGAAATATAATGGCTGAAATTATATCATTATTGGTGACTAAAATACAGCGAACAAAAAGGGGGACATGTTTTTGATTATGCAATCATACAAAAATACACAAGACAAAAAAACAGCACAACAGTACACCCCACCTCATCCTTCATCAACATTAAAGTTACAATGTTGTATACTATTTCAGATGTTGAATGCGTAACTAACAATTGTCCTCCACGGACAAAAAGAGTTCATGCATGCCACAGCTCAGATATTTAATTAAAGTGGACAACTTGTGGTTGTTTGTGGAAGCAGCTTATTGTGTCATGTAGGCACAGAGGGATCAAAATGAAGTTCCATGTTTGTAGGAAAAGGTCAAGATGAAGACTATAAATGGCTGTAAGTGAAGGGAGGGCACTAATGAGAGGACTGGAAGCAGGTGAACAGAAGGAGGGAAGATCAGGGGATGGAAAGGGGGGGTTGAGAAATACACAATGGCACACTGGCTGTTATTGATCTATCCTGATCCAAACTGACCAATCCACTAAAAGTAGGGTAGGAGATTTCGAAAACTCAGTGAGAGTCAGCCAGATTTTGAAAGTAAACACACGCCCCTTTCTCTCAGAGCTCACCCTGAAGCCACGCCTTCCAATCATATCGACGTGCATTACCTGAAGACGAGCTGCGGTCTGTGACTTCAGCCATCATGCACATACCTCTCCGGTGTGCACAGAGCAGGAAGAGAGTGACAACCAGCCAATACTCCATGCAGGGTCAACCCGGAGGATTGGCTGATGTTTTTAGCATTTTATAGCTTCCACAGATGATTCATATTCTTTGTTTTAAAGCGAAACTGACAAACTAATTGGTTGCTATCAGATATCTTATCTTAAAGTTTTATCTTAAAGAGAAGTTACACTAATTTAACAAAAAGTGCATCAGAATGAAATCTCCTACCCTAACCTTTAAGTAAAAGGAAGGCACATCAGTGACACATAAAATCAATAAAGATGAGCTACAATAGCAGGTATAAACATCTAGCTTTACTCATATTATTTTAGAGGACTATCTCAGTCAGGCTCTTCTAGAAAAGCTCTGCTGGTACAGAGCCTGTATCATGCGAGGGGTTGTAGTTCTACCTTCAATCTCCATGCACATAATCTTCTTCACAGCACTGTTTCCTAGCAATTTTTTATTTTTTAGTTTTGGGTAACATCCAACAAAGAACAAGAGGTCACTGTCTACTGCTGTTGTTTTTCTCAGGGATGGCAGAGGGCAGTACATGCCTTGAGATTTTTTTTTGAGTGGCCATTTGCCAAGATCTTCTTCAACAACACATGTTCTCCTAAAACCCGGTTTAAGCCTTGCAGATCTTGCACCCCCTTACACCTGATTTCCCCTGCAGGAAATCTGATCAGAGAATCCTTTTGTCATTTCACAAGCTTTTGTCAAGTGTTCCTTGGTTGCTTCCCATACAGTAATGCAATTACATCAAATTCTGAAGAGGAATTTTATCACATCCGCCCATTGTGCCACAAGGGAGCAAGCCTACATCTTAGATATGATATATTCTGGTCTTTTATTATATTCCTTGTACTGTGAACCAAAGAAAGTACCAATATTCCGAGGTTTTTCTTGCTACTTCATTCTTCTTTTGTTACACTTTCAGCACCTCCTTTGGCCCCTGCCATCCCACTATGCATATAAACACTTGTCTAACATAGTGTTCTATGTGTTAGCCACCGCTGAAGAGAAATGAAGTGGGGCGTGCTAAACGATTACCGAAACACAACACCGGTCTCGATGCATGAGGTCGTCAGGCCACCCATCCCTGTTTTTCATCAATACAGTGGAGCTGCAGTGGTGGAGAATCACTGCTGAGCCTGTGTGTGTTCAGAGTAATATGAAATGTAAACACAAGATTGAGTTTCTGAGAAAGACACACTGTGAGGCATTTTTCACAGGAAGCACTTCTGGTTTCGCTTCTGGCTGGTTTTTCTAGTGGAGGAGGAGGAGGAGGAAGAAGAGGAGGCGGAGGAGGAGGTGAATCATTAAAGTCTGTGTTAAGCAGGCAGGAGCAGCAATGTCAACTCTAGTGAGGCTGGAGGGAAATCTGATAGCACATTTAAATCAGTGACTTTTATTCACTGATAGCCAGACAATTAGAGAAATATCTGCAGACACCAACGTCGCACCGTGCTGCTCTGACACATCCCTCGCGCTCTGCCTTTTCCCTGACTTTGGCAAATCATGTACACCGTAACTCAAGGCCACCCAGCGAAAATGCCACCTCACCTCGTTACACCATCAATCATGGAATTGGAGCTTGCAGTGCTACAATGTTTGGTATTTTGTGTTTGTAAAAACAGCAGATGTGAAGGGACAAAAAGAAACATACCATACTGATGAAAATATGCATTAAAATGTACATGTACATAAAATGTTAACATTGTTTTGTTAATATTATTACAGTAAGTCTGATGATTTACATCTACATCTGTACTTGTAAGTGTAAATAATCTCATAAGGTGCAATATGGAGCCCACTGATTAGGGAAACAAAGCAGGAAGATCATATATCACAAAGATTACATATCTGGGTAAAGTGGCGTGACTATTTTAGACACAGTAAAAGAAGAAGAAGCAGAGCTATTTGAAATTTGATTTCTAGCGTTCACTTCCTTCACCATCCAATATGTAGCAATTAGAGAGGGATATGCTTACAAAGCTGCTAAATACAATTAGAATGAGCTGCAGTCAGTGAATTAGCAGCTGTACCAAACATAGCAACACATCCTCACACCCAGCTTGTCACGTAGTGGACACAGAGGGTCATCGTCACACACACACAAAAAAAACGTCAGGTACCATCACAGTTTTTGCATGAAGGTAACATGTAAAAATATAAGAATAATGGTTGGAGATATAAATGTAGTAGTCATGTCTACCTGATGTCTTAGATTGGTTGCTTTACCCACAATGTAACTGCAATCAGAGAGTCACCTGGAAGCAGGGATCTCAGCTTGTGGAACTTTAAAACCTCAGTTAGCAGTCATATGATCTCTGCAGTAAAAGTTCATACAGAAAACAAAATAGGAGGGATGCAATGTTCACAACAGCTAGCAGAAGTGCAGTCACAATGTCAACTTAAATGCTAACAAAAGCTACCATATCATTATCAGCAATTCCCTTTAGCATACTCAGACTTGACAGAGAAACCTTAATGATGAAATAAACCAAACAAAATAAAATTTAACATATTTCCCTATTTGTATTTACTTATTCAATCATATGCTGCTCATATGCCAACTGTCTAAACCAGAGTGAAAAACAGATGCAATCATGATTTCCAAAACACTCCAGCAATCTATTCTGCTGCCCAACCCCCTGCCTGAACAAATGTCTTCCCTGTGTATTACTGCTATCACATGACAGCCATTTTCCCCTACCAGCGTCTTTCCAATGTCCTATAATGTGTAAATATGGACCAAAAGAGGAGGCAAAAGTAGTAATTTTAGATGGTAAACAACCGTGAAATTTTACCAAGGTGGCCTTTTTTGTTTCCGGTCTGTAACGCTCTCCTCCACCATGTTATGCTATGTTGCCTATACCTCCATCTTCTGACAAAACCAGCATAATTTCTCCGCTCCGACCAATTTCAAAAGATTTTCTTTTTATTTAGATGGAACCCAGGCTTCTGACGGCAACTAAGCACAAGCAAGGGCAGGTAGAAAGGGCTCCGTTATTGAAAGTTCATGGTTGTTGTACCAATCTAGGCAAACAACATCTTACTCTGTTTCCCTAGAGATACACCCACCAAGTGTGAAGAAAATTGGATGAATGGTTGTCAAGTAAAGCATAATGCAGACACCCACACACTGTCTACCATGGACGACACAACACAAAAAAATCATGGCAGCCCTGGCAAAGCCTTTAAATCTAAACATCCCATTAACTCTCACAGAAGTCCTGTCAATCATGTGATAACCCAGTTTAATATGTTAAATTTACAGCAAACAGCATCTTGATTGCACGTTTCACTTTCCACACTGTGGGTAGAATCCTGTGTGAGATAATGTAAACCTTAAACAACGACACCAAAGTCCTTCATTAAGCTTGTGCCTATGAGGGGAGTCGGATTTGATAGCACAAGAGTGTGAGATCATTTTCATTGATTATGTCACCCTCTTGTTATAGAGAGCCAATCCCTGAGAATTAACTTTAGTTCCGGAACTCTAATCATTTTTAACCATCCAGCAGAAATGAAGGCAGGAGTGATCGATATGACTTCGACTGATTCCACGTGGGGGGGTCATGCCGCTTCTTATCTCCTCCTCCAACACCATTGACATATGAATTTAACAAGAGGGGCACTATCTTCCTTTGCCAAGAATAGAACATCTAAACTATCCACCGCCTTGCTTGCACGGTTTCAGCAGTATTGATGAATATATCACAGTGTGTGTTCAGTCGGAGGGAACCAATCCTCCTCCTCCTCCTCTCTTTTTTTTTTTTTTTCCTTTTAATCACTGATTTGGTTAGATCTCTTCCCACGGAGCTATAGGCGTGATGACCCAAGGTAAGCTGCATTTTACAAGTAGATTTACATGCTGTTAAACAGAGATACTCTTAATACTGAAATCCATTTATTCCATCTAATCTTCTTAAGGTCATGAGCGCTGCTAGAGCACAGTAATCAAGTTATATGCAATATAGTGCATAAAATTACTAATGTGACCGCTCCATTATAGTATTTACTTAAAAAAACTCTGATTCAGGACTTTTATTTTC
This sequence comes from Parambassis ranga, assembly GCF_900634625.1. NCBI lineage: Eukaryota > Metazoa > Chordata > Actinopteri > Ambassidae > Parambassis > Parambassis ranga. The sequence goes on along the minus strand of NC_041025.1, from coordinate 19,928,663 downwards.
ACTATTTGTTTAGGCTTCCATTCTCAGATGCACAATACAGCTGACAGCCACATAACAATCAGACGTGTTTGTTTGTGTTGAATTCTCCTGGGCCACACATTACCCGACTTTCTCAAGTCAGAGGAACTCACGGGTCTGCAGGCAGGCACTTGAATTTGATTGTACTTCAAAGGTGTGGATCCGGTGCCACGGTTTTATAATACAGTTCTCACAGTTCTGTATGGACTAGACTGCTGTGAAGCAGCAATAGAAGGGGGGGAACTAGTAGCACTGGATCCCTTCTGTTTAATTTAGCCATTAGCTAATCCTGGTTATGCAACAGGCATTGTGTGATTTGCACTATGGTTGGTCAAAAATGTAATCTGTATTAAGATAGAGATCAATTACATTTATATATATATATATATATATATATATATATATATATATATATATATATATAAATATATATATATATATATATATATATATATATATATATATATATATATATATATACATATATATTTCTTGTTTTTGTATATGATTGTTGTGCCTTTAAGTATTCAACTAAACTACAAATATCAAGAAAACAAGATCTATTATGTTGCACCAATATCTAATAATGGTAGCAAGCTATCCTATATTAAATACCATGAGTCAGGCTTTTCTGTCTCAGACAGAGGCCATGTTCTAATTTATATTTGATATCAACAAATCACAACGGTTGTTACTGTTTAGCATAGAAATCAACATTCATGGTGACACTCCGCCGGGAAAGCTACTCAGACCATCACTGTGCAACAAAGCAGAAACCAAATGGCAGACCACGAGGCTGAGAAATGAAGCCAGTGTCAAAAACTGCAGCTCCCCCGACAGCTGGGCGGGCTGGCTTCAATACCCACAGACTTCCATGTTAAAAAGTCCAACATTACAGCGAAAAAGATAAACATGTTTGCAGCCTGGTGCAAAACAAAAACAGCTTTGGTCTATAAATAAATATGCCTCTTTATTTGCCTTCTAGTCTACAGCCGTGCTGCTACCTAATGCAAGCTCTGCTATCATTGGAGCTGATGGAGCCACCTGATTGGTTAAAACTTCAGACATAGCAACACGATCCATATTTGTGTGTATCGAGGCGCCATTTTGGCAAAATAATATTCATAAAATGTAACGAGTAACAACAAACATTGTAGAAATGTAGTATAGATAAGTAACACTAAAAGTCTAAAGTATGCGCTATTATTTATACTTAAGTACAAATACTTAATTACATTCCACCACTGGTCTGTTTAAATCATTAACTGTGTATTTAAATACATTCTTTTTCAATGTTTCTAAAGATCATGGTCAAATTTCCTTCAGTATTTCATTGCATTCACTAGAAGAAGTTACCCTCTGCTGGCCATGAATGATTGAATTTCTACACTTTTTACTTCTAACAGAATAACATCTCACCTTTTACCTCTAGCAGAAGAAGAAACTCCTCCTGCTATGGCTGATGTGAGTCTGTAGCATCTCTTTGCTGCACCTGGTTAAACACATAAAAGCAAACATGCAATAAACAGCGGTCAATAAGTCGCAAACGGCATGTTAAAAATGAATTCATCAAAAAGCTTTTTGAAATTCTTATACCGTTGCCGTTTTCTCTGCAAATGCATTTTGCAGTGTTTTTGTTGACATGTGAGTCCTATTTTCTCTGCCTAAAAGATGTTTTTAATTTCCTTTATAACATATTTATTTATCTACTTATCAGCATTTAAACTGTGACATAGTTTGTTTTACTCAGGATTGATTAAGTATGGTGCATAGGTTAACAAGATTCCACTGTGGGAAATGATGAAGGACACTTATTAATATCACAGCAGGTGAATGCCTGGGGAAAAAAGGGGCACTCTTTGTTTTTTGTTCCAACCAGCCTGCCATCCTCCACTGTCAGAGTGGAGTGGAAGCAAAGTGGCTTATTTACCATGTGTCCCTCAGTTTCTCTATCAAATGTAACCCCCCTTCCCTCCAGTGTCCAGGAGGTAAAACATCACTGGGAAAGGTGGGTTAGCTGCTATTAATATCTTTCACTGCACTCATTTTGCAGCAGGGACACCGAGCATCCTGGTTTAAATGTGTCTGTTCCAGCAGTTGTCTTCACTAATGCAGTTGAAAGTGGACGCACACACGTCACCATCACTTGTTGGCTTTTTAGCAGTTTTGGATAATATTCAAGTGAATGTCTGCTCAACAAGGTTAGTTATGTGGTTAGAAGGTTTCTAGGTGGCAGAATATCATCGGCTGATGTGAAAATATTATCCTCAGGGTGGTGTGTGCATCTATGTGTGTGTGTGTGTTTTCCCCCCATTTCTCTGATAATGTGGAAACTATGCTCATAAATCATATTTTGATGGAAATAAAATAGTTTATAGGTTAGATACTGGAGGTATATTGCAGCCATTGATTCAGCATATACTTGTTAAATGAGTGTTGAAACAATATGGAGCTTTGATTTTTTTTGTTTTTTGCAGTAATACAGGAGGGTTGTCACACTTTAATGCCATCTGATTGATACATGGCTTAATAGGAGAAATCATAATGTAATATATATATTTAGGTCATGTGTGTATTTCTTTAGCCACATCTTTAAGTATTATTGGGGTAAGGACTCGTCGCAATGATAGTCAAAAATGGTGACCATGGATAGGAAGTGTTTCCTTATGTTTAATGTTGTGATTTTTTTTAATTTTAGGAAAAGCCATGAATATATCTAACCCTTTGTCGTGCTTTTTCTAAGCCTAACCAGTAGATTTTATTGCCTAACTTCAAACTTAACCATAGGCAAAAATGAAACCTAACAACAGGTGAAAACAAAACAGCTCGTGGTGTCAGGGGGACTTGAACCCCAGACGCCCAAGGTGACAGTCCAACCCATTTTACTGCATATGGTGGTATGTTTTGGCTGTGTTGGTCTAAACCACAATCTTTGTGTAGCAAAAATCTAACCACATGTTGTATCGGGGAGAAGTGTTTTTCATAAGAACATGTTGTTCACATCCAGCAGATATATAGTGTAAAGCATTTCTTCTGCTACGTGTCTAATGTGACCTCCATCAACTAACTGGATGCTCCACTATATTAAGCATCTTCTTGTTGTTGTTAAAAAAAAAGACATTTTTATTCAGTAGTCAATACATCATTAAAATATCCAAGATTAATATCTATGAAAAGAAAAACAATTTGTGTATATTCATCTTGCAAGATCTAATCAGTGGTATCACATACGACACAGTTTTGAATTACTAGTAATAATATCTTGTTTATTCTTGCTACACTCTTCTCTTTCATTTTTCTTCCTCTTACAAACTTGGGTCTCTACAACATTTGTTCCTAGCTTTTTTAGCTAGCAGGCTTAATGTACAAAACAAACATGATTCTGTTATAATGAGCAGCAGCTCCCATCTGTTTGCTGGAATCAGTCTGCTGCATTCTTTTTTTTTAAATGTGTAGTTAAAACCAGTTTTCGGGAACAACATCAGCTGGGGACGTGTGGTCACCCTGTCAGAGGGCGACTCTGCACCCTGTTTTGTTATGCGGATATGAGAGTATCAATATTACACACAATCTAAATTGCTTAGTTAAAGCGCATGTAGACTAGAGTCAGGTCCAATGCTTCAGTGAGAGATGTTAACACAAAATGACAGGTGGTCTAAAATTAAGCAGCACATTGTGCTTTATAGTGCTCATATCCAACTAATGTGAAAGATGTGGGTAAAAGGTTGTGCTGGCAAGGATGCTATATGAGAAAAGTGATACAGAGTCAGTTCATGTGCATAGCCAGGGTTAAACTCATGGACAATAAATATTACTAACACCAGCCTCATGCCCTGGAAACCAACATACACACAATGCTGTATGAAATGTGTATGTTACGCACCCGTGCGCGGGAAAAACAAGCAGATTTTTAAGCCCAACTGCACCAGATGACTTTATTTTGTATGTTTTTGTTTATCCTACAATTTCAGTATCTGAGTGTACACCTTGTGTGTGTGAAAGAAAAGGCTGATTGATCGGCAAATGAATCCAGCCTGATGTTATTTTCTTCTCTTATCACATACCAGAGGCATGGAAATGGAAGCGTTTAGTTCCCAGGATTTAGTTGTGATTAATATAGCGTGCAACAACAACGACGACGACAAGAGGACAAATTGGTTCTGTCATAATAAACACCATCTGGACAGTCAGGCTGTATTGAAGACAATGAAACACAGTGTTTAGATGGGGACACACTTTTTAAACGGCATAAACTTTCAACTCACTGAGCTGCTCCAACGATTTAGTAGTAGTGTGCTATTGTTTTTATTTTTTGAAATTGATTTAGTGTGTCTTTTTTTTCACCCACCTTGCAGAAAAACAAAATTTGAACTATAATTGAACTGTATTCTTTTTATTTTCCTGGTAATCAGAGAATTGAGGAGCACTGCTGTTCAACAACAACAGGCAGCACAGCCGTGCTCAGGGAGCCGACCGCTGCTGCACAGCTGATGGCTGAAGTGTAGCAACGCCGGACTGGCAAGCAGGCGGAGGAATTTTAAGACAGAACACAGGGAAGGAGAGTTGAGGGTGGGGTGGAGGGGTGGGGTGGGCAAAGAGAAAATAATCATTGGGAGAGGAATGTGCTATCCACAGGGACTCCTGCTAATTGCCTCGCTCATGAGTTTGTGGTACGTGTTACTCAGCTACTGGATCTGGATCCAGCTCTGCCGCCTCAGGGGTGTTGGCATCTCGGCTCACCAGACGACAGCTCAGTTTGACACGGACTGTTTTTTTTCTTTCCTTCCAGCCATTGCAGTTTTCCACCCCTAGAGGTTTCTCCCCCTCTCCTTCCCATCAGAAGTGGCCTAGCTGTGATGGATTGGCATCCTGTGAGTGTCAAACTGCTTTATGGCTCTTTAATGAGGCGATCAGGCAGAGGAAGCCTCTACTGCCGCTGCTACGATTGGTGCTTAAATAGGAAATCAACAACAGGTAAAGTTTCATTATAGGTGCTGCTGCGGTCAAACGTCTCACACATCCCGTGCAAACACACACACATTTTGAAAATAAAAATGTCTCCATTTTTTTTAGTTTCTTTCAGCTTGTACGTCTACGCCTGTGTGATAGGAATCCTGTGAAAACCCTCAGCAGAAAGAACATTATTCATTCATGCTGTTCATCATACGAGCAGCGTCAATTAAAGATAAGGCATCGGCATGAAAATGCAAGAGCCAGATGTCTCCCCAGTTTCAATATCGCATTATTTTTGGAATTACATCATTAGTGAAATGGCACAGCAGCTTCGTTAAACAACGTCAGCCTTCAAAACAATCTGTTAGCTTATCGTATTCTGCATTGGCAGTTTACATCCACCCATATACTGTAATAGAATCTGCACGGACACACTGAACTCAAAAACAAAAAAAACAAACATGTCTGCACTAATCCAGCCCACTCACACACACACACACACACACACACACTCACACAAACACTCACACACTCACACAAACACTCAAAGTGAACCCTGTTGACAAAGAAATACTCCAATTATGCATAAAAGAAGATACAGACGCAGGCAATTACTCAAACTGTGCCAGCTGTCACAACAGTAATATGGCTATGCATATGCTGTATTCCATCAATCAAGGTGCTGCTACATGAGCTGTCTGTGAGCAAGCCTGTTGACTGTTGAAAATAATCTACTGCAGTAAAATTAGACATGAATTAGACATGATTCTAAACCAGTTTCTGACAAAGAAGGAATTTGCCTTGAATCGATTGGGTTTGTTGCTAAGGTGACAGAGCAAACTGAGCATGACCTTTTACATTTTTGGAACGCATAAAACGCTGCATAAAACAAAAAAAATGTTTGTGTGTGTCTGTAAAACAATAAACTTTTCCCATTTATCACCTGTTTGTCACATGACATTTATTTAGATATTTATTGACATTTTATGATTTATTGTGTATGGCTCAGTAAAGATAGTGGTCACCTGACACCTGTGGCCACTAAATGAAATGCAGTCAGGACCATTTTGCCACTATTAATACATTGTGTTTTGCATGTCACTGTTTAGCCAACAATAAAGCTAATCCAGAGAGTCACAAAGTAGGCCAACTACTAAATGCCAGAATGTGCTGGGGAATTTCAGCAAGAATTTTGCAGCAACAATACACAGGCAAGTTAGCAGGGAGGCTAACTGCACTTAGATGTTGGTGTTGTTATTTTGTTACGCCAGGCCACTAAGAAGTTAACCGGCTCATCAGCTTTGTATATGTGTGTCTATCGTGGAGGTTTCCAAGACACATACAAGAATTTCATCTCATTTCGGGTCCACTTTATTTATTCGGCATTTGGATTGTATTCCTTAAAGACTCGCAAAAATAAAGGCCGTCTCTTAGCGTCACTGCTGGTTGGTTTGGTGATTGAGTTAAAAAAACGATGTATCTGTATTGCTTCACAGAGGCAGTGGATGTTTTCTGATTAGTGTTCCTCCTCTACAGAAAAATGTGTCCCATGCAAACAGAAGCAATTTCATGCTGCTTTAACCCCCCAGAAAAATCATTTTAATTCAGGAACACAAAGTCTCACGCAGACTGCTTCAGCCATTATGACTCTGGGATTAAATCAACAATACATGTTATTGACATGATGTGTTCCCTTAGCACAAACTGCTCACAGCAGATGCATTGTCTCTGTGTGGGGAGTTACAATATGGTGGTTATGCTGTTATATACCTGAATCCTTTATAATTGGACCTCAGAGAATTCTCTTTAGCTGCACCATACTGTTATAAAGACAGTATAGCTACTGTTTGGTACATTCCTTGAATTTTTTTGTGACTGTACTGAAACATCGGCACATTTTTTATTTTTTTCTGAAGCGAGGAGTCTGTCACTCAGGTAACTGACAACCATGTGACAGGTTTCCAAACAATGGTAAGACCCTCTCAGCACCTCTGAGATTGGGATCAGACCTGTTCTTGGAGCGCCGTGTGATCACTTCTACTCTTGTCTCAGATTGCACTGCCACAAACATCCTTTTTTTTGTTTTGTTTTTTTTTCCCAGATAGATGTGAGGTTCTACTTTTTCACTCCTGTCTGAGAAACAGCTAAGAAAACAATCAAAAGAACTGCAGGTTAGAACTAAGAAGTGGGAAAAGAACCAGTAAAAAAACAAACAGAAAGAGAGATTATTCCCTAATCCTAATACAGCACAGTGCCTCTGAGAGACATTAGAATCTAAGTATGAACAAATTACACTCCTTAAAATCGAGTTGAAGTGCACAGGTGTCACGCTAGACAGGCAGAACTAGCAGTTTTGTGGCCGAGCTGAAGGATATGATTCATTTCAAACCCACTTTCCAGCTTACATAATCACCGCTCGCTGTGCTTTTTAAGGGACGCTGTGACAGAGTTAAGTGTTGGAGTCAATCGGAAGGGGAGGTGGGGGGGCGTTATGAATTCATTTTGCATATAAAGTGATGTGCCGGACCCAAATACTGCTGTTTCACTGGAAACCAGAACAAAGGTGTTTGAAATGTTTGATGCTTGGGGGGTGCACAGCACTGTGTGCAGGGATACATGCAGCCATGTGGCCACAGTGGATGTGTAAAAGTCGAGCTTTTGTAGAAGTGTGAGTGAGTTTTAATATACCAATATACCATGTTATGCTTTAAGATTCATCGCTGACATTACAAAACGTCAAACATTTTACTTATTTAAGTATGTTATATTATTGATGGATGCATTGTTTGGTCATTTTGATGGTCATTAACCCTTTCAACCCCACAGCCCCTATTTCGGGGGTAATAAAAGCCATATAACACTGTACTAACCATGTAAAAATAATAATCATATTGCATATCAAATTAAACAGTCGTATTTACACACCTCAAACATAACTCCAACACAATGCAAATTAATTATCAACCATCAAAATAAAGCTCTCATATCAAAGTCGACCCACTTGCCACATGGTTACTGCTAGCTCTCTGATACTTCAAGTCACACAAACAAACAAGGTGTCATATGAAAGCTGAGACTTTACCAATTGACACTGTTACATTTGTTTTGCTATATTATGAATATTTGTTAAATTATAATATATAAATATATATATAAAAAAGAGTAACAAAACATCTGTCTTTCTTTTGTAAATTTGCAATGAAAATCTTAACTAATAAAGAGTATGAAGCAACTTTTAATTGATTCAAGTGCACATTTCATAACCAAAAAGCTATTTGGACTAATGTTTCTGTTACATTATTCTTCATATGAAGCAGTTATGGCTTCAGCCGCAATAGTTTATGCACGTTAAATTCCGTATATTGGACAATGGCTCGACTGGAATCTGTTATTACTGAGATGAGCCAACTCCAACTTATAGCTCATTTCCATCCAAATGTCAGCTTTGATTAATCACCTCTCTGAGAGCTCTACTCTGTCCCGTTCATCTGCCAAGACCCAGGCGCTGCTGCTGCTGCTGCATGGCACACGACACGGCAGCAGACTCTCAAACAGGGTTTCAGTACAAAGAATTTACAGTGTGGGCCTACGAGGGGATATTGAAAGAATGTCACCTGAATGTCAGCGAAATGAAATTATTTCTGAGAAGATATCAAAGGATCTGTGAGTCTAAATTGAATTAGTACAAGTTATGATATTTCCTCAGATTGATTGACGTTTCTGTCACATGTCATGTACCAATAAATGTTTATCATTATTCAATCAAATGACAAATTGGAAAAAAAAGACCTCCTTTGGCTGCACTAGCTGCTGGAAATACCTGAGTCAAAGGCATTTTGATATTTAAATACAAACACATGGGAATAATAAGCTCACCAAATTGCATGCAATAATGCATAAACTTTTATTAATAGGAATAAAGTGAGTTGTAAAGATCCGCAATCTGTCAAACTTGTCATTCTAAAAATGATTTATCTTCTAAAATCACCTGCCTGTCTTACGGTTACTCCTTATTACTGATGACTGATATGAAATCTGATCCAATTTTGATGAAGAAAGTTATTAATAAACTTTAACAAAAGTTTATCATAGAAAAAAAAGTGCACATCTTTCTTCACACGAAGAACAGAGGCTGTAATTTAGGGCATTTGTGATGACTTTTTTTTTAAAGGCCATCAATCATGCTGATGGACGTGCAGATGAGCTTCATTTTAATCTTCATCACAGTAATCTGCCGTTTCATTTTTTTAATTTCTGTACTCTGATATGTGGCACCAAACTTGAAGAAGACTGTTTTTTGTTTGTTTGTTTTTTAACATCTTTCATTTTCACCTCTGTATCAATTAATTAAAGGCTCTTTTATGATTATTTTGACATGGTACACACCGAAAATTGGAAGTAATCTGTCATCACACAGAGCAGCCTGGTATAACTAAAATGCGTATGAACACACCAATTCCTCCAAGTCATTTTACACATTACTATATTTTTTTCAGTGTTTCACATGTAATTTCATGTTACTTTCATTTCCACTGATTCAACAAATTTTTCACCTAGACCCCCTGAATACCATTTTTGAGCCATGCACTCATTTTACAGCTCAAATGTAGTTTATCTACTTCTCTTTCCTGTTTTCCTTTTCTCCTTTGTCACCTCCTCTCTGCTCAAGTTGTTAAATTGTGACCAGTGATTGAGGGAATGTCACTCATAGCTTCCTGGATGTGGTGAAGAATGTAGAATTGTTTATATTTTAACAGATTTTTATGTTCATTTTTTAAAATGTGACAAGCAGAATAAAATAAATTGAGATGATGAAATAGTACAATTGTAACTTAATATTTTTAACACATTTTCCAACAGAAGTTGGAAGGAGTAAGTAGTTCATGGACCATCAAAAATTGTACTATTCTTGCTGTTTTTACAGTTTCTTTCTGTGATAAATGGTCTGTTATTGGCAACATTAAAAAAAATTATAAAATGTTCTTTCAATCCTAGACAAGAGTTTGGGCCCCAGAGGGTCAAAGCGAGAACTCTAAACATCTGCATGAATCCATGCAGGGTTGTACCACCATCTCCCTCAGCCTACTGCCTTATGTGTACTTATTTTTCCATAATCAGGTAACATGTCTGATGAAGTCAGAATACATCACATGTCCTGTTTTGGCTGAAAATGACACATAAATAGTTTAAAATGTGAGTCTGTGCATACTAAGCTGCACTTAAAATACATAGAAACTGCATGTAAAATGTCTTATACACCATGTTTTTACATGACTCAGGGAAATCCATGAAAGTGCAGATTGAGGCAGTGATGTGACAATAAACCTGCAAATGCACTTTATTCTCAAATAAGCTCTCGCATAAAAAACCTGTTAGAAGCATTATGTCTAATTAAAAACGTCCACTTAACCAAATCATAAACATAAACCATGTTTCTAGTTTCCTCGTATTTATCACTGTGTGCATGTGTGTGTGTGTGAGTGAGTGGGGGAGGGGGGTTGCTGTGGAGGAGGATGTTGATGACATGAGGCTGAACTTGTTGCGGGGCACTGATCTGATACCAATACATGCAGAGTAATTATTACCACATGGAAGCAGCACTGAAGACATTATGAATATAAACACGCTGACTCAATATCCCAATCAATCATGTTACAGCCATTATTGATAGATTATTAACAGGCACACTGACCAGCGCAGCGCTGTGAACATACATTTAGAATGATCATTGATGAAATTTGGAGTGCTTTAAAGGTTTAAGAAAACGATTCCTGCACATCTCATCCATGTGTTATGTGGAAATATACAGGTTCATCACATGAGGGGCAGCTGGTCACATTCCTCTCAGCATCTTATTTCATTGTGCACTTTAGCTCAAACAGCCCTAAGAAAACATTGTTAGTGTCATTTCAGGAAGGGAATTATGTTTTATATGGGACTCGTTACCATGGCAACTTAAAAATGGAGCAGAAAGTTGGGATAAGTTTGTCAAAACCATCTAGGAAGTCACCCCAATGTATATGTTTGGACATAACAGGAACATTCAAAGAAATACAGCTTAGCTGATTGAATGGCCCCAATCTGTCAATCACCTGCTTACATAACCTAATTTCAACCAATTAAATCAATGAAACAGGAAACTCAAGCAGCCACAGAAAACCGAAGCGCCATCATTTCAGCCATCCACAATATATTTTTTCATCTTAAATATATCCTAAACTTCCTCACAGGATGCTGATTGGTCTGAACCTGTTTGGGTCAGCTCTTCAGTCCATCACAGCCACAGTGTAGGTTAATAATGCCAAAGGAACAACATGTGGTGCAGTTATTAATATTTCTTTAAAATAAATCCGACCTTTACTTTTGTTTACAGCCCTTCGACACTTTGATGGTATTTTCAGACATCATTTCCCTGTGCGTACATCTGAGCGAACCAGTTGTCAAGCTACAACACAACACAGGAAATAGTGACATGCTGTAATCATCCTTTAAAGAAGTCATGCAAGTCAGGTAAACAATTTGTTGCCTATTAGCCACCTCATTATCATCATTGTCCCATGGTACAATAAACCTGATGAGCTCACAGTTTAGTCGATATTTTTGGTGCAACTGAAAGCAGTTTGTCCCAGTTTCCAAACAAATACCAGAAAAAACATTTTATAATTGCAATAAAGATGGATTCAAATCCCCCAAGGACACAGAAAATCTGCTCTTTTTTAAAACTATAGTATCAGCTATTATGCAATAAATGAACATGGCTGTCTGCAGGGATTATCTGATGTGAGCACATCTGCAGGCTGGTGGTAAAACAGCTTACTTTTTTTAAAGTTTGAAATGAAATGATGCATTCTCATCCTGAGGAAGAGCTCTCTGTGGACTTCCCTGGTCATTTTCCACAGGTGTGCGCTGGTAACATTAAAGACTACAAATACAGAGCAGCAATCACGAAGAGGGCCTTATACATTCACAGCTAATTGTCGAGCTAATTCTTGTCCACTTTACCAGATGGTGCGACACTGTAGAAACTGATTACAAAACTCTCCCGGAAAACTTCCTGGATTGTTTGTTTATTTTTATTTTTTTTTATTGTTACTGAATATCTTAGCTGGCCAATTTTTGTGGCTGTTCATTCCCTGCTTTGCGAATAATAACCACTGAATGATAAAGCTATTAAAACGGACGGAGTACACAAAATTGAAACGCTAATGCAGCTCTCTGTTTAACATCAGCTGCGTGATGTGAAAAGATGAATGCTTAAGTGCTGAATATTTCAACTTTAACTCATACAGAAGCATTTTGCATTAACAAAAAATAAATAACTAAATAAAAAGACCATTGAACGGGTTAGCGCTTCACATTTTTCTATGGTATATGGCCATCTTGTTTATGTACTGAATATAAATGGAGATATTTCACAGGTGTTTGATCTGTGTGGAGGCTGACACACTCCCACATTTCATACAGAAACCTACAAGGATAGAAGGTACCATGACCATTGTTTAGAGAGAATAAGAACAATAAACAAATCATTTAATTCATTCTTAATAAACAGAAAACTCTCTCTCAACCTTGTCAACCTAGTAACGCTTTGCAAAGAGATTTGAAATATGCTTTTAAAACGACAGCAGACCTTAGTTCTTGAGGTACACAGTTCGACAAACTAGGACCACAGTGACTAAGACCACATCCACGGGGAGACGAAGTCGTTATATGTTTTCTGTAAAGACGGCATCGTTTCAGTGAAAGTATGCGTTCACATGTATCCACACAACATGGTGGTACATATGCCAGGCCTGTGAGTGGCACTGTCAACAGAAAAACATGGATCTGAAACTTAATGATTATTGTCCACTTGCTGGTCACTATGTTAGCAGAGGAGCAGAAGATTCTTCTAGAAGTTCAGTAGTTTGTTGTTGTTGGAGTGAGCGCATGTGGTTTAAGGGAGAGGTGGAGCTGTGATGTCATCGTTCAGAAAAGTTGCATGTTGGGCGTACACATGGAAACATTCCCTCTCACCCTCTGACCTCTCCTCTACTCTCATTAGTCTGGCTCATACTGGTAATGTCATCTCATAAACTTTGTTCACTGTCTTCCTCGTAGTTTTGTGCCTCGCTCTCGCTCTCTCTCTCTTTGCAGGTCCCTGAACTCTCCTGTGCTCATTGGGTTCATTAGCCTCTGCTGCTTATCTTTGTTTTCATTACTACCAAATTACTGTTACTACTTATGGACTGACGATATATATAGATATCCATTATAATATAATCACTGTTTCATCTTGCTTGTCATGTTTGCTCTCTGTACTGTATCATGTTTGCTCCATGTTTGTCTCTCTCTCTCTCTCTCCTTCATTCTTCATTCTCTCTGTCCTGTCTCCCTCTTCCTCTCCTCTCTCTCTCCTTCATCCTCTCTGTCCTGTCTTCCTCTTCTTCTCCTCTATTCGGCTGACTGGCAGCAGGAAGGTTCTTCCTTAAGAGACGGGTCCTGCTCAAGGTTTCTTCCTCTTAAAGGGAGTTTTTCCTTGCCACAGTGCTCTTAAGGGGGTTCAGGCTCTGGGTCTCACGCTCTGGGTTTCTGTGAAGCGCTTTGAGACAATTTCTGATTGTAAAATGTGCTATATAAATAAAACTGAATTGAATTGAACAAGGAAACGGCACCGTTTTCAAAAGTCAGCATATTCGAGCCAGATCTGTGTGAATGAAACACCCATACCATTAAAAAAACTTGCCTGCGCTCGTCTCTGTGTGGATAGGGCCTATAAGAACATGAGCAGATTTAGTGTTAATGCATGGTATAGTAAGGAGACCATTACTTGAAGATCTAGAATAGACTTAAAAATTTGTCTGCTTACATAGAGGACTAGCTCTGGACCAGGATTTCATTTCAAACTCCAGGACCTGATAGTATCTTACAGTATATTTCTGAAAAAATGCTCCAATCTCAGCTGCAGGTCCTGCCTATAAGATTCAAACCTTCCCACCTAACAAAGCTGAAGTCTCAGACATGGAGTTCTAGGGTCTGCAGTAATATCTTCAGACATTTTGAAGGTTCGGGTGTCACCATCGTCTCAGCTATACTGCTAAAACCTTGCGCTGCTGTGGCAGCTGGGATAATAGTTTGGTACTTTTCTGCAGGTCTCTGCTGACCTGCAGTCTGGCTCTCTGATCAGCTAGTGTTTACTGTGTATCTTTTGAATACTAACACACTTATCCAACAATATAACAGCTGCAATATAAATAAATGCAACACTCAGCTTGCCTAATAACTATAATCTGTAACACGGAATGTTTGTTGGTCTGTAAGTAATGGTAAATGCTGCATATTTGTTCACGTCCTCTGTCTCACTGTCTCATCCACTCTGTCCCAGCTACCTCCTCTTTTCCTCCTGTACCAGGCCAACCATCAGTCAGAGTCCACCCCTTTTGAGCTGGGTCCTGCTCAAGTTTTTCCCGCCAATGTTGCTTTACTGCTCCCTCGGGGGTCAGGCCCTGGGTTTCTGTAAAGCGCCTGGAGACATTTTTTTTTTATTTATTTTTTATTGCTAACAACATCATACAACTGAATTGAACTGAATGAAAAGTAAGATCTAGGGGATCTGTTTAGTGCATATTACATGTCAGCAATATAGGAGGGAGCAAGAGATTTCAGACATTTAAAAACAAGGAGTATTTTCAAATCAATTCTTTGTTAGACTGGGAACCGGAGGTCAGTGATGTGGTTCATACCTCTTGGTTAAAACTCTGCTGCATTTTGAGAGAGATGAAGTTTATCGAATATCTTCTTTGACAGACCAGCAAGAACAGTGCACTGCATAGCATAACCTCAAAGATACGAGCATGGATCAACTTTTTCACACAGACAGCATTGAAAAATTTCTGACACGATAAAAGGCTGCCTCAGGGTTTCTGAAAGTGGAGGTCTGTATCTAAACTGAAAAACACCTAAATCCTGTGCATGTTCACATGGTATAAGGGAGAGAGGAGAGTTCAAGAGGAGACAATCTGTTGCCTGAGAGCCCTCAGACCCACTAAGAGGATTTCTGCCTTGCCCTTGTTTAGCTGTAAAAAGTTTGATGTTTGACAGGAACTTTATCCAACTACACATAACTGCATAAAACCATTTCCATACAACTTTTTGAAGGGGTAGTCATGTATACTGTATATGAAACGGTATGACTGTGTACAGACATGGATCTAAACTGCAATATTGATGTCTTCTGCTTTGATGTGATTTTGTGCTATAATGCATGTGTTTGATTAAATTCCTTTATGGCTTAGCATGCGAATGTTTGAAGTATTTTCCAAACTTAAAACATTTCTTAAAATTAAAGTCAAAATTCAGCAAAGGATAAAATACAAACGGGGGTTTTGGGAAAAGATTTAAAATAGAAAAAAGAGATGACTATTATCTTCAATAAGTAAGTTTATAGTTATATTTTATTATGTATAGGTAATATGTGGCCTTTTAAGACCTTACGAAAGTGGTTTCTCCTCTTGTCTCAACAAACATGTCTACACAGATAGAAAAGCCTTTTTATTAGTGCTATTTTGTAATGTTAAAATATACATTAAATTTTTTTTTTTTTAAAAATCAACGGGGCAACTTGCTAATTGTTCCCTCAATCTATGCAATTAATCTGGCGAGTGGAGTGTTATCATGACACATACGACCGATAAGACAAATAAATAATATATAATAATATAATAATAATTATATATATATATATAATAATATATATAATAATAATAATAATAATAATATAAAATAAAACCTTTTTTAAACAGCTCCAAAGAGCACTGGAAGCTACTTTTTAATTACATTGAAACAATACACCCACATTACTTTTTTTTTTTTTTTTTTCTTGCGCATCACTTCTTTGGCCTCTCTGATGATGCTGAAAATGCCTTTAAGACTTAATGGACTGTGGTGGTAAAGAGCTTTAAAATGATCCATTAACAGAAACTAAAGATGCTTTTTGTCCCCCCCCCCCCCCCCCTCCCCTCCCTTTGCCTAACGTCACTGCAAACATTTTAACAAAAGAGAGAGGGGAGAAGAGTTATGAAATTATTATTTTGTTGGGCTTTTGAATACCAAAGTCACCAGCGAACATACGGAGCAGTGAGCATTGTGTTTCCATGAAAGCAGGGCATCACAACTGGAGTGCAATTTCAGTCAACTTGCTGCACAGGGGATTCTAAAGGAACATATGTTGACGCTGTGTGACTGTGTATTCATGTCACACTCCTCTCCGAACTGAAAGTCCCCCGAATGCATCAGAAACTCTCAGAGGCCCAGATCAATCAAGCCCACCAAAGTGCCCAAATGTCCTGACACATCCCCATCCAGTCCTCCCCCTTTACCAAACTGTGTTCCAGCTGAGCGGCGTGTGAATGTTTAAAGCCCTCACGTCTTAAATATCTGCAGCACTTCCCACTTTATGATCTGAAGATGTTAAACTTGTCAATTAGCTCCTAATTAAGACGCCTGCGAAGCGGCTGATGCACGATGAGGAAGTAGGTCAACCGAATAGCATCACAGCCTGGTCAGATACGCTCTGCGGCTCACACTCGGGGATGCACAGACAAAATGTTTAGGTCAGGGAGGCGTTTACTTCTGAAAGGAATGCATCATTTGACTAAAGATATATTAAATTACACGGTTTCAGGTGGCTGACAGGATGCAGGGATGTGAACCGATAAGAGATGCTTTACTATGAGCAGACATAAGTAACACTGATGATTCGTTGTTTCGTTCTCACAAATTACTGGTTACATGCACATGACTGTACATTATATGTGTGTGTATATACATAAATTATGCATTGTGCAGGACACCAGGATGATGTTGCATCCAATGAAATGAATGCCAATCTCTCCAAAATTATCTGTTCACATTGGCACAACTGATGCAGAATGTTTGACCAATCAGAGCCTCCGTAGCACCCAGCTGTCATAATGATGAGTAGTTTAAAGTGTTTACATAATTTAAAATTGGTGAGTTGTAAACAAAAGTTGTCATAAAAGCTTTTGTACCAGGATGCAAATATTTTTATTCTACTGTAAAGGTGTCCATTTTAACATGGAGGTCTATGGAGATTTGCTGACTTTTGAGGCCAGCCCCTAGTGGCCACTAGGGGAACTGCGGTTTTTAAAGGTAGGGTAGGAGATTTTGAAAACTCATTTTGAGAGATTTGATTTTGAGAGTCAGCAAGTCTATGACTTCGGCCATCATGCACGTACCTCTCTGATGCGCGCAGAGCAGGAAGAGAGCAGCCAACCAGCCAACTATACGCCCAGGTGCGCCTCGAAGGATTGGCTGATGTTTTTAGTGTCTTATAGCTTCCACAGATGATTAATATTCTTCATTTTAAAGCGAAACTGCCAAACTAATCGGTTGCTATCAGATTGTAAAGAGAAGTTACACTAATTTAACAAAAAGTGCATCAGAATGAAATCTGCTACCCCACTTTCTTTACATCCACAGAACAGCATTAGATAAACTATGTGACCAAAAGTAAATGGACACCAATGTGCGGTTTTAGCTGTTCTGCTGTTAGAGCTGCAGTCTCCTGAAGCTGATGATCATTTGAACTATTGATTGATTATCCATGATCAATCAATCAATGTATTCTAAGATTTTATAGACAAACCAGTGGAAAATGTCCTGAAAAGGTTCCTGTTTGCTTTTCTAAACTTCCATTCATTGACAGATTCTTGCATCTTCAGGGCATATAATGGGGATTTAGATGATGACTTCCTGTTTTAACATAAAAGCTTAAATAAACAATCTTCCCAGTTTGCTATGAAAGAACCTGCCTCTTCTGAATTTATCACCTTTCATTACACTTAGAACATGTTTAATGGGCTGGACATGGAACCAGAAAAACTGAGGACTGGGTGTCCACGTCATTCAAATGACTTGTAAAATCCCCAACTGGTGCCTGTAATGAATTGAAACTGAAGGCAGTATTCAGTGTGTATACATACAACATAATTAGATTCGTACCTGTTCATACCAATGAAGCAATACAGTCCTCCATGCTGCTATATTAGCAGAGAATGTTGAATTTTGTGAGTTGTCCTTCTTGTACAGCCATTATCACAGAGCCAACAGTCTGTCTGTGATAGCTCTAACATCACTTTTTTAAATTGTCTTCTCATGGATTATTTATCATCTGTCAGTGGTTAGGTTAGGTTTTTCATATGCTACAACAAAAGCAAAAAATAAATATTCTGTATATGGAAATTTGTGTGATCTCACAGTACAAACACCAACATGCAGATTTAACGAGCATGTCCACAAATCAGAAGAACACTGCAAACACAAAGCTCTCGTCTTTCCTTTCTGTATTGTCTCTTGTGCATTTTGACAGCTGAGAAAAAAAAAAAGGATAAAATTTGAATTTTCCCCAGAGCAACAGAGTGGCAAGAATCTACATTTTACAAG
Organism: Parambassis ranga; assembly: GCF_900634625.1. Taxonomy (NCBI): domain Eukaryota; kingdom Metazoa; phylum Chordata; class Actinopteri; family Ambassidae; genus Parambassis; species Parambassis ranga. The sequence goes on along the minus strand of NC_041025.1, from coordinate 19,910,249 downwards.
CAGTGTCTTTATAAGACCTGTGTAATGGCTGCATCTGTACTGTCAGCCCTGGTATGGTGTCAATAATCATGTTTTCTATGTTTGGTGGCAGAGGCTCCTTCTGTGTGTGTGTCTTTAAAAGAAGAAAAGGATCGCCTATCATCTATGCATTTCAGATACATCTCTGCATGGCTGTGTCTTAAATGCCAGTGTGTTACATAGACATAAATTGAAGGTCACACTAAAGCAGTGGCCTCTTTTTTTTCCACCGAGCAGAATGTATACATCATGCGCTGATGTGTGGCCTGACTGTCATAAATCATCCCCTCTCTCCTTGGAGACTGGCAGTGGCTGATTCTCTAATGCACACATTCGCACGCCCACCCACCCACACACACACAAACACACTTGCAATTTATTTCAAGATGTGGTGATGGTCAAATGTCAGGGGGTTTGCTGGACTGCAGAATTTTGAAAATGTGTCATAATGATGCAATTTAAAGAAGCGTTTTTTGGACGTTGTACCTTTTCTAAGTGGAACAAAATTCAAAAAAATACAAATTAAAAATCCATTATTCACCTGAACATCCTGGTTTAAAAGGGCAGATGCACCAGAGGAGGAAGAAAGGGGGATGGAAAAAAAAAGCCCCATGTGACATCCTTAGTAGATGAATTGTCGCAGCTGGGAGAAGACAGTGGATTTAACTGAAAGTCCTGTTTGTGCTCCCCAGGTGGTGTTACACCAGGTGGTGCCTCTGTGTGTGTGTGAAGGTGAGGCAGACAGGAAGAGAGAATAATAAGCAACAGGGTTCATGGTGGATTCTGTTAGTGTCTTGTAAATAAATCTCTTTTTTCACATTACTAATTTATTTAACATTATAAGATTCTATTGATTGACTGAGTCACAGCTTAATCTTCTTATATGCATAATCGCAGCATAGGAACATTCAACAAATCAGAGTGAAATTGTGTTTTTCATTTTATCTATACAAAATTGGAAGCAAACATTAAAACTATTACCTCGTATGTGATTTGCCATCTTCCATCAACATCCCTATGCGAGCGTATTTACTGGATGTATTCAAATTCTACAATTCTAATACACAATATGAACAAAAGTATGTGGACACTCAGCCATCCATTTTTCTGGTTTCTCATCCAGCTCGCCCGTAGATAGCTGGGAAAGGCTCCCCTGCATGTAAAACAGGGTTCCTCATTTAACCATATTTAACGATAAAACTACCTGACTTTAAATTAATGTTAATCAGCCTGATTATTGAAAGGAATTACATTAGCAGCTAATAGCTATCTAGCTGGTGTACCGGTGTTGTGCCAAAAAGGGATTGTCTGCCAAAAACTTGATGTCCGTCGCTGGAGCATACACAGAGCCTTAAAGCTGTATCACTGAGTGTCTGTAGCTTTAGCTTTATCTACAGCTGTCTTATCCATACTGTGGATACAACGCACACATACTTGTAACTCCATGTCTACGGTTATAGCAGACGAATGACTTTATGAAACGGAAATGGTCACAACAGAGTCCAAGAAAAGTTGCAGTTGAGATAAGTGAAAACATCAGGCTCCTACACGCAAAAAAAATCAATAAATGGCTCTTACATGTTTGTTTCAGGAAAAAGGAACAGCCTGACTACACGCCATCTGTATGTAGTTACAAGGCTTTTGTAGCCTTGCCTTTTTTTGTTTGTACCTGTACCGCACATCAATGTTTATGGACGTCTGTGATAGGATGCAGGGGTTGCTATTGAGTCCTATTGCCTTTAATTTAGGCTGATGATCATCTGTTTTACTCCTGTTTACACAGTTTGAATGCAGCTATGTTTCTGGTTGTTTTGCCACTCTGAAGAAGTGCACTTTAAATTTGGCAGGAATGTCCAGCTGGATTCAAGGATGTTTAGTTTTTGGCAGCCATTTTTTTATTTTTTATTTGTCCCTTTGGCCAAGGATATTTTATTATTATATAGCAAAGTTTCACACAAAAAGGCCACAATGTTCTGCAATAATAACACCTATTGAATTGCATTTAATGCCTTCATTTCATACATTGTATGAGTCCAGACAGACATCGATGTAAACTGCAATTTGACTGAGTGGTGGAGCCATTCAACAGCAGAGTAGTAATTTTAGCTTCACTTATTATTTTAAAGCAACAGGCTGAACAAACCTTTCGTCATACAAAACGATGGCAAATCTCTTAGAATGGCCCTGGCAGAGGGGCACATGATATATTACATTATAAGAGAACTTTAAATAAAACATTTGTGTATTCATTTTTTCCATTAATGATTGAGGAAGGCTAGTTAGAAACTTTGCACCATGACTTTTCGTACTGTACACCTAAAACAGCAGTAATAATGTCATTAAAAGCATGTATTTCAAGCATTTGAACTATTTCCACTGCAGCATATTAACTCCTTCCTATAGCACTGAGTTTGACTCAGTGAAGACGGCGCTGTGACACTTACACTACAGGCAGAGTTAAAAGTGAACACGGGGGACTCTTATGTATTCCTTCCTGACAGATTTATGCGCCCACATAAAACTCTGGTATAATTGAGTAGGATCACTTCATGACAAATGTAAGGAAATCCTCTTCACTCTGCTGCTTGTTACTGGCACCATCTCCACCTCACCTTTCTCCATCTTCAGCCAATTCCACAAGCGCCAAATTGGCAGAGAGGTGAGGGAAACAAAAAAAGCGAGCCCTGCCATCCACCACGCTGTGTAACATCAGACTGTAGTGATGATTAAAATGAAAGAATAAAAGCTTTTTGTGTCAAAATTAGAATCCGACTCATTGTGCATATTTGGAATTTCTGCACTCTATAAAAAAAAAACGAAAATAAATACAAAAAAAATCGGTTCTGTTTTTTTTTTTTAACGTCAATAATTGGCTAAAATAACAATAATTCTGTAAAACAAATAAAGATGTACACTACACACCACACTGCAAAAGTTAAATTTTTAAAATAATTTCTAATTTTTTATCTATTTAATTTCTAGTTAGATTTACTTGCATGGGGTGCTTTTTGTACACTGAATCTCAGTTAATTTAATAGAAAAATGCAAAACTAACAAAACTGTAAAAATAAATGATAAACGTAAATTATAACAGTTTAACTTTCCTGTAAGGTATATATTTTTAGAGAATTATTCTGACAATTACAGTTGATGTTTTTACCTGTTTTTTTATTTATTTATTTTGTTGGGCAATGTAACCATAAAATAATATGTCGTATCATTAAGCCAGCAGCAATGGGATTGACTGCTGAGCCAGATACAGGAGTTGTGCAGCGTGTGTAGCTGTGCAGTTCCCCCCTGTTGTGTTATTTGGCCGTGGTAGAGCACCACATACGAGCAACACCACAAAAGCCCTGCGTGACGCCTCCTCTGAAGCTGCCAGAATGGAAAATGTGGTTTTGTTTTTATTAAATTCCAAATCAAAATCAAAATATCACACCTAATGAGAGGATTCAATTGAATTTAGAGTTTCTGATATCCAGCATATTGTAATTTGTTGTATGGAAGAACTTCAATTGAAGTCATTTTTGCTTAAAAATGATTTTTGTACAAAAAAAAGAAAAAGAAAAATGTTTGCAATCTGCAACACAGCAGAGGGAGAACAGTGTCAACGTGTGGGTAAGAATGTAAATCAGCCTGCAGAGGCTTTTGGCTCCGAGTGAACACAACAAATCAGAAATGACTCTCCCTTTAGTAAATAGCCACTGAACAAGGAACAGCATTTTTAATATTTTACTAAAACGCTGAAGTTCGATGATTTCCCTTTCTCTTATATATATATATATATATATATATATATATATATATATATATATATATATATAACTGAGCTCCAGGAAACTGATGGAAATGATGTAGTCATTGTTTCCAGCAGCAGAAATATCCTCCCAGCTGAGCACAGAATAGGTCAGAGCCCTGAGAGGGAGATTGGATCTAAATTGCTCCAATCTTGACGTTAGATAACGGTGGAGGTACCCGCTGCGGTGCTGCATGGCTCCACATCTCCACACAATCATAGGAGCAGTAACGAGAGGGGCCACAGGTTCCCTCTTCATTATTTAGGCTTTTAAAATGTTGCCCTTTTTACCTTTTTTTTTTTTTTTTTTTTTAACATGCAGGCTCTCCCCAAAACAGCAGCAGGGCCCTCTAGAGCCCCTTAATCAGGCAAGGGTGCTGTTGAGGTTAATCTGTATTGTTTGTGGCGATGTGAGGAGAGGGGTGGGCCTCCTCTCCTGATCCCTCTTCATGTGCTGATAGCTGCTTCCTAACAGGCAGCAAACATCCCATGGCACGTCTTGTTTACATAGCCTTGCAGTGGGACTCTGTTTGTTGTGCTTGTGTCATGGACACAGAGATAACCTCACTCCATTGAGGAGTTTAATTGCTTGCCCCCTCCCAGTGTTGGCAGGATCAGAAGAGGGGTGGGAGGTAAGAGGCGAACAGTCTTTCTCATGAGGCCAACTACATTCACACGATATAACTGTAATGCAGCAAACAGATAAATATATGTCCTGGAATTATGTAATGAGGATGTTAACTGGTGCAGGTATGATGGATCCAATTCACTAAACTTTAACATTATACTACAAATATATTACTGTAGGCCTATGTAATAATAATAATAATAATAATATATTAAAAAACCCAATAAATTATGTTGTTCATTGACTTCTATAAAACATGTAAAACACATAAACAACAGTTTAATGTCATAAAGCCGAAATGACCAATTAACCTCAGCAAGTCTTTAGAATGTGGGAGGAAGTTGGAGTACCCGGAGAGAACCCTCACAGGCACAGGGAGAACGTGCAAACTCCACACAGAAAGGCCCCAGTCAGAATCAAACTGCCCTCTGTACTGTATTTATTGTCGTAAAATCTACACCATTTAACAAACATTACCTGGTATGGGAAGATAATGAGTATATACACTAGTATTTTGCTGGTTGTAACAACACTGACAAGTAAGCTAACATGACATGAGCTGCTTTGAACATTGTTGCTGTGTTTGCTAATAAATTAATTTGCAAGATGGCAACTATTTAGCAGTAAGAGTTCAGCTAAATCAAAACTTGCTATTAAATCTAGACAGGAGGCTATCTATTTGGTCACACTGTAGGGAGTAGTTTCAACTAACGTTAGGGAATATCTTTTATTTTATACTGTATACTCTACTTTTATTTAAAGCTACAAGATTTCAACTGATAATTCAGAAATCAAAATGCTTTCAGTTGTTCTTCTCTTGGGGAAAAAGCAAATTTCCAACAGTAGCCTATTATTCCACACAATCCTAAAATCAATGTAAAACAAACGCTTCAGTGAATTTCCTCAAATCTTGTCCCAACGGCAGCAGCAGCATGATGCGCGACACAAAAGGAGTTTCATTGCCTGAGTTTAACACGGACATGATTGTTTGATTGTCACAATGCTCAACAGGAAGTCGACGCGGCTTGTACAAGTTAGGACGACTCCAGAGTACGACAACACAATGAGGAAATAAAGTTAGAAGTGCAAAAATGTGAGTGCGGTGTTATTTTTATTATCTTTGCAGCCATGGCAGCACTGCTCAGGTTTTCTTATTATCATTCGCTTTTTGCAGCTGGAAAAGTAAACTGCCTCATTTATTGTGAGCTACATGATTCGGTGGGCTCACAAAAAAAAGAAAAAAAAACATTATTGAACTCTTCAGGAGGATGAATTACTACTTTGTACAGCAGCTGGGTGCAGAACAGTTGTGGTGAAATAATAATAATAAAAATAAAAAGGAGAGGCAGGAGTGCAGTTTATTTTGCAGAGAGAAAAAAAAATGAAAATATAAATTATTTATCTCAGTAAATAGAATGAAACTAGAGTACACACACGCAACATTCATAATTAATCAAACGTAATGACGCTCTTTTAAAGAATAGTCATCAAAACCAAAATTAACTTAGGTGCATTTGTAATGCGGGTTTTTCCGGTGCAGGTTCACCATGAGCTCATTTGTTGAATGTCATTACCTTGCTACGTTCACGTTCCCCATGCAAATAGAGCGCATTAATCATCGCCTGCGTTTTTGCATAAAGGAACAACGTGCTACACATGGTTGCCTGTAAGAGGTAACGCGGCATATGAGGTGTTGGAAGATCTCGCCGGAGCTCTTTCAGCCTCTTTTAGTTGGTGATTAAATTGATCAGACGTTTAAAGTGGGCCTTCAGGTTCCCCCCCCTCAGGAAGCGTTTCAATGTAACTAAGGTGCTGACGAAGGTGTCCGCCATTAAAAGACAGCTCTGTGATCCTCATTATTAACATAATTATCTCATTTGAAGATGTAATGTAATTATATCTGTTTTAATGTAGCAATTCCCATTATGATATGCTGATTAATTAAAGCTTTTTAAAGCGAATAGCATGCCTCCTTTGGGACTCTTCAAAAGCAGAGTCCATTTGTCTTTAAGACTCTTTAGTCGCAGATAACATATTGCCTTTGATTACATCACAGCAAAGAGTTTCACTATATGTCAAACATGTAGCTTTCGCTGACGTCAATGTGGACGTATAATGGATGCCGTGCACAGCTGGGGGGTTGCTGTTGTTCAGCCGCCATTGGAATCTGATTTGAGTGCTCCATTTTAGCATTTTACCTGACCTTCAATCTGCTTTTGCCGAGCTATGCCAGGCGTGCTATGTAAAGTCTGGATGGTAGCAGCAATCACGTGGAAGGTCATTGAAATGAAGCAGCACCAAGTGAGTTGGTGGAATGAGGACCCAGGCACCTGTTGTGCACTTTTTAAAAAGCAATAGCCATTCATTGTAATGATGTTAATTATTATTGCTTATACCTGTGTAGTAGGTTTTAATGTTTCAACTCTGGGTTTAAGCATCCCATTCACAGGAAATGATGAATGTTGTTTACAGATATGGCTTTATTATTCACTCTCCTGCAGTCTTATCGGAGCTGCTTATGCACTTCCAAAACTCTTCTTTTACTGCTTCTGATTAAAAAGCAGAAAAAGAAGCAGGTGGCTTTGATTGTGAGACCTAACAGCTAAATTAATGTGATTGTAATTGTAATTTGGTTGCTGGCCAAACAGTGGACAAAGATCTGCGAAATGAAAAACCGCGGAGAGTCGGCTCCCTTTGTCGTGTCCTGCTGTTAAGTGGTTGGATTAATTGTGCATGAAATCATCATGTGGTTGAAAAAGAACTGATACCAATTTTTTTATTATTTGACTAAATGGATAAATCTGCTGCTCCTCTATTGTATTTCTGCAAGTGTTTGCTGACCGCAAACATCTGAGCTCTGCAACATTCTGTTAGCACCACCTGTTACCGACTCACAAACTTGAAATTGAAGGGTTTAAATACACAATAACCTGCTCAATGTACAAAACACCAACTAAATGACTATTATAACTGAACAATAAAACTAACTTTTCCACATACCTAAGAACTGTGGAAATGTTGCCCTTGTAGCATTGTTTCACATTAAACACAGGATGTGCATTCAGATAATGATGACATTTAACTGGTTAATCTGCCAAGCTAAAGCTACCTGAGTGGTGCAGAATCATTACAGGCTGTACCCAAGCAAGGGTGAGACATGTGAAATACACATAGAAATGGTTTCAAAGCTCCACAACCACATGCCTATCATCACCAGATAATATCAGGTGTGGGCAGGACTGTCATCATGATAGCCGAAAATGGTTATTGTGATGAAGATATGTGTTTTAAGCCCGAGGCATTACAAAAGCAAACTCCTAGCCATGCCAAGCTACAACCAAAAATAAATGTTGTGGTTTGATCTTTTGCATTTTGTTTCCTTCTAGTTTAATAGTTTTCTGTTTAATTATGGTATTATCCTCCTTGCCCTGACCTTCCGTGTCTGTATTCCTGTGTTCTTCTGTACTAGTGTTATCCTTCCTTCTCCCCTGATCTCCTTTGTTGTGTCTTCTCCTCACCTCCCTCATGTGTTCAGCGTTTTCCTGTCGTCTGTGTGTCTCCCTATCCGTCTCCCTGGTCTGTGTCTTCTCTTTACCTCCCTCATGTGTTCAGTGCTGTCCTGTCCTCTGTGTGTCTCCCTGTCAGTTCCCTGGTTTGTGTCTCCTCCTCACCTCTCCTATGTGTTGAGTGCCTTCTGGTGTTTCCTGTTTTATTTTGACAGTCCTGTCCTCCCTTTATGTTCTCAGTGTGTTTACTTCCTCCTGTTTCCTGACTCCTTTGATTACCTGCTCCTCCTTGATTGCTCTCACCTGTGTCTCATCTCCCTCCTCTACTTTGGTCCTGTGCTCCACTTTGTCTTTGTCAGTTGATTGTTTGTCACTTCTGTGTGCCTGTCATCCATTGTGCTGTGTTCTGTGTTCCTCCCGTCCTCCCCTGGATTACCCTTCATCTTATATGTATATGCATGTCATGCTCTTTACTATGTAAAGGTTTTTATATAGTAGTAAATATGTTCTTCTTTAAATACAACTCAGGGATTTAAATGCTACCTAGGTATTTAGATATTTATTATATTTCAATTTCATCTTTGATTTTTCTTGTCTGTAACAAAAAATAATTTCCCCTCGGGGATAAATAAAGGAATTCTGATTCTGATTTAAAGTCTAAGAGGATAAAAAAAAATAGAAGTAATGTTTATGAAGATCATGAAGATCAAGTATCAGTGATGAATAGTATGACGTCTTGAGAAAACAGCATCCCACGTGCCGTTCTGGAAACACGTAAACATGTGTCATTAATGAGGTATGTGATTATCAGACAAAATAATGCTGTTCCATCCACAACTACTGGATTAAGTGTAGGAAGGACTCCTTTTACCTCGGGTCATGAACTTATCAATCACTCATCTGAGCAAGTTTTAGTCCCCATTTTAAGGCACAGTAAAGGTCTCCCTGCAGCAGTCCAGTTATTGCTGTTTTTGCTGTAAAACCTTGACTGTAATGTGTTCCAGTTACACAGAGAACATTTCTTTGGATCCAGTAAACTATTGGAATACAAGTCTGTTTAAACGTCATCAAACCTTTACCCCTCATATATAACACATACTATATATATAGATATATACATTATATTATGTATATATATATATATTTACATTGGACCACACTGAGCAAAACTCAGCCCAACTTTCAATCACTAAATCAGCTATACAAATGTACATTGCATTTCAGAATTGCCAGTATAATTTCAAAATCAATGCATGATGCATTGCCTGGCTGGTGGATTGAAGTCTTGTAATACTGTCTTGATCCATCTCACTTACTCTGTAAATGAAAACCGAGACAGTGCAGGTTGTTTGATGTAAATGCACTCTGCTGAGGTGCTGCGGTAAACACACTCTTCTCCCAAGGTTGTGGGGAGGCAGACCTGAACTCAATGATGCCTGAAAGCATTTGGCCATTAAAATGTACTTTTTTTTTTTTTATTTAGTCCGTTGCCACCAAAGGAAATTACATGCTTGTGAGGAAGTGATTTAAACAGCAGCAAGTTGAAGTGGCTTTTTACTGAGTTACCACCTGAGTGGGTCAAAGGAGTACCAGTAAATGAAAAAAAAAACAACTCATCTCCAAACACACAGTTCTAAAACTTAATAAATCTCGAGAACATGCTGATCTGATTTGCTGTCCCAGTGCTTCAGTGTGCAGTGTCCAATTCAAACTGTCATCATCGCAGTGTCAGATATGGACAGGATTAGTTAATAACCATGCACAAACAATTTTTTGGCTGAAAGGAACCATCCATTCTAATTGAAGTGAAATAAGGAAATCTATTAAATAGTCAATGATGATGGCAGAAACTGTAACACTGTACTAACCATGTAAAAAATAATCATATTGCATATCAAATTAAACATTAGAAACTCTACTACAATCACATATAAGCCATATTTACACACATACACACATCAAACATAACTTTAACACCATGCAAATCAATTATCACTCATCAGAATAAAATTCTCATATCAAAGTCGACACACTTGCCACATGGTTATTGACAAAAACAATGTTATCCTCTATGGACAAGAAACCAGCATAGTTTAGAATCAAGAATGTCCATGTAAGCACTGTATGTTATAGGATTTTATATCAACACCATAACTTGAACAACTTGGTCTATGAATATGGACAACTTCAACACAGTCCAGCATCAAATAATCCACATTTATGGCTTCAAAATCCAACAGCAACAAGGATACTCTGCCATCAGTCTTGCATCCCTTTCTGTCTTTCAGCTCTGGCTGAGTATAGGATGACCCAATGTTCACTCTTGTTCAGGCTCTTGCTTGGTCATGATCCTCTGTGGCCTCTTTGCTGCCATAATGTCCACTATCAGAAAACAACAAGCTCTACATAGCTCAATCTTATAGTTAGCTCCTGGCTAACTCCACCTTCAAGCAGCTATAGTGACATATGACAGTCGTAAAGCACATTATGTGGTTTTCTGTGTGCTTCTACACATACTTGCATAATACTGGACTTACTCTGGTAATGGAGGAGGTACCATTTTCACTCTTGCACTCCATGCAAAAACACTGTTTGTGATCAGTTCTGTGCCTGAATTGTATATGTATGTACCTTATCCCCATTGATCGGCCTATGAGATCTAAAGGGTGTTGGTCTTGTCTGCAATGATTTGCTATTCCTACTTTCCCTGTGTATCAAAGCGCTCCTTTTCTTTCTGTTTGTCTTTGCAGTCTCATCCTTAAGGATGTTGTGTATTGATCTGTTGTCTGATCTTTCATGGAGTGCACTCAATTCCAGACTGATAGACTCCTGCTGTATTCCCAGGGAACAAACCTGCCTAGCTGAGAGGGAGCAGAGGGGGCGATTTAGAAAATGAACTGCAAGGGTCAGTAAATGTTTGATTAACACTTCACTTAACTGCAACTAATTACAAGCCACTACGGCAAATCACATTTTCACACCTATTTATAAGTCTGCAGGCAAGTCCAGCATCCCTTTAACAGTATTACATTGAATGAACTGCTATCATCAACACCCACCCGATGCACTTGTTTACAGATGTGAGGGGGCCCCTAAAGGGGCCTCTACAGAGGAGGCAACACAGGGCCATGAGGGTGATGGAGGTACAGTCCGTACAAGGGTTCAATTCTTTACCATTTTGCAGTTTAGATTTGTTACACTGGCCTTTAGCAATCAGGCACATCTCCTTTCGAACTAGCTTCCAGTTTGTGGGGCAGACAACACTGGCAACTTAAAACATTCCTGTTCCAGAAGTCTACAGTTTAACCCACAGTGTGCTGGTGGCTACAGTTATAGCTGTAGTGGAATCAATTAACCATCTTACTATGGAACCAGTTACCAATCTGGGTCCGAGAGGCAGACACTAACTGTATGCCCAGTTTTTGTCATAGTTGTGTGTCTCTTCCTGCTCAAGGTTTCTTCCTGTTATAGGGGAGTTTCTCCTTGTCACTGTCTGCTTGCTTGGGGGGTTCAGGCTCTGGGTTTCTGTAAAGCACCTAGAGACAATGTTGATTGTAAAAGGTGCTATATAAATAAAATTGAAACTGAATTGAATCTTAGCTATGCTGCTAGGGAACCAACTTGATCTGTACTTTGACCCTACTCATCTTTGACTGCTGTATGTTTGTTCTGCTTTTCTTCCATCCCCTCCTCTCTACTTCCCCTTCTCTTCCTTCACCCAGTCGAACATCAGCAAGAAGGTTCCTCTTATCAGCCGGGTCTTTTTCCAAGGTTTCTGCCTGTTGAAGCAGATTTTTTCTTGCCACTGTTGCCTTAACTGGCTGCTGCGGGGTCAGACTGAGTTTCTGTAAAGCATCTAGAGACAATTTTGAGACAAATAAATTGAACTGAATTGAAAAAAGAGCAACTGATGGTGCCTATTACTACCAGCAGAACACTGTCATAGAAATGCTTTTCACCAATGATAAACTGCTACTTCGACTGTGGCCATGCTTAGCTAGGTCTATAGTAGTTGTCCCAGACAGGTTTAGATAAAGTAAAGGTAAAGGTCACCGTGACTGTCATTCCAATCCACGGATCACGCAGTCAGAGTGTGTGGGCCTTTTGAATTGTCTAAATGGTTGGATGTGAAGAGCACTTGGCTGCTTTGACAGTCTGCTGTAATAAAAAGGATCCAGCGCAGTGATTATAACCCCGTCCTTTATATGGATTTCTAATGCAAGAAGTGTAATTTTTCAGTGTTTGATGATTCATGTAATTTGTGTTAACTGCTGTTCTGTCAGTTGCTCTGTGCTCAGCCAGTTCTCAATATGTTGAGGGGGCGTAACCCTGTTGAAACAGTAAGCACCCATCATCTGAGCACCAAATAGCTTTTTAATGGCTCTTATCATTCACAGTACAGGCTGTACTATATTTAATGTTTTTATTAAAACGCATACAAATCACAAGTCCATTTCTTGTTGATGCCAATGCTCTAATCTAAATTAAAGTCTTTCAGAAATCATTTGAACCGTCTCCATCGTGTTTACAATGACAATGTTAATACGTAGCTAATTAGGCCTAAATGTTTAGTGCGCTCATCTGTTTAAATTTAATGTCAGACACAACATACAGTCAAAGCGGATGTTGGTAATGTTGCATGCATGCATGTGGTAGTTGAGGTGATTTTGAACGTTACACCTAGCGGCAGTGCTCAAGGAAAACCTGAGTGTCATGAATGCAAATACTAATCCATCTTAGCTTGTAGTAGAAATTTAGTCTATGCCTCAAGCAACTCAAGTGTGAATCATGCAAGGAATATCAAAAAAACTTAAAGCATAATACCAAAAAGATTATGCAAATATATGCATATAAAAATAAGAAAAGCAGGAGGACAATAACTCACAGAGTACTGACAAATTACACCAGACATGAACATATCATGAAGGCTGTGGGACTCTGAAAGGGCATTTTTGGTTCTCTGGATCCTGACCAAAATTATAGTGCTATTTTAGGCACATAAATAAAGTCATGACCTGTTTCCATTTTCAGTTTTTGATTTGATTCATTGATTGTAAATAATATAAATAAATAAAATATATATAAAAAAATCATCCTCCATACAATTGCTATAAAGGGAACCTATCAATAGAGACCAGAACTATTGCTTGAACCAGGCTATGAGCATGTTCATTTCTACTGTAAAGTTGGCCATTTTAACATGGGAGTCTATGGGGATGGACTCATGTTATGACTGCAACTGTGTAGCACTTCCACGTTAGTCTCCGGAAGTTGTCGTTTGGTCTGATGAGATGCCTTGGTTCCATTACTCAACCCCAAGCAGAGAGCCAATCCTGAGAAGCCTCCATGTTAAAGTAGCAGCTTAGTCATATTAACCTTGATTGTGTGTTTACACATCTCCTCCCATCTTTCCAGCTACTCTCACTGTAATGATGTTGAAGCAGGAAGCATAGAACAAAGAACTGAGGTACATGCAATATATTACCCCAGTCACTATACCTGATCAAGTAATGCAGCGTATTAGTCATGTTTAGTTTAGTTACTCCACAGAGCAATCAAACTGTGGATTATAATCAGCCCAGAGTGAACACACACTTATTGTAGGCGTGCATGACAGAGTGTGTACTCATCCATGCATGCAGAGTGTATAGAGAAACACAACATCACATGCCTTTCCACTGTCAAACTGTATTTGAGGCTTGTGTCTAAAAGGGGAAAAAGTAAACAGAGCCAAAACACAAACATACAGCTGAGCCAGAGCTCACAGACAAGCTGACTGGGCCAGTGATTTTCAACAGTATGTATGTTCAGGCTTTACTAGATCACAGCTGACACGAGGTCCTGTTGATGTAAATGCTCATTACTCCTGCAGTAGCTAACAATCACAGACCAAAACATCTCATAATGAAGTTTTGCTTATACCAAGCCATAGTGCTTCCTCTGGGGTAGTGAGGGAGAGGGTGTTATTTTAGGAACTATATAAAAAAAATCAGCTAAATAGACTGAGGGCTCGAAAGTACAACCCAAAAGGCTGGTCAAAGTCAGTCAAAAAACTCCTTAACCCGAGGCCAGGGTTTGGTACACACGAGATCAGTCAGATCAGGCTAAATGTTTTTGAAAAAAAAAACACGAGTCAAGGAAAACAGAAAAGTCCACTTAACACAGAGAAAGAAAGTTTAACTCGCACAGGGAGAGGGAAGACTCTGTACAAGAAGAGGAGGGTGATGGGAAACAGGTGGAACTAATAAGACCAGGGATGGTGATTCCGCATTAGGGCAGGAAGTGAAGAGGTCTCAAATGAGAGAAGAGGTAAGTATTTTCAAAAACAGGAGGTAACAAACAAAACAGGAAGCAAGGACATCGGTGTCAGATCCATCAACTTCCTAATGATGTCGGCAAACAAAAATGGTAGCATTCTACCAAAAGGGATTTGGGGTCTTGTTTACAAGCAAAGGAAAAAAGGCAGCAGGTGATCAGGGCGGCATCAGCACTAATAAGGGCTAAGCTTAGGTCAGTTTGGGTGAGCCAAAGAGCAAGGTTCCCTCATCATTGGTCTAAGATCGTGAATACAAGCCACTGAAATGAGTTTCGGCCACATGGTCTTTCATTTAAAGATAGGGTAAAGTCCTTAGTCATCCAGGAGGACCTATAGCGTCACTACTCTACCACATTGACAGGAGGTGGTTTAGGCATCTGTTTCCATGCTTAGCCTGCTGCCCCCACAACTGGACCCAGATCAGGGTCAAACAATTAAAATGATATTTTCAGAAATTCTGCACTTTATTTTACTACTTTAACACTAAAGTGGCCCTCACTTTGGAAGACAATGCCAATAGTAGCTCCCAGCAATTTTAAGCTTGAATCATTTTATCGTGTAGCCTTGTTCAGTTGAAAAATATAGTATTGATTAATATTAACATTAGCATACAGAAAAAAACACTACTTACCATAGCTTTGAAAGTGTGTTTTCTACAAAATAAAACCTCCACTGTTTTTACAGTTTTCAGCACCATAGGACCCTGTTTATTCTGGGGCATCTCATAAGCAGCGCCCAATGGAACAGGAAGAGATGTGAAGTCCCATCAATTTAAGTAAAAATAATGGTGCAAGAAAATACATTTTTCACCGTTTTATTGTTGCCTTAAATCACGCATGTTTGTCAGTTTAAAATACTTGTTGAGCAAGTGACTGTAGTGTTCGTCCTTTACATACATTCTAACAAATTTTGTTTTTACCCCTTTTATCATGTAATGACACAATATTCTAATCTAATGATTTCTAGATTCATAATCTAACGGTCAAATATATATTTTATTTTCATCATTTAAATTAATCACTTACACTATAGTATGAGACTTTCTATAAGCCGCTGGACATGTCTCATCAGACCATCATGTTATGGTTTTACTTGTAAGTTACTTTGAGGTTTTAAACAACCACGTTTTCCATGTGTTTTTTTTTCTTGGTCATTTACTAAGAAACTCATTTTACAAAGCAGCCACTGTGGCGTGTGCAGGCTCTTTGGTAGAAAGGACTCTCAGCACTTAGTAAGTGAGGTAGAATGCACGCTTCGGCTGATAGGTTTATAACCCTCCTTAAAATGCTTTGCTTGTCCCTCCAAACGGGCTCTGCAATTTTAAATGTTTAATGGCTTGGTGCTATTCTTATTAATGCTGGCTATTTTTCCCATCTGAGTGGACTGATCCATTGATGCTCATAATCTTTTCTTTTTTTTCCCCTTCCTCATAATTGGTGCACAGTGAAAATTCAGAGCTGATGTTGCAGAACACCATTTCTCCTTGTTTGCTTTATGCTGCATTACATCCTGCCTGTTGAGAGACTATAAAAGTTCTGCCAGTATTGTCCCATTATTTTACATGCATGTCTACTGAGATAAGGTGGGCTTCTTCCCTGATCTCCTTTAAATAGACCCATCCAGAACATCACAGAAATGGAGGAAAAACTGCACTCCCACCATGACACCTGTTTTGCATAATTAGCTGTTGGTACCTCATTAACGAAAATGTAGAGAAGCTAGTCACTTAGCACCTAAATGCATGAGGCTCCTACAATCAAGGTCAGTTCTCAAATTAGTTTAATCTGTTACTGCCTGAGACATGACAGATACTGGGACGTCAGGTAATTGCTTCTTTGGAAAAATGGAAGAGTTCTGTGAAGTTAGTCATCCGCAAGGATGAATATTATAAATTGCACAGAGAAACAAATTAACTAGGTTGATATATTACATCTCGGAAAGTGTGGGTTCCTGTCAGAGCACCACGCTGTGTTTTGGCTCATGTTTTAGTGCATCTGATGTGAGTCCATAACAGCTTTGATGATCAGTCAGGTTGATGGTTCAGAACAAACAGCAAGGATATAGTGATGCTGTTCCAAAGTAACAACTGTTGGTAAAAATGTCAAATGTGAAAACAAAACACTAGACTGTGACTATAAAGGAAAGCTCTGTGTGTGTTCTACAGCCAGAGAAATGTATCCTTTGTTTTTCAGTCAGAGGAGGTAAAAAGGAAGCAACTCCCAGCTGTATTTATACATATAGTTATGGTTTTGTTCTTACATGGATACATACATGGGAAGGCTAATGCACAGGGCAGCACTCCTCCCCCTAGCTTTTTACACGTGGAGAGCCTATGGTGTAGACAGAGTAGCCTACGCATTCAAGATTTACATCTGCATACATGGAAAGCCTGAGGCATTAGGAGGACACCTCCATGTGCATATATGGGAGTTTAAAAAGCAACAGCCACTGGGACTGATGAGATGTCTTCAAAAAATGATGCAATGAGTTCAGGGCTCTCGATTTTAAACTCTAGGATATAAAATGAGAGTCTTCACAGACATATCCATATGCATACTGCACATGGAAAGCCTTAGGCTTGTGGAGGGCACCTACAGAAAGAGTAAAATGCAGGAAGGCCCCCTTGTGTGCACACACCTACACAATCCTACACCTTGGGTAGAGCACAACTCCATACATTTCTGCTGGCATCTGTGGAAAGCCTAAGGCTGAGGGAGAAAGAGAGAGAGAGAACCTTCGAGCTCTCCACATTGATAGAAAGACATAGTCAAAGAGGTATCTCTGCCTAACCTTAAATAAGCATGTAAGGTGTAAGGAGAGCATAGTCCTAAGGTGTGTAACATATGCATGTTCCAATATTTTTATGAGCCTTATGGGGAAGCCTAATGTGAAAAGTGCCATTTTAAATCATATTGAACATGCCTTAGGCCTGTGGCGAGCACACTACTCTGTCCATACCACCATATATGGAACCCTAAGGCACAGAGAGAAATAAAGTAACCCCTGTATTCACAACAAAGCATTCATCAAAGACCAAAGATACAAGATGACACAGCATAGACAGGCGACTGCAAAGATCAGTTCAGCCATCAGCTAATGTGGGCTGGACTCTTTAGGCTGAATGTTTGCTTAAATGTTTTATAGAGCAGACCTATTCCCATTAGTGGTAATTCTACCGAGTCCTTCTTGGCCCCGGCCTTCCGAATGTTGATGCAGCTTGATAGATGTAAACATGCATTCATTTTTAACCCACATAACCCAGTAAACACTTTATGTAGCTGAAGGGGATAAGACACAACTCCGTTTCTGGGACAATGCTATTCACTATTCTCTCTTTGCTAACATGACTGTCTCCACGGGTTGATGCAGGGCTGCAACACTTCCTGTCCTCTTTAAATGAACACTGATGCTTATTGAAGATCCCTTTGGCTCCAGCCTGAAAAGTCATTATAAAAACTTCCAACATAACTCAGCAATATGTTGAGGTCTGGTAAGCATGGCTCAGATTGATACAGGGAATCAATTCATGTCAGTGTCTGCATTAGTTGGTGGTAAATGTAAAGCATTTTTAACAGAAGACATAAACACCTTCCGGCAGGCCAAGAAACCCCTTCAGCCTGGAGGCGCTCTGATTACTCAGAGGTCAGATCAACCCTCTTCACACTTTGTAGTGCAGTCTGACACAGGTTAAAATCTCCAAAGCATTGACACATAAGCAAAAGGTGCTTTTATCTGCACGACTCCTCTGCCTGACCTTCAGTTGGTCAGACTTGCTGATTGAAATGGTGATGGATTCTCAGAACTACACTCACTGTTTGCTCTCCTCTGTTTTTTTTTTTCAAAACATCTACTTTTTCTACCTGGCTGTCATATCGGTTCTCCAACAGAAAGCTCTCACAATTTTCACACAGTCACATGATCGTCCATCTAGCCAAGCTTCAAACTACGCCCTTGCGTCCGAACCACAGTGGGCTAATGATCATAAATGTTAAATGTTATGAATTTGTGTATTTTAAGATGATTTAACCTCTTACCCTGTTTTTAATGTTTGACCTTAACCAGTAGTTTTTTCATTACATGACTGCATTAAATGGAGCATGACTGAAATTGCAGCTTTTATTTGACTTGCATATAATTCATGTGTGTAATTCTGGTGTCAGATAATTTGGTTGCATATATAGAATAAAAACAGGTTTAAGTATAAGTGTTGTTTGCACTGCTGCTGTAGCCAACCAAGCTTCTTTTATAGTGAGTAAACGTTCAGGGGGATTGGTTGTAAACCCTGACGCTAAATACATTTTTATTTTTAGCAAATGGATTAATTTTAGGAGCTACAGATCCTTTAGCTGACACAGTTTATGAGTACTACCTAGAGGTGAGCATGGTGAATCAGCCTCTCTTCCAATATTTATAATTTGTAGCATCATAAATGGAAAATAATAAATAATAATCATATCTTGCTCTTGGATAAAAGCAGGGGGTGACTAATGCATGTATACAAAAATATTAAAAAAAAAAAAAAAGCAGTATCCTCTGATGGCTGTATCTGTCTGAGAAAGTGAGCACACCTTCATTTTTTTTCCTGTCTGACAGATTAAAGGAACACTGATTAATTGGTCTCTCTGATGCTACTTTTAATGAACAGTGAGGTCGGACCGTTGGGGGCAAATTAGCTTGATCCTCTTTTTGTGGAACAGAATTAATGAAACCCCTATGGATTAAAGCTGAAGTGCGCCGTGTATCCTTGCTCATGTGCAGTTACCTCACACATGTAGAAACTGTTCCAATATTTGCCTGAAACGAGGTAGTTAAGGTTCAGCAGTTACCCCCTTGTAATGCAAGTAAAGCTCCCATTAATGAGATTATAAGACACTATCATCATTACATCTTCAACAACAGACCATGCAACCGTGAAAAAAAAGCTGAAGAAACTTGGGAATTCTAGCTTCTTTGTGTGAAATGCTCTAAATTAGAGCATAAGACCTATTAATTAGATGCCTGGAATTGCCTGGAATTGCAATTTATCTACACAAATGGAGGCACTGTAAAGCAAATAAATTATCTCTTTAACCTCTTTCACCTTTAGAAAATGAGAAGAATCAAACGATGCAGGACTATAAGGACGAAATGTTTTCACACCACAGCCTTTCAAAGAGCTGAGTGACTGAGTGCGAGCACACAGTGTCCCCGAGTGCAGTTCAGTGTGTTTGTTAAGCTCTGCAGAGGAGGAGATGTGATGCAGAAGATGGAAACATTTACTTAGAGAGGAAACCAAAAACCACTGCGGGGAGAAACTGTCCATAACTGACTCAAAAAAAAAGAAAAGATTTTAATGTGCAGCACTTTAACACAATGAGGAGACATATGTAATGAATCCCATGTTCATGTTGAAAGTTAAAAACATATCTACTGTCAATGTTTTCATTTGTTTTCAATAAAGTCTTCTGGGGAAACAAATGATTCGTGTTTTAATGACTGTACAAACAATATGGGGCAGCACCACAGGCTGTAACTGAAACATGGACAACAGAGATTTTTGAGGTCAAATATGTGAGCTACACATAACGAGCAGCTAATGAGCAAAACTTGTAGATATCACTTTCTCTTTGCCTGCCTTTAATCTTACTAACAACTTTAACCACCTCTGGCTACTTTAATACTGATTGATTGACTGATTAATGGTGTTCACAGACATAACACGGTTAAGCTTCATATGGCTTAACATATTTTACCCACTAAAAATGCATGCAAAACCCCTCCACCATGTCAGGTTAGTGATTCATGGAGGGTATGCAAAGATGTTGCAGAAAATAATTTCTCAATTGTCTAAAAAAAGTGCTCAAGAAACACAGATTCATTGACTGCAGCTTTATATAAAGATGACGGTTACATATGAGCACACATCAGCAGAGCTAGATAACCACAGTGAACCACCCAGGACCACAATGAGGATTTCCTATGTGGATTTTGTTTTTTCCACCACTGCTCTTCTCTTACAAACACATTTCTGAAGTAAAGAAATTATGCATAAAGAAGGGTCTTTTCAAACACATGTGTTACTGTCACTGTAATTTAGGTACGTTGCGAGCCACATTTATTTAAACTTTGCATTTATTTATGGAATTTATTTATATTTACTGATTTTTAATCCCCTCCATGGACCGCCACCTTACTGTGGTGGAGGGGTTTGAGTGCCCAGATGATCCTAGGAGCTATGTTGTTGGGGGCTTAATGCCCCCAGCAGGGTCTCCCAAGGCAAACAGGTCCTGGGTGATGGGCCAGACTAAGAGCGGTCCAAAAACCCCCTTATGAGGCAAATAAAATCAAGGACCGTGACGTCGCCCGGTATGGCGCAGCCGTGGCCCCACCCTGGAGCCAGGCCCGGGGTTGGGGCTCGAATGCGAGCGCCTGGTGGCCGGGCCTTTCCCCACGGGGCCCGGCCGGGCTTAGCCCGAAGGAGCGACGTGGGGCCGACCTCCCATGGGCCCACCACCGGTGGGAGGAACCGTAAGGGGCCGGTGCAGAGTGGATTGGGTGGCAGTCGAAGGCGGGGGCCTCGGCGACCTGATCACCGGACACAGAAACTGGCTCTGGGGACATGGAATGTCACCTCGCTGGGGGGGAAGGAGCCTGAGCTTGTGAGGGAGGCCGAGCGGTACCGACTAGATATAGTCGGGCTCGCCTCCACGCACAGCTTGGGTTCTGGAACTCAACTCCTTGAGAGGAGTTGGACTCTCTTCTATTCTGGAGTTGCCCATGGTGAGAGGCGGCGGGCTGGTGTGGGCTTGCTTATAGCCCCACAGCTTAGCTGCCATGTGTTGGAGTTTTCCCCAGTATGTGAGAGGGTCGCCTCCCTGCGCCTCCGGGTTGGGGAGAGGTCTCTCCCTGTGGTTTTGGCGTATGCGCCGAACAGCAGTGTAGAGTACTTGACCTTCTTACAGTCTCTGGGAGGGGTGCTGGATGGCACCCCAACCGGGGACTCTGTCATCTTGCTGGGAGACTTCAACGCCCACGTGGGCAGTGACAGTAACACCTGGAGAGGCGTGATTGGGAGGAACGGCCTCCCCGATCTGAACCCGAGTGGTGTTTTGTTATTGGACTTCTGTGCTGGGCATGGTTTGTCCATAACGAACACCATGTTCGAGCACAAGGTTGTCCATCGGTGCACCTGGCACCAGGACACCCTAGGCCGGAGGTCAATGATCGATTTTGTAATCGTGTCAGCTGACCTTCGACCTTGTGTTTTGGACACTCGGGTGAAGAGAGGGGCTGAGCTGTCAACTGATCACTACCTGGTGGTGAGTTGGATCCGTTGGCGGGGGAAGAGGCTGGACGGGCCCGGCAGGCCCAAACGTACTGTGTGGGTCTGCTGGGAGCGTTTGGCCGAACCCTCCGCTAGGGAGATCTTCAACTCCCACCTCCGGGAGAGCTTCACCCAGATTCCGAGGGAGGCTGGAGACATTGAGTCGGAGTGGACTATGTTTTCCACCTCCATTGTCGAAGCAGCTGCCCGAAGCTGCGGCCGCAAGGCCTCTGGTGCCTGTCGTGGCGGCAATCCCCGGACCCGGCGGTGGACACCGGAGGTCAGGGATGCCGTCAAGCTGAAGAAGGAGTCCTATCGGGCCTGGTTGGCTTGTGGGACTCCTGAAGCAGCTGATAGGTATCGGCAGGCCAAGCGTGCTGCAGCAAGGGCAGTTGTAGAGGCAAAAACTCGGGCCTGGGAGGAGTTCGGGGAGGCCATGGAGGAGGACTATCGGTCAGCCTCAAAGAGATTCTGGCAAACCGTCCGGCGCCTCAGGAGGGGGAAGCAGTACTCTGCCAACACTGTATTCAGTGGAGGTGGGGAGCTGTTGACCTCAACTGAGGGGGTGGTTGGACGGTGGAAGGAGTACTTTGAGGGTCTCCTCAATCCCACCAACACGCCTTCCATTATGGAAGCGGAGGCTGATGACTCAGTGGTGGACTCGTTCATCACCTGTGCTGAAGTTGCCGAGGTAGTCAAAAAGCTCCCCGGCGGCAAGGCACCGGGGGTGGATGAGATTCGCCCTGGGTACCTTAAGTCTCTGGATGTTGTGGGGCTGTCTTGGTTGACACGCCTCTGCAACATCGCGTGGCAATCGGGGGCAGTGCCGCTGGACTGGCAGACCGGGGTGGTGGTCCCTCTTTTTAAAAAGGGGGACCGGAGGGTGTGCTCCAACTACAGGGGGATCACACTCCTCAGCCTCCCTGGGAAAGTCTACGCCAGGGTACTGGAGAGGAGAATTAGGCCTATAGTCGAACCTCGGATTAAGGAGGAGCAATGTGGTTTTCGTCCTGGCCGCGGAACACTGGACCAGCTCTATACCCTCCGCAGGGTGCTGGAGGGTTCATGGGAGTTCGCCCAACCAGTCCACATGTGTTTTGTGGACTTGGAGAAGGCGTTCGACCGTGTCCCTCGCGGCATCTTGTGGGAGGTGCTCTGGGAGTATGGGGTCCGTGGCCCTCTGCTGAGGGCCGTTAGGTCCCTGTATGGCCGGAGCAGGAGTTTGGTTCGCATTGCCGGCAGTAAGTCAGACCTGTTCCCAGTGCATGTTGGACTCCGGCAGGGCTGCCCTTTGTCACCGGTTCTGTTCATAATTTTTATGGACAGAATTTCTAGGCGCAGCGAGGGACCGGAGGGGATCTGGTTCGGGAACCATAGGATTTCATCTCTGCTTTTTGCAGATGATGTTGTCCTGTTGGCTTCATCGAGCCGGGACCTCCAGTGTGCACTGGGACGGTTTGCAGCCGAGTGTGAAGCGGCTGGGATGAGAATCAGCACCTCCAAGTCTGAGGCCATGGTTCTCGACCGGAAAAAGGTAGTTTGTCCTCTCTGGGTCGGAGGAGAGTTCCTGCCCCAAGTGGAGGAGTTTGTGTATCTCGGGGTCTCGTTCACGAGTGAGGGGAAAATGGAGCGGGAGATTGACAGACGGATCGGTGCAGCTTCCACAGTAATGCGGTCACTGTACCGGTCTGTTGTGGTGAAGAAGGAGCTGAGCCGGAAGGTGAAGCTCTCGATTTACCGGTCAATCTACGTTCCTACCCTCACCTATGGTCATGAGCTTTGGGTAGTGACCGAAAGAATGAGATCGCGAATACAGGCGGCCGAAATGAGTTTCCTTCGAAGGGTGGCTGGGCGCTCCCTTAGAGATAGGGTGAGAAGCTCAGTCACCCGAGAGGAGCTCGGAGTAGAGCCGCTGCTCCTCCACATCGAGAGGAGCCAGCTGAGGTGGCTCGGGCATCTGGTTCGGATGCCTCCTGGACGCCTCCCTGGGGAGGTGTTCCGGGCATGTCCCACTGGGAGGAGGCCCCGGGGAAGACCCAGGACGCGGTGGAGAGACTATGTCTCTCGGCTGGCCTGGGAACGCCTCGGGATTCCCCCAGAGGAGCTGGAGGAAGTGTCTGGTGAGAGGGAAGTCTGGGTGTCCCTGCTTAGACTGCTGCCCCCGCGACCCGGCCCCGGATAAGCGTAGAAGATGGATGGATGGATGGATGGATTTTTAATCAAGCACAGTTGATTGGTTTATCAGAAAAAAAAAAATTGTTTTTCAAAAAATGTCATATTTCATAAATTAGAAATAAAAAAAATTCTGAAATTTACAACAGTTTTTATAGTTTATATAGTGTGCTGCTTAAATTATTACATCAAATTACAGTCAAATGATAAGATGATAAAAAAGAAAAACATGAAGTGAAATATTCATTTGAATAAAACCTTTTTTTTTATTAATCTCTGTCGCTTTCAGTAGATGAGTCAGCAGAAGAAGGTTTTTTAATCATCTTGCCGGCTTCTTTTGTCAGATTTGTACAAAATCAGGCTATTGTTGGAAGATCTGGGCACTAGTCAAAAAACCTCAATGACACAGTTTTGCACTACGCCGTCGTGGGAACATCAGAGCAATTAGAGAACAAAAATGGTACATGGTGTGCCCTCATATATAGAACACAAACAGGTGCAGTGCAGAAAGGGAGAAATATTAATGCTGCAGTCTACTAGATCTGAAGCTGGTGACCGTTTGCGTCATTGATTGATTGTTTATGATTAATTATTTAATATACTCTGCCATGTTATGGATAAACTAGTGGAAAATGTCCTCACAATATTCCTCTATCCATCACTCTCCACTCCATTCACTCCATACATTGACTTATTGTTGCAGCTTTAAAGCATGGAGTTAGTATTTATGTAACCCTGTAGTAAATTCGGCCCCTTTGGATGTAAATGCATGAGCATGATTGGTGGCTGGTTGTTGACATTGTGTAAACACAAGGTAACAGAGGCATTGGAGAACCTCTGCACTGGGAGTGTTGCCACTTCTTGCTGGGTTTTGGTGAGCTAGTGAGCGTAGTCTGCTGACATGAGGCTCGATAGAAAGCTCACAGTTTCTCTGCTAGTAAGCAGACCTGGTTTACTGTTGTCTGTTTTGCAACAAGAGCATTACAACAAATCACATGAAGACTTTTTTTAACTGACAGAAAATGTGAGGTAAACGTGACACTAGATTTATTCAGATGCTGAATTCCACTACCAGTCAGATGATATAATAAAATGACTTTGTAATGGTAGGCACAACTTGCTGTCCCGACCTCAAAACCCTTTACCAGGCTTTACAAATGCTTAATGAGCTGGACAGGGAACCAGAAAAATGCAAGCCAGTGGGTGTCCACCTACCAAATATTAATTTAGCAGAGTTGTCTGAAGTGAAATAACCTCTACATGATTACCTGCTAGCCACTGACCAGCCTCACAGCTTTAAACTGCATAGCAGATTACAAGCAGTTTTGACAGCACCTGTCAAAACAGCAGTGTTTTTGCAGCCTGTTGGGAATACTGGCGAGCACTCTGCTGGATCGAACAACTGAGCAGACCACAGCACTTACAGAGCCCGCTGACGATGACATGTTTTGTTTGGGGAGTAGAAGTAAATCTGTCTTTAAGTGTTTTAAAGGATATCAAAAGTTTTTTTTTTTTTTAATCTGTTGAGGTATGTGGCTTTGAGAAGCCAAAAGAAAGGAGATCTTTACAGCTTTAGTCATACTGTATAATAGCCGGGTGACATTGCAGAGGAGAATTTGTACTCAGGGCCGTCATATGGTGTGTGGATACGGCGTTCATAAACCCTGAGGGTGAGAATGATAAAAACCCTGTTTTGTTGTATTGCAAGGGAGAATTCTCCCATTAACTTTGGTTTGATTGCATATAAACATGGCACGCAGGCGGCAGAGTGCTTGTTTCCAGAAATCCCTGGCTGAGCGCTGCTGTATCTGCTGCCAAGTGAGGTAGGTTACATGGCTGGGAGCAGCCGTGGATGGCAGCCTGCGAAGACCAGTGTCCGCTGCCAGGGTTACGGGTATGTAAAGGGAAGGCAAATGATGCCCATTACACTCTTTTTTTTCCCCACCAGCTGAGTGCGATCTGCTGCTCTCACTCCTCCTCTATCTCTGTCCGTCATCCATTTGGATTGGGCTCCTGTTCCAAACGCCTTTCAGCCTGCTTTCTCTTTATCACACTGATACACTTCTCCTTACCAGGAATATAAACACACTGACTCTCTCACAAATTCTCCGCCTTCCATCCATCCCCATGCTGTCCAGACAAATCAACAGTTGGAGCCAGAGGCTTGCTGCCCATCTGGTCAGCCATTTCCAGCGGGTCTCAGCGTGTGGAGAGAAGAAAAAAAGAAAAAGAAAAAGTAAGTGCCATCTAATCCCCCATCCTGACTTAGAACTGGAGGCTTCTGATAGTTTCCCCTAGTCAAAGTCAAGGACGGGGGGATGCAACACTCGCTACACAGCTGACAAAGTCACCAAACTCTTTAATCTCTTTGACTCTGTTCTGTTGCTTTTTTCCTCACTCATTCCCTCTCTGTCTCACACTCACCCACACACCTCTTTTTTCACCCTCTCTGAGTCACATATCCTGCGGAGGTTCGATTGTACCCAATCCAAGGGGCAGAAGGCCCACTTTGCAGACACAGTTGATGTACTGTAGTACACAGTGAGGCTAACGCTGTCGAGCCAGAGGCAGAGAGACCCAGGGAGTGTGTCAAATAACAGAGCAGATTGCACTTTAAACCACCTCTTCATATGAGCTGGAGTCAATTTGGCTCAAAGTTGCTGCTCAACTTCTTCATCGCTGGCCTAATTTGGACTGAATGACAAAGTTCAGTAGGGCTTTTATAGTGCAATGTAATGTAGTGCAGTGGCAAACTAAAATTCATGCCAGCTTCTTGTAACTTGTAACTCTGTTAAGGAAAAAATAAACATGAATGTGTTACTGCAAAAAGTGACACTGTCAGCAATTTCAGCAATAAGCTCCTTAGCTGACTTTGATTTTATTGAGGGAAGGTTGGCCGGAGAGGCCCACTTTTTCTCCATCCTGCTGCCGCTGCACACGGCACACCTGGGAGCTGCCGACTATAGCCATTGTTTTCAGTAGCTGGCCAATGAGCGGCTCCACTGGAGCAGTGGGAGGTTAAGTGGTTAGCTCAAGGGCATTTCGATCTTAGCTGTCATGGAAGAGCAGACAGGTACCTGTTCTTTTTGCCTAATCAAATTTTAGAACAGGGGGCCCCGGGTCTAAAGTGTCGACCTTCTATAACAGGCCTTCTACTCTAACACACACACACAGGCCTGAATAAATGTGAAGCAATGAGGAAAATACAAAACAGTTGTTGAAATGTATCCGACACAAATGAATGACCCATTAGTTGATGGTTGACATTTTGTCCAGGGGTGATGACAGGCTCACATCTGAAGCTCGCCAAAGGAGGTAGAGCACCACATGTGCCTGATACTTTGCTGCAGGCAGTTACATCTTACTACTACTGCTTCTACAACATTTTTGGTGCAAAATTGAAAGATGATGAACGCTGGTTGGAGGGGCCACCTGGGAATTGTTGCCTTTGGCCAATACTGACTCTAGAATCGCCTCTAGTCTCATCAGCCTCACACTCCGTCAGCATCAGCATCTGACGGTGGCACAAAATTCAAGCCGAATGAAGCAGAAATAATATTCAGAACTGAAAAAGTGGCAAAAAGACACAAATGTAGGACATGTTTTTTGGTTGTAGTTGTTGTTTACATCATAGTTAATATGCTTTAATAATAAAATTGGCATCTGCAAAAGTTATATGCATGCCTACTAAAGAGAACATTAACTTATGCATTAAGTTACATTATTCTATATCTGTGTGATAACTGTGTGTCTTATCTACTAGTTTTCATATTATTTCATTTCATTTTTGTTTGTTATTGTTATAAGTATTAGTAGTAGTAGTACTGTAGTATTATCTTCAGCATCATAGTCCAACATGAGATAACGTGGGCACAGGGACCATCAGTTGTTACAGTTGCCAGACAGTTGTAAACTGTGATTACATTAAATGTGATATATGGTTGGAGTAATAAAAGCAGCATATTTATATAGTGTTCAAATAGAGAGTGCTCAGTAACAAGATAGTTGGTTAGACTAAAAGAACAAGAGCAATGAAGTTATTTTCTGTTGTTTTGCAGCAGCAATGTAGCGTCTGGAAAAACAAAGAAAAAAACAAACATCTCCAGCCACGCAATCATGAACATCCACCTGAGGATGGAGCAGTCAGTCAGCAGAAAATAATGCATAGTAACAACTGGCCTTTGGACCAGAAAGGCTGCCTGGCTCACATACAGCGTAAACAGCCTGAAAATTTCAATTTAGTGAAACCTGCAACTTTAAATAAGGAAGCATGAAGGACAGAAGGAACATAAGAAAACACTAGGGCCGCCTGACTCTTGAATAACATTTCTGACCACAAAGCGCATGCTTGACATTGCTTTTTTTTTCCCATTCTTTTTTTTAAGAAAAGCCTATACCTCATAGCCTGTGGCTCTGGAGCTGTCGCTTTTTCAGGTGGCTTTTGGTTCCAGATAACTAGACCTGTGAGTGCACTGTGGACCCTTCTCTAGCTTACTGTGGTGTGAAATTGCATACGCAACCTTGAAATGATTCCCACAATAGCAGATGGTCTTAGCAATGGAGAAAAATACGTTTTGCCAGCCTGTCTGAAGAGGGAAGGTGACAATAAATGAAAGCTTGATTAGAAAACGACACCTGAGGGGTTATGACAGGTGACGAGAGGATGAGCCTCTTCAAATTCTGAAGACAAAATAAAGTCTAACTTCGAGTTAACATGATGAAGTTTTATTATTTACAGAACCACGGTGATGTTAGCCAAGAGGACTCAACAAAACAAGATCTTAAAAAGATCTCTTTGCACTTTAAACCCTAACCCCTGAAATATATTAATGTTAATGCCAACAACATTGGCAACCCGTGACATCCCTGGTTTTAGCAAGCAGCATGTGCTGTTTCACTGAGTATCTATAGGGTGCTCGGTTGATGCTTACAGTCTGCTGCAAGCTTGCAATGCAAAACATTTTTAAGATCAAAAAATAATGTCAAGCATGTTTCTGACAGGGGTATTCTGCAGTGCGTAGGCATCACTCTATACAGTACAGTGTATATGAATAGAGGCCGAAGCTGCAGCTGCATTAGCTTTCCATTAGAATAAGGCTGAGGGGGATCATCTAGAAACCAAGCTGCTGTTAGAAAAGCTTAGCTTCTCATAAATGTCGGCTGCGGCTTGGATCTGGGCCTCCTGTGGCACTATCTTCACAGGACCACAGGTGGGTGTCACACATATTTAAACACTGGATATTGTTGGGAGCTCAACTGCAATGCATCCTGGTACATGTAGGCATCTATGCCCTAATGGCTCTAACACAGAGAATGCATGTTCTTGTTTCCATTGGCACCAACAAGACACTTTTCCAAGTTTAATATTCATATAATGAAAAGAAAGAACATTCCAAATCATCAGACACGAAGCAGATAACGTGCACAACCTAAAGGGCCTGATTATTTTCTCCTTGCAAATGCAAAGCTGATAAAAATCAAGAAGTTATGGTACAGGCAATTTTCTGATATGCTTATTATGCCTCACAGTTGCACTTTAATATAAGAGAATGAGCTAAGTACATAGAAAAGATGCTGAATCATAATGGGCAGTATAAATAGACTGCTACTTTAAAACCTGACTGTTTGTTTGGTTGTGGCTGTGGCAATGATTTATGAGGCAAATTTAGATGGAACCATTTTCTCATTAGAGAGGAAAACATTGAACCAACCTCCTCTCTTACAGCTTAGCGAACTAAATGCTGGGTGATGGATGTTAACGCTGATGTGCTTACTGCACATTCAGACTTGGCCATCTAAATTGCAGATGATGTCAGAGTGCACGTGGCTGCCATCTTTGCACTCTTTGATATTCAAACAACATGGTCAAATAATGAATTACTTTTAGAAGGTCAATATATCCACATCGCTTATGCTTGTTGATTTAGTGTCTTTTCCTATTTAATTACGGCAAATATTCACCGCAGACAGACTTTAAATGAACAAGCGCCAACTGTTGCTTCTCATCTCTCCTCCCCTCATCCTTTGTGTCTGTGCCTTATCACCCTGTAATGTTCTCATTGGTTCCCATACATACAGGAAGCTGGGAAACTGGCACACGTATCATCTTTATGCATCTCCTTTTGAAGCTTTTAACTTGTGAGTGGGCAATAATGTAATCACAAAGCTCTTAAATTAAAAAGGAATAAATACCAGAAAGAGACCGGAGATTGGTAGCCTGTAATGTAGTAAACGTAGTAAACTATTTGATATCATCTAATTTCCCTTTTAGCATTTGCTAAGTCAGTTCATATGCTTTTAATATTTTTGCCCTTTTACAATCTGAGCATACTGACTGTTGTATGGTTAAGGTTAAAAATGATGGTGGTCATGCTTATTAAGAGTAAATGCTAATTACATGCACAAAACTGAAGGAAAATCATTAAAGTTATATGAGCATTTTTTTATATATATATATACAATGGACACTATGTCCTGCATTAGAGATGAACATTTTCACTGGATGCGAAATATCTTTGAGCTGCAAACTGCACTTTGTACTAGCTGCCTCGAATGGCTTAAAACATTGTGATTTTTTATATGTATATAAATTATATTAAGTCTTTAAGTTGTTCATACATATGAGCAACAATAGACTGGATGTAATCAATACAGTATCCGTGGCAACAATCAGTTCCGTATAGCAGCAAGTGCACATTAGAATTCCCCAATTAACTATTCAGAACTGAGTATTTACCATAGTTGTCATTGCAGTAGGAGCCTCCCCCATGACCAATGAACATGTGTATTTTATTTCATTTTGTAGGATTGTATACCAGCCAACCTGCTCCACAATTTGAATAGCTTGACTTACTCACAGAAGACAGGACAACTTCACTTAACACAGCCCAACATCCGATTAGCCTCCAATCATACAATTGAATCCAATAGCAACAAGGCCACATCACAGTCACTTTCTTTTCTTTGAATTCCTCAAGTTCCTCTTTGTTCATTGCTGGCTTTGCTCAGAGAATAATGAGCTACACACAGCTCTTATAGTTAGCTGCTGGCTAGCTCCACCTTTGAGTGGCTGAGTGTCCTTTGCCTGACATGCAGCATAAAGCAGGTCACATGCAGCTTCTTGTGTGTTCCTACATGAGTCATAGAGTTGCATGGTGCTTCTGCAGGCGCTGTGGAGGAGGGGTCATTCACAACCCATTTCAATAAAGAAGAAAAAACTACATAATGTTAATTAAAAGTTATAAAATTTTCTGCAATTTGTTGGAAAAATATACAAATATAACAGCATCAGCAACTGGACAAAAGGAGTATCGGCTTTTTTTCATTTTTCTTTTCAGTGCTTTCTTCCATTCTGCTGTGTGTGTACAGTACACTGTGTTTGGACAGGTCAGATCTAATGATCATTAGTGAAGGGAGGGGAAAAAAAAAGTAACGCTTGGGGAAGCACTTCCACAATGAGCTATTTATAGCAGACCTGGTCTGGAGGCATGAAGCCCCTTAGGGAGGAAAAAAAAATAAATAAATAAAAAAAACAAAGTCATAGATCAGCCTGAGGGGAAGTAATTAGGACAGATATTTAAACTGAATAAGGCAGGCTTGCTGAAATATTGAAACCACCTAAAGTTTATTAATTAAGTGCTAATCTGGTGAATATAGGCTTGTTTCATGTCTCCCTTATTCTGTGCCGGCTGAATTATTCAGGGACACGAAGGCATACAGGACAGATAACACTCTGCCGTACATGCCATCAGTGCTCTTGTTAAGAGATGATTAAAGGCACGCGCCACCTCAGTACTTGTGCGTCAGCAGTCTGCTATTACAGTTGATATGGTTCTGTAATACCCACCGTAGTGAGTCAGTCACACTACAGTAGTCTAACAAGGTCACTTTGAAGTTGCGGCAGTGCACAGTCAGTGAAGATTTGTTAGGAGACTTTTACAAAGGGGGATTCAATTACATACGGCCAGTCAGGCATGTGTCGATGTGAGCATACAAAGAGATGCACACAGAACTCTGCAAATGTACCCTACTGTACACACAGGGGTCAACCTAACAGTTCCACTTCAATTGTATTTGGTAAACAAATACCACGCTTAATTTACTCGTTTGCCGCCTGACACAGACGAGTCCAAGGTTACAGCTGAAATGTGCCCTCTGCCTCTAATCCCTTCTCTATTTTTCTATTTCTTCTCATACGCGTCCTATCCATCTTCTCCCCCCGTCGCCCTGTTCTTGCTTTCTCATTTCAGCCTTTCCTTCTCCTCCTTTCTTTTTTTTCCATGCTACTTGAGTTTCACAGATGGAGTGACTCCAGGCGATGGCAGTTATGCAAAACACAGTTCAAATGAATGCAGTGGCTTCCTCAATGAGAACGGCATGAAAGGCGCGCTCACAAACGCGCCGTCCCATCACTTTACGATGGCAGGATCCTTTCGGTGGATGCACGTTCAGGGTTTTATTATTATTATTAAAGCATGAAGGTTTTATTTTGTTGCCTGGATAGAATGAAATCATTGTCTAATACAAGCGCACAAAGACACACAGGAGAAAACAAAGTGTTCAGATGGGAGGCTACTGACCCTCAGCAGATTAAACTGTCTGCTGTGAAAATTAATTACCTGTATTCTCTCTAAATAGAACATCATATGTCACAACAAGGTTTTATAATGATTATTTTCTTACACAATTAGACAGTGTGCCTTAACCCACTATGATAAATGTGAACATTTTTGCAGCCTGTCATAAATGTTTGAAGCTCAGTCAAAAAAATTAACTTAAATAGATGTGTTTTGTGTTTTTTTACACTAAAATTAGTGAGGATTTGTACATTTCTGAATGTCTTATGTCTCTTACGAATCAACCACCTGAAAACCTACACCGATAAAACTCAATGTATGTATGTCACCAAGCTAGTATAAAGTCTGCCACTATGTCATGTCAATTAATTTTCACATTTTTTACTTTACTCAATGCTTGAATGAACACATCATGACAGAAGCTGTGACTAAGAAGGCAAAAAGTCGCAACTTATCTGCAAAATCAGAGTCAGATCAGGGCCTAAGATTAACATATCTATTCGTGTTTATCAAGCCAGAGCTCGAGTCAGAATGCCAATCGTACCTTTTCCCATTGCACACAAAATCCTGATTATAGCGTATATAGTTTGTACCAACGTGCAGCCATGTTCATTTCTGCTGCAAAGTTGGAGTCAGTAGTGCAGCCACCCTCTAGTGGCCACTGAAAACACAACAGTTTTAGGCACTTCACCTTCTTTTCTCAGCCCATGGAGTGGAGTGCATCAGTACCCTATATCTGACTTACTAACTGGAATAAACCTGCAGTTGTAGCTGCATCTGGTCAGGGCTGCCCCTAGCCAAACGGCAGCCCTAGGCAAAATTTATGAGCATCTTTTCAAGTGTTTCAAATGATCCATTATTGTTACCATAGATATCAATATGCTTTTTCAACCAAGGCCTTCTCCAAACAAGGTTGAACCCAGGTTAACTCATATCAATATTAAGTTGGTCGAAACTTTCATTTCTACGTAGAAAATGACGTACGCCCAGCTGGTGCACTCCTCTCCTGGATGTTGCCACATGGCTTTAGGTGTGATGACAGCAGGGATGGACTGACTGGCTGAAGTAAGTCTGTGACAGACAGATGGACAGACATTCACTCTCCTGTGCCAACCATCTGGAGGGCCAGGTTAGAGACAGCAATTGCCTCAAAATGTTAGGAGACGAGGTTGCATCAGACTGGCAGCAACTGAACAATTGTGCAATGCTGCCTTGCTTTTCCTCACAGTGCAGATACATAAGTGGGCGAATATGTTGTATAATTGTGAATGCAGGTTCCACTTGAGCACGGATGCCTAAAAGGTGTGGGAATATGGAGTTTTACACAGTGTTACACAATCCTACAAACACTTCATTTGAGCCTAACCGAAGCCCTCAGGGCATATTGAACGCCCTCACTCCTTCAAGAGCAGCTTACACAGACACACATTCTAATTCCATCCATAAGTAAAAGTCAACAAGTTAGCAGAGTCTGCTAACAATCATATTATTTCAGACATTTCTGTCAGCATTTTCCCGACATGAGAATCATTTTTCAGCAGCAGCTTGAGCTAAAGGGGATCTGATTTGAATAATGCTTAGTCAGTAATTGCTGCCTCTTTATTGTCAGGCTTTTATGTTGCGAGATGGGCTTGATCGTGACGACTGTACATCGCTTAACATTATCCCAGAGGTGCGGGGTCAATCGATGCAGCCGGATCTGTCCTTTAGGAAAATGCAGATATGTTGAGAATCAATACTACTGTGTCATCACCTCTCATTTCAATCAGGGTGGTTGAGATATGACACTATGGCAGCTCTCCCAGGAATAAAACTGTACAATGTCCTGAATATCAATGGCTTCTCCTTATTTGCATCTACTCTGCTGTCTCCTCACCTGCCTCAATCTCCTGCAGTTTATAGTCTCTGGGAGCATGCTCTACTGTTCTAAATTTTGAATTTCAAAATTAAAATGTATGAATTCAGTGTGCCATGTTTTTTTTTGTTTTTTTGACCTTACTTTAATTTTATTCTAGTTGCTTAGTGTGAGGACGTTCCTTCACCAGAGATGGCTGTCAAAGTCAGCTGATTATTGGATATATGTCTTTTTTAGTATTTATCTAAAGTTGTTTTTCTGTCTCAACCTGCAGGATTAAAGAAAAAATGAATACATTTCTTAAATAGCCATTTGAATGTGGCTCCAAAAGTAAATCCCTCGATTTAGACTTCCATTAAAATGTCAGAAGTGAACACCGCTAAAGCCTGGTACGTCAGTTTGGGTCTAAAAGTGGGTATTTACTGTACATACTAATCCCCAAAGCAACAGAGCTGCTCTAAAGCTAGCCTGCTTCATGAGTGGTGTTCAGTGGGGTTTGTCCAGCTGGGCTTGGTCCGAGTCAGAACCTAGCCTGAATCTTGAGTTTAGTGTCTTGACATTATTCATCCATTAACCGGCTCTGTCCTGTAGTGCAGGGTCACGGGGGGCTGGAGCCTATCCCAGCTAACTACGGGGGAGAGGCGGGGTACACCCTGGACAGGTCACCAGTCCATCGCAGGGCTGTCTTGACATTATCTTGAACTATATGTTTCAGCTCCAGCCCAAGTTTAAACCAGTTGTTTTGCCAGATTTAATCTTTAGCTGCACCCCTAAGCCTACCTTCATCTGACTGAACTCATATGAGTGAATGTATATAAATATATGTGTGTGTATCCTATGTGAGCATTTGAGTTTTAGCAAGCCTGAATTTGATAAGCCTAATATCAATCTTAACCGATATGTATGCTGCCTGAGCCCAAACATCTCTCCGTCAACACCCTGAACATGTTTTTCTGTTTCTCAGTCTATAACACTGAAGAACAGACCTTGTTCTTCAAGAAAATCAGCAGGTTATCTATAGCTGATACTTAAAATTTCTCAGCTCTTGCCTCTGAGGGAGTGAACTCAGTGTCTGCAGATCGTAGCCCTAATTTTAAATACAGCCTGTGTCCTGTCAGAGCCCTGATATGGAAAAGAAGGTGTGATAATTCTTGTGGTTTTGCTGTCTATTCCGATCACAGAGGTTGGAGCAGTGTTGTCAGGTAAGGCCCAGTTCAGCAGACATGCCTCCACTGAACAGAGACTAAATGAACCTCATTGCTGAATTGTGTGTGAGTTCCAGACTTTCTCTTTCGGGTTCACTCAGCATTTAAACATGTTTTGCTTCAAGCCGACCAGCCGTTGTTAAGGGTCAGTACTTTTTTTTTTTGTCTCAGTCATAGTTTCCAGCTCAACTCATATGATGCTTCAGTGGACACATCTGCGAGCAACAGCAGTGCAAGGTTTGACACGAGCATCTGCTGCGTGTTAAAATTCACTTTGGGAAAGAACAGAAGGTATCACATTCAAGGTCAGTAAACATATGGAAATCTAAACACAGGCTGTGACACACATATGCAAAAGCACAAATATCAGCGCGCTACATTTTCCACATCCTGACACAGATCGCAACAACCAGCCAAGTGCAATAATCAAAACTGTGGTAAAATGCAACCCAACAGTGATTTTAAGCAAATGCAGAGGTTTATGTAAAAAAAAAAAAAAGGCTAAACAAAATGTGCACTAACCGTCTGCTTGGAAACAATTGCTGCTGCAAACACAGGCCCTAATTAGCTTGATTGCATTTGTTGTTGATAACATCATAGTGAGCTTGTAACCCTGCTGCTGCTGTTTCCCTCAGATGAACATCACAGCACATCCTCCCTCTTCTCTTTGCATGTATTTATTTATGATTTCCTTTGGCTGTGTCCTCCACATGACAAGGTGTCAAGTGCTTGCAATAAGTCTGTTGACATAAACACAAGTTTACCTGTCAGAGTGCTCTATTTGAGTAAATCCCATATCTTAAAATGCTGTTTATGTTAATGTCAGAATGTGAAACAAAGATGAAAAAGCTTCCCTTTGTTAATAAGTAAGCCATTGCCATCTGTCAGTCATTCACATTAAAACGCCCTCTGTTAAGTAGCAATAAGGGGACATACGGCATTTCCAGGCCTTTGAGAAAACAGTGTGTATGTATCTGAACGGTCCTATATAAATAAAGTGTGATTGACTGAATGATGATGGTAGCTAAAAAACAGCAGAGATTCGATAATGTTCCGTTAGGGTTAGTTTATAACAATAAACCTGAAGTAATGGGCCATAAAGCAAGGGGCAAAAATGCCAGCCTTCTTGTCAACATGCTCTGACGTCCGTCGTCTGATGTGCTGGCCACACATGTCTCTGAGTGTGAAGGACAGATCAAAGACAAGGACCTTAAGAGGTTGGAGGGGGTGGTGGAGGCACATCTATGCCACGCTTTCAACCAGAACACTGTAGTTCAAGTCTCATCACTACATTCTTGCACTTAAGGATTAATTTTCACGTCCTTTGTACTTTCACTGCATTCACTCTCTAAAAGACATAGTAATCTATGGGTTAAGTGATTAAATAACTGTTAGTTGCAGGACAGAAAAAAATAAATATTGCAGTTGTTTGGGTCTTGGTTACCATGGCTACAACTCCCAACCAACAATTATGTTGGCTGCAGCCATCATAGCTGCTGTAAAAGGACTTTTATTAAAGTATATTGGAAAACCTTCTTATTGAATCTAGCACTAAAAGGCTACCTTTCTTAAATCATTACAACCATCCGGTCCTCAACAAGGTAGCCAAAAGGGAGTGATGGTACATTTTTCTGTTTAATCCCAGATTATAATCTTTTGTAATCTGGGATTATTTTGTATCCTTTTATTCGATGTCTATACCTAATACCACAGGTCATGAAGTGACAGTCCCATGGGTACATAAAGACAATTTATGGCTACTACTCCACCCTTCATCTGTTACCATGGTAACCAATAATGGCAGCAAAAGTGACAGGTGGGTTTAGCCTTGAAAAACATGGTGATAAAAAAGAAAAAAGAAAAGAAAAAAAGAAGTCTGTTTTAGGCCAAACTAATGTGTGTGTGTTTCTTTTTTTTTCAACCTAAACTCTGTGTTTAAATGCCTAATCTTGATGGAGGAGGTTTCATCAAACACTCAATGCTCCATTACTCCAACACTAGTCTTGCTCAAGGTTTCTTCTCTTTTAAAAGGGAGTTTTTCTATGGCAGAATAAGACTGAATTGAACTTAATTGATGCAAAACATGTTTTATATTAATAAACTATAACACAAACTATGATCTTTTTTGCTAACCTAATAAAAGATCTAATACATGTCATAAAACAACACACTGACGCAAACCCCAGCCACCATGTATGTATATGTGTCTAGGCTTTGTGTCTGTCAGCAAGCAGGGAACATGAGTGTGGAATCAGACCGCATGTGGAAAAGGCTTTTTAAAAAAAATTACTTCTGATATTTCATGGGACATCTGATTGAACGGAGTCAGGCTGCAGGCTGCTAGGAAGAAAGGACAAACATCAGATGATGCCATTTCACTTTCTCTGGTATTGAACTGCAAACACCATTAGTTCTGCAAACTGGCCGCAAAACAAGCAGACAACATCCATAACCGCAGGTCTGTAATATGTTGTTTCTGCCCATATAATGCTATCATAAGCCTCAGGGAGACTTGTAAAGGTGATTGTTATTTGGTATTTCACATACACGACAGTGGCCCCCTCTTGGGGTCACAGTATTGATTTCTGTCTTTTTTTTGGGTGGGGTGGTGGGGTGGGGGGGGGGGTGTTTGACATCAGGTGCCAGTGTTTGTGAAATTTCTTTCTTCTCTCAGCTTTGTTGACACTTCCTCTCAATTTTGAAGATCCTGCGGCTGCGGTGATATTTTCAGAATCGATCTGTTTGATCAGAGGCAGCCTGATGGAAGGGAACAATTTGTCACCCAGCTCTGCAGGCCCGGGCTGTATATGTCATCGGTCTGATAAGGCAAGTCATTTGGAGGCATTACCGAATTAACCAAGTCCGATTTCCATTGTTGACGACGGGCTTGATTCGAGCATTTGGACATGATTTATTCCACTTCAAATTGAATTAGTTAACCTTTCTGTTACTTAATATAATTGTGCTGTTCCTCATAATTCATATTTGTGTTGCTGTGTGTTTGACTGCGCAAGAAAGTGGTCCAAAAGTCATTTAATCTTTGGCCACTTAGTGTTCGGCTAAATAGGGGAAATCATTCATCCTGATGGTGCAATATTTCAACTGGCTTCATTATTTCATTTAATTAGGGCGGGAAAATGAACAAATATTTGGCCTGAAGAGCGAGCTGACGACATTTTTGAGGAAACATTTTCCAGTTAAGTGATTAGCCTTAGGCATCTTCTGGGTAATGACATCAGGAAAAGCAAACAGGAAGCACAAGCTCAAAGTATTTCCAGCTGTGAGTGTCAGTGTATCCACTTAAACCTCTACAATACGCCATTTCAAAGTATTCCGCAGCTTATTTTTGCATATATATAAATATATTTATACAGACTACCAACAATGAGCTAAACAGTAATTTGCTGAGAGTGACAAAGCCACGACAAAAACCTGACAGCGTGTCTCCTGCCTCTGCTTTCTTTTCTCCTTTAGGCTCAAAACAAACATGATCCAATAACAGCATAATAGGATGGAGGCCAATGATGAAACTTTTACTGTCATCGCACTCATTATCCGATAAAGACACTAAAACGTGAGAGAGAGAGCAACAACAAAAAA
The DNA here is from genome assembly GCF_900634625.1 of Parambassis ranga. NCBI lineage: Eukaryota > Metazoa > Chordata > Actinopteri > Ambassidae > Parambassis > Parambassis ranga. The sequence goes on along the minus strand of NC_041025.1, from coordinate 19,871,274 downwards.
ATGGAGGCAGAGAAGAGGCAAGGGGAGAGAGGAGATACACAGGGAGGCGAGGCATGATGAATTTGTAATCGGAATAAAAAGAGTGCTTATTCAGTTGAGAAAGATTTATGACCTAATGCGGATGTGGTTGTGAACTCTTTAGTGCTTTGCTTCTCTCAAAATCTGCCCATCGTGGCGCGCTCACTAACTCTGCAACCCCGCAATCAACATCCTGTCTCCATGTAAATGTGCATAAATGGCTCCCTATACACAATGAAATTTATGATCCAGACAACACACCCCAAGATTTAGGTTCAAAATCGCACTCAAAGTATTGATTTACACATCAGCTCTGTTTCCAGGCATTAAATCCAGGATATTTATGACTCCAGCTCTGTAGATATAAAAATAATTACAGCGAGTGAATCTGTGATGCGTCATTGCTGAAATGAAAGGTGCAGGCTGTACACACAGATGCATTAATGAGCCGTATTATGTTTAGGATTGATCACTCAGATGACTGTGTGTATCAGTGATTCAGGAATGTATCTATAAATATGTGGGCTGGGTGTTTAATCTCACGTACAGTCGCTGCCATTAGAAATAAAACAAATATCATTAGTGATGCTGAAAAAAAAGACTAAGCAGGGCTGCCATCAAACTCATTTTAGAAGGAAAGGAAAGCCATAAATGTAATAAAATAAATAAATAATCATGGACATGCACCGAACAGGAACGTCTGAAGCCTAAAAAATGAAGCCCATGCATGGACTGCAGTTCCCCTCATGTCTTCTAGGGGCTGCCTCTGAAACTGAGTAATCTCCATATCTTCACAAATAAACATGTTTACAGCCCAGTACACCCACTTGCTTTTATTATATTAAGAACATTAATTATGCATAATTATGGGTGACACCTTGGAGTGTATAAGCGGGCACATGCTTCCTGCTTATGTGACCGCCTGCCTGCCTGCTTCAGGAGTTTATGTGCACTACATCCCACAATGTAAAGCATTAGATAACCAATGGTCTCTATATTAGCATCATCCACGCACATACACTGTGCTAAGTTTATATTATTTTGGGTGGTGGTAGGCAGCATTTTTTAAAACTGTGCAACGGCAAAGACGTGATTAACAGTGCTGAGAAAATGATGACAAACTAAAAGAAACTCCCCTTATAGCAAGAAAGCAGTACAGTGAGTGCTTAATTATAGACTCAGCCATGATTCTGACCAGAGAGAAGCAGAGACAAGCAATTGTTTGGAACCCGTGGACCACCCAAGGGCTGACAAACTGCAACACTGACAATATATAAAGTTTCCAATGATGGCAAGTGACCTTGAAAGAAAAAAAGTAGTTTTACATTCTGCTAATGTCATATTTATAGTATAATGGTGATGAAGGCTGGCAGGACCCCCATTGTCTAACTTGGTCATAAAATAGGAAGGTCAGGAAGTCATTGACTGTTACAAACATAAGACAAATCTCCTTTTTCAAGTTACAGATTAAGAAGTAACGCATGATTAAATGTGCTTTTAACATCAACATAGCAGCTGTAGGTGAAAGGAATGGTAGATTACTTAGTGAAGAATGAACCCATGTGTGTTTTTAGTGCATTTGCGCCACCTCAGCTTGGTGAATATGTTCCACTAATAAGACCATTGTGTAAAAATAAATGCTCCACCGATGAAATCATGGTCATGATGCACATTCTCTGCTCTATTGTATTCTCCTCATCACTTCACATTGTTCACAAGGGGGTCATTTTATGTCATTGTTTGTGAACACAAAGGAGGGGAAGGTGGGTGTGTGGTCCAAGGGCCCATTTCCATTTGAGTCACTAAAATGCAACATCCAGTGATTCTAAACGACCACGATTGGCCCTAACATTTATATCAAACAAAGAGCAGGCTGTGTATCATATAATGTTTGTCTTCTAGAACAAAAAAAAAAATGAAATATTTGTGTTTTGTTTACAAATTGGACCCATATTGTAGAAAGGATTATGTCATCTTATGTATGACACACATAATGGTGTATAAGGTGATGTTTCATCCTGGAAATACCATACATAAAAAAGGTGTATATATAATGATAGCGACGCTGATATTGTACTTAAAACTATACAGCGACTGCTCGGCCAAGTGCAGCTGCTTTCTTTCACACTCACAAAGAGAACAACAGTGGTTTCCATAGCAACCATATTCCATATGTAAACCCAATGTCATTTGTGCATAAGTGTCACATAAGGCCACATCCTTACAGGAAAAGCTCTGCCTCTAACACTTTAAGTTAAAAAAATAAATGTTTGTATAAAAGCAATTTCTTAAAAATCTTCAAAAAGGTTAGCTACATGTTAAAAAAGCAATGGTTGTTTTGTAATTAAGATTACCATGAACTTCCATAATTCACCAGCATACAAGAAAAGTAATCATAAAAAATAATCAATTCAGTAAATCAGATCATCAGGTAATACGAGTCTTTGTATATTTGGGAGTGTATGGTATATACACCATTAAACCTATTAACATTTTTCTACTACTGAAGTGCTCTTTCTCATCATTAGGTGTCTTGAGATGCAACGATTTTTCCTGAAAGCCTCAGAGGCAGCAGGAAAGTTCTGTCTCACACTTTCACTCCTCTTCAGCCAGTTCTACATAAACATGAGACAGAGTTGACTGCATTGTCCTCTGCAGTGTGAATGCAGGATGGTGTGGAGCTGCTACAATGGCCACACAACCACCACCACCAGCAGTGGTGCAGCAGCTTTATGGGTTTTAAAGTGAAACTGGTCTCTCAGATAACAAACAGGCAGAAGTGGAAGCAAACAGTGTCGCTCATATAAAACTAGCTGGGGAAAGTATACCATAAAAATAATGAATACTCAGAGGAGCATTGTGTGCAGGAGCATACATATCAGTCATTTGCCCAGATTTTCTCCATCGTAACTAAGCACCTGTTTGTCTTCAGATTTAAAACAGCAACAGAGAGCTGAGACAAAGAGCTTCTCTCAGCTCACATGCCAGGTTATAGCTCCTTCCCCCCTCTGGCACACTTCGCTGGCATCCACCTTCCATCATGTTCCACTGGCATTGAAACAACATTTCAGCATGCCAGGCTTTTCTTTCTTTTCCTTTTTTTAATTGGACGGCCTTTGGAAGTTCCAGAAACGAAGCCACGTTAACCTAATGTGCTCCGAATATGAATGGAGGGATGAAGAAGTGAATCACCGCATGAGCGAATCAATGCACCTTTTGATCCATTCCTGTACTTCTTGACTGCGAACGCAGCTTGGTCCTGTCAGGGAAAAGCAGGATATCGGTGAATTTTTATTGGTTTCGTTTTGCTTGGAATCTGACTTTTGTTGCAGCTATCCAGGATTTATCCAATACAGCTGGCATTTAGAGCGAACCCTTTTGTGAAGCCTAATGCCGAGCTTAGCTGCTTTATTGGCTGGCCTTTGGAGGTTCCAACACTCATTTATAGTGGCACTGTGGAGAATGGAGCTGTCATGCAATAAATGTGAATAAATCACAGGAGATTTTATCAAAGATATGGATGACTATTATTATTAAATTCATTAACACCGTGAAGGTTTTTGTCTCCAAAATAAAAACAAGAATATATTCCTATTTATCTAATAATAAATGGACAGAAAGACAAAAACATAAACACTCAGAGGAATAGGGAGAGTGGGGGTGAGGGGGGTGGGGAGGCTGCATTTCCTGTTTGTGTTTCTCCTCCACTCAGCAGGCAGGCAGTTTGGGACTAAACATATTTATTTTATTTTCTGACAGAACGGCAATCATGATATGCCACGAACAGGTTTTTTTACATATTAATTACATCCACCAGCTGGTGCAAGAGCAGGAGCGAGAGAGGACGGCTGTAGATATGCAGCCCAAGTGGACTCATTAGTTTTTTTTTCTTTTTTTTACCTACAGATCACAGCTCAGCCACTCCAAGTGTAGTATGGAATTTCACTTAGGCGCTGCGTTTTTAGTCGTATTAGTTCAATTACTCCCACTGCAAGAATGTCATTGATTTTTCTGCTACTGCCAGTGCAGAGGAGGCAGGGATGAGTTGCACTAAAACATCTGGCAATATTCTATATTATTTTCTGTGATAAGTTGGATATATATTTTTAAAAAATTGCAAACAAAATAACAAATGTTTGTAATCTTCCTGAACGGTGATGAAAGGCACAACAACAACAGCAGCTGGCAGGGAGTGGGCTTCACTCTAAACACTCTAACCGTTGAACTTCATCTGAAATTAAAATGCCTCCATATTTCCAACACCCTAAATAGTGATATTTTTGTATGTCACAGAATGTCCAATTATGCAGATGTGGTTATTTTTGAGTGGAGCAGCTAATTATTAAAAAAAGATTTTTAATGAATATACATCGGAAATGTATTCTGATGCATATCAATGGTTTTGGATCAAAGTGGAATGCAGACTGCTCAATGTGGTAAATAAAAAGAGCAGTTACACAACAAACATTACAACCAATTTGGAGCAAGAGAATGTCTCCTTATGACATCACAAGTAGGGATGTCCCGATCCGATCACGTGATCGGAAATCGGGCCCGATTACATGATTTCAGACTCGATCGGAATCGGACATTACCTCCCGATCAGGACTCGGATATATATCAGAGCTCTCAAAGTTAATGCCTTCTATGCAGGGTGGCTCTGTGTCTTGTAGTGTAGGGGTATGACAGCTGCTTTTGGCGCGAGAGGTCCTGGGTTCGAGACATCAATGCTGCGTGTGTGAAATCTCCCAGTGTGGTGGTAGACACACACGCACACACACACGTGCAAAATCAAATGACTCAGACTCAAGGGCAAAAAATGATCACTGTGTAGCCCTAATGAGCACGCATTAGTATTTTAAGATGCTAAATAAACACGGTACCCACAGAACAGCAGGGAAATGGTCCTTTAAATCTGTGTTGGTGATATTGTTAATATGAAGATGATTTTCTGCCTGATGTTTGCTTTTAATGTTCCTTTTAGGTTGAAATCCATTGAAATATTGGACATTTCCACACATATTCACAGACACAGACTGCAGGAAAAACTGTGTGTTGCAGTCTACATGAGGCTGGCACTTTTGTTTGGTAGGTGCTTGAAGAAATTAGAGCAAGTTGTAGAAACTAACTGCTTGAAATTCCATACAGAGAGGTCCAAAAAGGAGACCTTCTCCGTGGTGAGCCAACAGCACTAACCACTGAGCCACCTAGCTGCCAAAAAACACACACACAAACAGAAACAGCAGGAAGACAAATTTAAGGCGATCCCCTTGAGGGATTGGAAAACGCCTGGCAGGTAAATAAATGTGCACCCTTGTCTCGACACAGGCTTGTTGTTCCAAAATGTTTTTTTTTTTTTTTTTTTTGGCGCATAGTGTGTGCGAGCCGTGTCACATATGTTGTATACAGCTGGTGGTACTCCAGGGGATTTGTCTGCACCTTATGCACAAAATGCTGTCTGCCCAATACAAATGAGGCAACTGGAAAGAGCGCCAGATTCACCTCAGTACACAAGATCATTGTCACAGACAGACATCCATTTTCCTTCCTTCGCAAATGTCAGCAGGTGTCAATTATTTGGTGGACTACAGAGACGCCCGAGTTATAGGTTGAGTCAGAGCGTTTATATAAATATGTATTAAACAGGGATGATCGACATAATAAAGCCTCACTAATCTAAACGCTTTGTTGAGCTGAGCACGTCGGAGGAGATTTAAAGATTAGCAAATGTTTCATCTGTCAATTTGAATATTTGCAGGAAAAACGGGGATGTGTTTAATGATTTCTTTGTGTTTGAGGAAGCGTCACGTGTTCCATAGCACATCCTTCGACCGGATGTGCTGTCCTGGCGTTTTTGTTCCCCCTCGCTGGCCATACTGTGTCGCAAGACCAATTTGCCATTAAAAGCTAATATAAACATTAAGAAGACATTTCTGGCTGAGTTACTCTTTGATTGAATGCCATTTAAACCTCTGAGTGAGAGTGCTGAATCAGTAGGGTGGGACTTGGCAATCTGGTAAAAGAAAGAAAAAAATCCTTTGAGGACGAACGTTTCATTTCCACACAAACATTTTCTACTACTACACACAGGCTTAAACTTAAAACACACATGTGTATGAAAAATGTTGTGTTTGTTAATTGCTAAATGTGGCCAAAAACATTGTGCTCTGGCTGCCAGCTAACTTGAATTGGCTCATCATTATGGCATGTTGGTAAAAGTCCAGACATCATTCCAGCTTAATAACAGTGTTTGTCCAAAGGCTGGTAGTTTTTATTCCCATGTGGGTGGGAATCAGTGATAAGTGTGTGCTTTCACTTGGCCTCCATTTTTGTTTTAGTTTAAAAGAAAAAACCACTGTAATGTTTCCAACACATCCTCACACATTTGGCTAATTTCCCCACCAACCCCAGAAATTACAGATGGTTGTGTTTTTGTGTGCATGGACAGAGTGGCACATCTGGCCCCAAACAATTGTAAGTTTTAATGTAATTTAAACAAGTGAAAACTTTACCTCCAGTACACGTGTCACCAAAAGTTAATTTATCAAATGGTTTTATGTACCCAGCTGCAACACAGGCTGTATATAAAGACAGACGAAGTGACGGCTCTCCACAAAGTGAGGCCAAAAGCATCTGGATTGTCCTCTGGTGCCTTACTGCAGTATAGATCATAAACTCCTGCCTTCCCCTAAATTTTTAAGAGATGTTTTATGGCCCGTTAGCTAGTTTTTATGACCCTGATCTGTGTTCAAATGCTCATTTTGTTTTTTTTTTTGATATATCTATTTTTAATTTGTTATTATTGGCTGAAGGGAGGAAGTAACATCACGGTCAGCAGCCAGATACGGCAGCCAACATTGTCCAAAACATTGAGGGAGGGATGTGCTTGATGGAGAGAAGTGAATGAGTGAATTCAAAGGAAACAGCAGCAATGCAGTTTGACCTCTCGACCTCTACCGTGCAGACTCTGGTTCCGACATGGTTCTTTTGCAGTATCGACATCATTTCTGCACGTGGTGGAGGTGGGGCAATGTCACCCATCTTTATATACAGCCTATATGGACTGTAGACATGTGGAATTTGGACATTCTAACACATTCTATGAGGATTGCCTAATTTTTGGAACCAGCCCTAAGAGTCCATAAGGGAATTGCAGTTTTTGACACTTACTACTGACAACTTAGTTCCACAAGTTGCCACTTGGTTATGTGGCAAATATTTCCCATCTGCTGCAAGCTTTTCCACATTGTTAAGGCCACTATGGTAAGGAGTTTGGACCAAAGCATCATACTTATTTACACAAACAAGAGGACAGCCAACTGAACCCTAGAGATACAGCCACAGGAGGGCGCCTCCTAAGTGGAAACTGCATGCATTCAAGTGCAGTTCCTTCTGTGACCTCTGGGAGCAAACTCTAGTTGATTAAAAAATGTCCATCATAATAGCAGAAATAAAAGTTTTCAGTGTAGCAAAAAACCTGTACCAAGTATTAAATATGCTACATAATTACAGGTGTAACTATCTTGATGAAAACCAGCCTTTTATTAATATATTTGCAGTCTATGGTGATCTTTAAGGCTTTGAAAGATCCCCCTCCTCCTGGTTTCTCTTGGTGAGGACAGGCTGAATGCACAAAGCAAACATTCAAAAACAATTAATAAAAGAAAAGAAGGGATTAAATTTACAAAGTGGGCTCTTATGCTTGAGGCGTAGATATTAATTGGAGACGATGCAGCAGCACTTGCTTGTTGATTTTCGTGTCTTTCCATGTGTTTTTCATCACACCTTCCTCATGGCTCAGGTTAGCACAATGAAAAGCAGCAGAATAAAAAGTAATTAGCACATTTGTCTTCTGCTTGAGCTCTTCTGTCTGTGCTATGACTATAGAGCTAACTTCTAATCTCCTGCAAAGCTGCTTTGGATCTTGTGTGTCGCAGCTGATCTCATGGCGCCTTCATGTTTGCACAGAACAGCTTCACAGCTTTATTTAAAAGTCAGATATGGTTTTATTCTGCGCTTTGTGTTGCCGACAGAAGCACAAACGTGAGGCTCGGTGCTGATAAACAGATCATCTATAAACATGGAACAATGGAATTGTGATGCCGTTAGACATGTAAAATATGAAATATGAATCAGCAGTGGGTTAAAAGGAGTTGCACGTTTATTCTGCCTGTTTAAGGCCTTTAAACAACCTGACAGCGACCGGCCAAGAACAAAACGGGTCCCTCGGCAGCATTTTTTGTTATTTTCTGAATGGTTGAGCTGCGTACAAATTTTGGGATTACAGTACAGAAGGGAAGTAAACTAATTGAGCCAACGTGCAATTTTACAGTTGTATGGACTAAGCTTCCACAACCGGCTGGTAAAATTTGTCATTTGCTGTGTTTAACAGTACGATGTCCTCGTGCAGCCTCTGACAAACAGAAATGTGATCAATGCTAAAGAGCAGAGACTTTTGAGGAAACTGGCCGCGTACTGCTCCCCCTTTGGATCAATAATACACACCCTAAATTGAAACTCAGTCAGGCTGAACTGGAGAATGAGTTTGCAATCCAATGACAGTTGGCTACAAGGTTGTTTGTAGTGGCTCAAATGCTAATGACAGTAAACTGAACATTAGCCCTCTGCTCAGCTAATCCAGCTTTCTCTTTGCTTAAAGATGCTTCATGATGATAACAGAGGCTGGCTTTACACCGTAACCTCGTTGTAATCACTATCATCCTGAAATGACTAAAGTAAAAAGTAGCTGAAATTTTTCACTTCACAGTGTGGTCAAGTGACGAGAAGTCACTTCAGATTGTTGTCTGTCTAAGTGTATAACTGTGTTGCAGTAACCCAAGGAAGCTGTGAAGGGACCGTGGCATGAAAATATCTGACTTTACTTTCCATCACTAACAAACAATTTAGACTAATATGAACAGTTACAAAATAACACAAAGTTAAACTGAGTTTTTCCCAGAAAACTTTTACAACAGACCAAAAATAAACACAAAAGAGTAGTTGATCCTAAACACCAGTGCTCACTTTGTAAAAGGAGGTCCAGAAACACAAGGAGAGCTCTCTCCCAGGGGGGCATATTAGACTGCTCGGTTTAGACTACAAAGCAAATGTAAATGACACACAAACAGAACAATATTTGTTTAGATGTACATAATGTCGACAAATGCTCAATGACAACAAAATGAATGCCGCTCACATGGAACATTATTAAGCTTAATGCTGCAATAATGAGAAGAAACAAAATAAAACACTTCCTGTCAGTAAACATCACAAACAAGTATGTTAATTTAATGTAGCTAGTAAATTAGTCACAATAATGTTTTAATGAAGTGCAGTGTGTGCTTTCTGTCTCTCTCTGGAACTCTTTTCTCTTCAGCCTGGTGTCTACAATATTCTATATAGAACATGCACTTCGTCTATTGAGAATGTAATGGTGATTTTCAGTACCACGGACAGTGCCGTACCAAAACTAAGAGCTAAAAAGTATGAAGAACATTTACAATGTAGTCACCAAAAACAATCATACTACTGCAGAAGAGCAGAAACTAATAAAGTGTCTTCATGCATAAAGTGAAGCCTAATGTTTGGCCTGGTTAGGCTCTGTATAGGTTTCAAAAGCTAAATAAAATACCTTTACCTTTCTGCTTTGTGCTAATTTAAAGCACTTCAGCTTACAAGAAAAGTTTCCCCTCTTTTCTAAAATCTGATTTCAAAATTGGTAAAGAAAAAATGACAACTTAGGCCTCTATGGGAAATAATATCAAAGAAATACCTATTTACATGTGTTAATGCTCTCACAACATTGAATGAATTGTTTCAGCTCCAACATAAATCAAGCTGTGCAAAGAACTGCCTGCAAGTTTGTTCACAATCGGATCAGCTGAGGCAGACGATGGACGCTGCAGTGAATTTGACATTCTGCTGCTTTACAGCAGGAACAACAAGATGGAAGAGACCAGGGTGAACTTTCATGTGTCACTCACCACCCCGACTTCTCGGCACACCTGAGGCCCAGAGTGGTGAAACGTTTTTATTTATTTTTTTTCCTCTGGCTGGTCACTGACAGGGGTCATTGCATCACCACAGCTAACCTTACTGCAACAAAGATAATGCAACAAAAAGAAAAAAAAAATCTGCACATGTTCCACTGTAGATTTTTCTTTTGTTTTTAAATCTTAACAAATATGCATGACATCATTACAGGACACATATTTTGTATTGTAAAAAAAAACTGCAAAATGATTGTACTGAGACCTACAAATGTGTTTTATTAGAAGCTGAGCCATTAAATCTAATAATTCACATGTGGGGTATCAGCAGGAAGTCAGCTGGTCTAGCCAGAGGAAGTCTCTAATGTGCACACAGTATGAAGCAAAAGATGCATCAGAGGCATAGGAGGAAGCCTGAAACACAGATTTCTGCATATATCTCTACAACAAAGACACACTCACCATGACCACAATAAGGACACACCTTATGTTGTTTATAATGAGGCTTAGCCCACCAGATTCAGGATGAAATTTTACAGAGTGCCGCCTTTTAGGCTCGCGCGAGTGCTTATCCAATCACAGGCAGATTTCACAGAACCTGACAACACAAGCTAGCTGCTATGATTGGATAAAACATAGCATAACAACACTAGAAGCACCTCAACTAAGCATATGAATATAACATGTTTTTTCTGAGTATGCATAGGCCAGCAGAGAAGGCCACTGCCAGAGGGCAAATGTGGATGTTCTGGCTTCACTTTTATATACAGTCTATGGTAAAAATGATGATACATACATGTGCTATGTGCCCTTTTAGGTTACAGTAACCACTGCTGCTGTTATGTTTGTATACTAGACCTAAACCTAAAAAAAGAATACTCTAATAACATTTACATTTCAGCTGCTCCATAACACACACAATCGAGTTAGGATGCATTTGTAAGTAGTGCTGGAATAACACATCTAGGTGATCAGTTCTGACTGCTAACTGTCATCATAAGTAATGGCTCCAGCTGTCTGTGTCTGTATCACTTGTCTTAAATGCAGTTCTTTCAATCAACTCAACGCAATTACAAGTTTGAAGCAATTTGACTAAAATAGTATTTCATAATTAGGCTTACACTGTATTAACCTCTATTAATGTATGTGTGGGTTGGAATAATTAAGTATGTAATTAAAGTATTTGATGTTTAATAATTAAGATTGCCACAGATTGAGGAAATAGTAATCTAAGTTTACTAAGTTATATCTTTTTTTTTACTTGTTACTATAGGATGTGGATGTGTCAGGGTGAATCTATAATAGGGCCCCAGGCCTCTGATTACTGCATTGTATGTGTGCTGGGGAACAGGGATCCTGTAAGCAGCCAGCTGCAGACTCCCCTGTTGTTTTTAACACACTGACTGTACATGACTATCCTGGAAATGCATCTTATCCTGCTCTTGATTGTATCCAGGTCATGTTGTTTACATCCAATATATTTTGATTCCCATATACACGAACACAGCAGGTTTCTAATCATATAGCTCTGCTACTGAGAAACTTCCAAAAAACTGGATAAGGAATTACCTTAGGAGGCAAAATGATTAGTCCCTCTGTGAAAAAATATATGTCCCAAGTGGTGTTTAATAGAGCAAAGAAATGTTATCTTAACATTTTTTTACCATAGTGTTTCCCCTGAGAATTCCTAATAACATTATTAGCCCCCTGAAGTACAACCAAACTTTCCGTTTAGTCATAGAACAACTCACTGTCACCAAACTATACCAAGACAGTCACAGAGACCTATACAGCTGTAGAAGACACCACAAAGCCAGACTGTAATATAACAGGGACAACATGGAAAAACATTATATATACTGGAAGTGCATCGTTTGGTCAGATGAAAACTACAATAAATGACTTGTGACTTGTGCCATTTTTACGTGTTTCAGAAAAAATGTTGTTTCTGTGTACAACGTCAATAACTCAAACTGTATATGGATCAGCTTCCTTTCAGGTTACTGATACCTGGGTATGCTTTTCAGATGCAGCTAGCATACCTGGGATACCATAAAAGGCCGATCATATGGAGGTTATTCATGCACCCTTGTCTGTGTTTCTGTCCTGCCTGTGCAGGCAGGATTCACGAACCTTGATAGCATGCAAGCATCACAGATTCTTCTGCTGCTCTGGCTGTCATAGTTGTGTCTCTCACAGCTGCGATAAGGGCTTATCGAGGTTTCTGAAATCTGACGCTTGCACTCCAAAAACCTCCATCATAACCAGAACACTAAACATCCTCCGTGATGCCCAGCACAGAAAACTCATGATCAAATCTGCCAGCTATACTGAGTGGGTGCAACAAAAACCCTCAACAGCGCCGACAATGCAAAGCAGGCAGTGTGTTTAAAAGATATTTTCCTGAATTAAACACAATAATGATCATACATATAGCGTGAAGGAGATAACAAGCACAAGTGGAAGCAAACTAAAGTGCAAGGTGAACAGTGTTATAACAAGCTCCTAAAAGTTACACAGTGTGCGACATACTGCTGGCCTCGGGGCTATTTTCAACCTCAGTGCAGCTGCCTCCGACCCCGGCCTGTGCATTACAGTGAAGCCTGTCACGAGCTCTCTATGTCGGGCCATGTGTCTCGCTGAGGGGGCCCTTTGTTGCATGTGGCATGAGGTAGCCCAACTGTGGCAGACTTGAAGAGAGCTCTGAGCTCCAGGCTTACTACATTCGCAGCCTGTTCTGAAGGCCTGACAGTCCTATTAGGAGTGAACGGGGAGGAATTTGCCTTACCTTGGCAAAAGATCTCTCATAGCCTCTGACAGCTATGGCAGCTTGTCATGGCAGCTCGCTGATGAGAACTCCGCAACCCCTCCTCCTCATCTTCCTCCTGCCGCCGCCGCTGCTATCACCATCCTTCCACTCCCTACTCTTCGGTCCTTCATTTGGCACACTTCTGACTATAAGAACAACAAAATGGAAACATAAGATACTCGCTGAGAGGAAAAGAGAAAGCTGGATTCGGCAAGGCAAAATATAGAGTGGGCTGAGTGACAGGAAGGAGTTGAAAAGCACACAAGGCAATTTAGAAATTTATATTCAATCTTCCCCCTTGTGGAAACCCAAACTACACTCCTGGCATCCCATTTTTCTGGCTGACACGCCATGTAAAATTGATCAATACAAACTTGTCACCTCTAGCAGACAGGAGAGGAGAGATGGAACGGCAGGTAACTCCATGCACAACAATTGGCCAGCCCTGCAGAGACTGTTTATTGTTTACTAGTTTGTTTGTTTTTTTTTTTTCAAAGGCTTTAGAAAAGAGTTTGTCTTAGCCTCGCAGTGCATTATATGTTCTGCATCACAAGCAGTGTTAATAAATGCCAAAATATTAACACAGCTCAATCCACACCTCCAAATGTGAGAATGAATAATCAGGAAGTGAAGACGGAGAGCTCGCAGAGGACGGATAGGTTTCGGCCATCTGGCGGTGATGAGCAGGTGCCCCCTTCCCTTCCTCGGGCCTGTCGACTGGGACTGGTGGAGACAGAAATCAGTCAGATGAAACTGATGCGGACATCAGGTGGAGGATCCACTTACAGCTCGTCTCGCCTGAGCTCCCTTTGACTGCTGGTGCACTCCGATACGCTGCCATGCCTCTGCGAGACAGTTCTATTTCTCCAGCCTCCTAAAGGTGTTCAGCGGTGACTAAACACTCCCAAATGACCTTATCAATTGTTTTATTATTTCAGCTGTGCAGGTGAGGGGGTGGGAGAAACACATTTTCAGCTTGGAGATTTAGTGAGAATCCCACCCGCCCGCCCTGTCGGAGTTCGGTGCTCAGTGATTATGCGGAACCTTCATCTCTGACTCCAAAGAAAGAGAACGAGGGATGCTTTGATCATGTTTCTGAGGTTACCTTGATTTCAAGGTTGTCCTTTTATATCCATATGCTTCCTTTGTTCTTTATTATTCAAGGCTTGTAAGCAGCGCACCATCTATACTGAATGTATTACCAGACTGTGCTCAGTATAGGATGATAGAAATCATCCAGATGTGCACACAGGCGGTTTTATGTCTGGAATTTTCCACCATCAGATTGGCATCTATTGTTGAAGATAAAGAGGTGTTGTATTTGCCCTCAGAGCTAGCCTGTGTTGGCTAATTTTAGCTCTTGGTAATCGTTTCATATCTCGACCACTGTGTCCCACATGGTTTGTTTGCGCCGTGTTCTGGCTGCACCACATCAGATGTAATAATTTGCTGCCGGTCTAGTTGATGTGTGTGGTCTCACCAGGCTTGCCACCGTGGGTTTCAGAAGCATCACAGAAGTGACCCTCCACTCTGGTTGTGTAAGGTACGCGCCAAGCAAACGGCAACCTCCGGGGCTGAGAAATGACGCCGGAGATGTTAAAAATTGCAGATCATCCCACAGCTTCTAGGGGCTGGCTGCAGAAGCGAACCAATCTCGATAAAATATTATGTATAAATGTCCAACTTTACAGAAGAAATAAACATGTTTACACCCTGGTCAAAAGCTGCCTTGGTCTCTGTGGTTAAGTTCCATTTTTGAAAATTACACATAATTATAGATGTGGCCACTTTGAGTGACAGGCAGGTGCCGACTCACAGCACAGAAGCTTCCTGTTTCTGCAACTACCTCCACTCGTGCTTCACCTCTTTGCCTGTATTTGGAGTTTAGGTGGACAGCGACTCCAACAACATAGTGATGGTGAGAGCCTCCCACAGGGACTCAAAATGGCACTTTAAAAACCGACGCATGCAGTCACAGAAGCCTTGTACATGGTTGTCTGTGGTGTCAAGGCTGTTTTTGTTGCTCAGTCGTAGCCAAGACACATCATCATCTACACCAGCCAGATCGGGTAGGCAGGAAGTCAGACACAAAAACAGCGAGAGAGAAGCTGGTCAATTATTAAAATAAGACACTACTAAGTGGACTCATGATAGAAATAACTTCCAAGTGGAATTCACCCAACAGTCGCTGTCATGGTTAAGTCGGGTTATAATTATCCAGCTTGGAAATAGCTGAAAACTGCTGGTGGTCCAGACAGGCAGTGCTTAGAAGTTCCCCACTTCAGACACACTCCCGGTGGAACCTAATGTGACACTAAGGACAGATCCGCACACATGCATTGTAAATGTGCCAAGTGGGACTCTGGACTAATATACATATAAATAAATAAAGGAACAGCTGTTACACTCGAACTCTAAATCAAGGGTCTGTGCTGATGCTGCTGTGCTCGCTAACTGTGAGTGAAGCATCAGGGTGATACAACCACTGGTGGAAAAACCTGTCAGTCCATAAAAGATTCAGATGAAAAGACATTTCAGAGGATTCCAGTGTCATACTGAGGGCTAATAGTGGCTAACACAGCTAGCTATAGAAAGTCCCAAAACACCAAACATGTCTAAGACCAATACGTAGAAAAGATATTGCTTTGCATTCAAATATATTCTCAAGTATAAAATTTCCAGACTTCCACACCCGTCTTCTGACACAACAAAGCCTGTGCATCCACACATTTGTACAACAAAGACCACAAAGAACAGCAAAACTTGCTACAAATGCAAATGGTACATCTGCAAATCTCTTTCTCTCTCACACACACAGCACTGCAATATGAATAGATCAAGATAAAATGTATACAAACAAGGATTACAAAAGCCTTTTTTATATTCACCTCTTAGATAAAGATAGGCGCCTCCTGGGAAACATTACTTTGTTTGTTGTTTGTCACCTCTTTCCACCAATTTTAACCTGGAGCATAAAATTCTTATATTATTTGGAAAGGAAGTAAAAGCAAATTGTAAAAACACGGCACATTGTATGGTGGGATACTGTATACAGTAATTAAGGCATGAATACAATGGTTGCATTTAATGAGGTCTATATACATGTTTAAGTAGAAAACAAATGGCTGAACGCTCAAATTTCAATGCTGCATAATTTAAATGTAATTACACTGCAATAGAATTATAGTGAGGACACATCATTTAGCTTTAATGGTACTTGTTTGAAATGACATTTAATTCTAATATAACTGTTATTTTGGTTCTCTTCTCCATGTGGTTCATACCTATACCTTATCTTTACCATTTGACTCCAGGTAAAAATCAGCATCTGCGTCCCCACACGAAAACAAATTAACGAGACACCCCCGTCTGCTTCCTTTATCTGCAGTAATTGATGATGGCTGCAGAAGGAGTGAAAGGTTAGGGGAAGCCCACTGCTGCTAAAAAGCCCTCATCAAATATTAATGAAGAGAGAGCCTGCGATGATTCGGGGCCCGTGTATTATTAATGATGACATTGGTATAGAGTCAAACTGAGCGAAGGACACCATATGTGGAGAGCACGGTTTAGTAGGCTTATTCCTGATATTCTTTAGTATTCATATATTCCTTTAATATGGTACGGAGTTATGGTCCAGCTAAATAGAAAAAAATAAGAAAATAAATGCATGAGTTTGTGATGTAAATCCCAGAGCAGGGAACAGGTGGCTGAAAGTAAATCTGCAGAGGGATTTTCTGGTACATTTTGTTTTTTTACAACTAATACCACAGATATTAAATAAAACCCCATTTAATTATGAAAACTATGTGCAGCTCTGAAATAACTGCTATTATTTACAAAAATCCAAATATCCCAGATTACAGGACTATAAATGAGGCTGTGCTGTGATTTATAGGTTTAGCATAGAAAATATGTCACAACCCCCGAAAAGATTGGTTGTTTGCCCAAACTTTTCAAACTTTTTTTTTTTTTTTTTTAAACTTGAATTGACTTTCCAATGCTCTGCAAGCAGCGACAATATGTATGTCCCAATGTGTAGTACACGTTGTCAAGCAACAGGTGGAGATGAGATGGGCTTAAAATATACCAAAACAACCAGGATGCTCTACTAATATTTCTGAGGCAGCTTCTGTAGTTGGACTGCGACAGATGTGAGGAAGGACTCAACACATGATGTTGCATGCGTCATGTCCCATCCATCCATTCCCTTCCCTATAATCCTCTCAGCACGCCCTCTGTCAGCCTTGGGGTCTCTGCCCAAATGTTCAGTAAAATTCTAAAAAAAAAAAAAAAAGCACCCAAATACTAACCAGGCAACAACCAACAACTGGCTCTTTAAAAGAGGAGCAGTGACTCTACTTTGAGTCCCACAGTTCCAATTTTCTCACCCGGTCTTAGAGAGATCCCTATGAGGATAAAAGCTTAGCTGTTGTAAGGGCTAATGTGGTCTTGTGATCCTCAGAGCTATGGTGTCTGGTTGTTTCAACAGCACAGAACATTACAACAACCGGAGGCTGACAAACGTGTCAGCCTCCGGGGCTTGGAAAGGAAGACCATGCAAAAGTGTTAAAAATTACAGTTCACGCCACAACCTTTAGGGGGCGGCTCCTCTTTGCCTGCATTAGGAGTTTAGGTGGACCGTAGCGCTGCCAACATGGCAACTATGAGTGACGTCACAGATGTTCGGTCAGTAGTAGTAAACTGTCGATGCCTTAAAACAAACTTGTCCCCATGTCCACCTCATCCTGATGTCTCCATCAGTTGAACTCTTCTCCACCACCAATACCAGCTTCTAGGATTTTTTTTGCCCTATTTGTCTTTCACATCTGCACTTTGCTACGTCGCCTTTACACAAAGTCTGTTCATAAACCTGCCTGATTGTTGTTTTTCATTCTTCACAAATGATCCCTCTTCATTAAAGTGTCTGCAGGACTTTCATATGGCTGCATAAAATCCCAATAAGATTCAATTAGGCATAAAGGATGCTGCATATTTATCTCACTTCTATAAACACAAGAGAACAAAAGACAGAGATTCAGAAGAACAAACAGACAGAAATGATGTCAGTACCTGTTCTGTTTGACACAAACGGATTATATATAAATCTCTCTGGAGCACATATACTTAATCTTTATGTCGTGGGAGGAAATACATCAGTATGTGGTTGGTGGAAATAACCGCCTCTGACCAGCTGTAGTTTAGATTAAATTACACACTGCTCTCTGTTTTAATATAGCAAGAGGAATGGAAACTGCACACAAGACATTTCCCACAGGTCTACTGTCAGTGACACAAACTCTCTGTCACTGTGCAAGG
Organism: Parambassis ranga; assembly: GCF_900634625.1. NCBI lineage: Eukaryota > Metazoa > Chordata > Actinopteri > Ambassidae > Parambassis > Parambassis ranga. The sequence continues at coordinate 19,853,142 of NC_041025.1, read as the reverse complement.
AGAGTTCAGCTGAATACAGCACACTTAAAGATGCCAAAATGGCTATTAGAGAGATATTGGGGTAACTTAAATAATGACAAGGCAACTATCTGTTACTGTAAAGTTTAACATGGGACCAAAATAGAGGAGGAGAAAAGCTAGCAAAATGTAAAATTCAAGCCGACTGTCAATCCAGGATGTGACACAGGAAAAAAGGGGGGGAGCTGCAGGACAAGTGAGGAGCTGATATGGAGGGCAGAGCACAATCACAATAGAAGGGAACTACCCAAAAATGCACCTTTTGTATTTCTTGCAGGAAGATTTTTCTTCGATGACACCTGGGATGCTGGCAATCAGACTGCAGACATTTAATGAAAATGCCTAAAATGTTCATCAGATTTTTGTATTAAAGAAGTTACAAACATAAGATATAGTAGTTTTAGTTCAAATGTATAAAAAGACTTTTTCTATAAATATTATTAAGCAGTTCCACCATTTGAGCACATCCGAGAAGCTGAAGCAGAGCGCCTATAGAGATATTTATTTGAAGAATCTGGCTGTGGGATCTTGTCACAGACTAAAGGATTAGTATTACCAAAATGTTAGCATGGTAGTGGGTAAAAATCACCTTATGGGAATGATATAAAGGACATTCAGGAAATCGGCAAGCAGCAACTTCAGTCCCTCTTGTGGCCTCTATGTGCTGGCACTAAAAGTTAGTCAAACTCCCAAGTCATACTACCATGTAGTGGTCTCTAATAATATGTCTACAGAAGAGATTTTTAAAAATCTTAATCATATTAAGACATAAAATTCTAATAACCGCTTTGAGTTGTTATGGCTATACGACTCTAAGAATATGGCAACATGCTGACGACACATAAATTTACGTGTGATCTCACAGATCTATTGGGGAAAAAAAAGGAATCTTCGACGTTGCAGACACCATGTCACTGTCAACCTCCAATGATCCCAATGCTGCTAAAGCAGAAATTGATCTCTTAAAACCACAGAAAAAACATATGCACACTCAAAGGATATCATAAATCCACTGGACACAGAGGCACATATATTTGCTACAAACTGTGCAGCTGCATCCGTTCACCACTAAAGTAATTAATTTCCCAATCTACTGACAGAGATATTGAGGTATGTCTGTTTTAAAGCAATTCAATTATCCAACTAATCTAACATGATGGAGGAGAAATCAATCGCCTGGGATCGCTGCTAAGAAGAGGAGATATTTGGAATTCATGGCAGATCTGAGAAGACAAAACCAATTTAGGATTTTAAGATGCTTAAAGGAAAAAAAACATTCACAAACTTGAGGGGATTTGATAACAGGTACAAACATCTAATTTGAAAATTCAGCACACAATCACACCAGGGCCCATGATTATATGTGGTATGCCAGTGTATCTGAGCCCACAGGCACAATATGTGTGCGTTCTTGTCCAGAAGCAGAGCAGGCAGACAGATGTTGGCTTCTCTGCATGAGGGCATAAAGCCAGGCGCTCCCTGAAATACGGTGGGAAAAAATGAAAATCGGTACAATGTGAGTATACTGAGATTCTCAGGTGTAAACTCATACAGAAATGCATTTGTTGTTGTTGGCATTTTTCACATTTGCATTATGCACCAGCTGCTTTCTAATCCAAAATATGCAATGTGTTCATTGATTAAAAAGAAAGAAATAAAGCAGTAAACTGGCAGCCATTTTATATAAAACATCTGTCAAAATATATATATCTTTCTCAGTTTAGAAAGTTTTTATGATCCTTTTTTCCCAGTTGTTTAAAAAGAGGGAGGTGATGAGGCTAAAGGAAGCTAGAACATTTAGTGCCAGGAGTTTTGAATAATCATGTAGATCCATTGACATCCACTACCAAGCCACAAACACCTGGAAGCTAAAACTAAATTTTGTATTTTATTTCGCTGCTCTGGTTTTACATGTTTCAAAATTAGCTGGTGGTTCCTCTCCTTCTGGTATGTTGCTAAAATGGCGACCATTAAAGCTGACTGTTGTTAGTTTGGAAGTAGTGCCGATAAGCTAATATTCATTTTACTTGCATTTTTGTGTGTGTCTATGAGATGGAGCAGGCTGCAAACTCAGTGTTTGTAACATTTGTCACTTAATGCTGCTGGAATAAAAGAGGCTATCTACAGGTAGTGTGTCACACATCCTTCTTCAACAACGCAACACACCACTATTCAACTAACAAGCTAACTAGCATTCGGAATGAATGCAAAACCACAAAGAAGGAATTCAATGGCCTAGAAATAATCACAGAAATGCAACTTTTTCCTGCAGTTTGAGTCTTCCTCTGGAAGATTCTGTGTATATATATATATATATTGGAGGAGGCATGCTCTCCTACCAACTCTGTTATTTGCACTCCTATTCATTCTGGCGGTCTGCCACAATTCAGTTGACTTTCATTCATCAAAAGCCCATCTGCACAACTGAGCAATAAGACATTATTGTGACCCAAATATTGCAACAGCAGGTACCCTTCCAATGCTTATTACACAGAAACCGACTGGCAACGTTTCCTTAAGGTGATTTTATTATCAGGAGGAATTCCTGTGTTGTCAATAGAGGCTAAAAAAACACTTTTAAAACTCAGACATAAAATACAAAAATAAAGCGCTGAATATGTAAATGGAACAGTATTGATTTTTATCCTGTAATGATGAGGATAAAAAACATTATTAGTGTGAAGCAATGAGGTGTTTAGGAAAAAGCCATTTCCCATCCCCCTTTGACCCCCATCCCTAATCAATGCTTTCAATTTGTGCATCGATAAAAGCTTAATGCTTAATGCGAGTACTCGACAAAAACACTACAGGGGTCACATTAGAAATGCAAGGCAATGTAGCTTTCTGGGGCTGCCCCCGACTGGATGTTGTCCAAATATATGATATCGTACCCCTTACGGCAATTATAGGGATCAGCTGGGAGGTTGGTGGCTGCAAGGAAATGAACTGAGGATCAATCTCAGCACTTATCAGGGTGTGAGTGAGTCGGCCGAAGTTCAAGGAGACTTCGGGAATCAGTTTGGCTCCTGACGCAGTGCAGCTCCGGCCGTGCTGGAGAGGACGACTGCCAGTCAGAGTCTGTTTAATAATGCAGCACTGCTCCTTACATGTGCCTCAAATGTAAATTTTTGAACTTTCACAGATTCATCCATCCTGGCTGACTGTTTTCAAAGAGGCAACTTCCTCTTATTATGCCGTCTCAGAGGCAGGCAGGTGCTCTGATACAATCTATTTTCAATGTCAGAGAGTGATGTATATCTTGCGTTTAATTCTGCTGGCACTCTACTACGCAGCTCACATTTCCCAGTACCGGTATCTGCCGTGTATTATGAATGGCAGCCGCACCACGGTTCCTTTCAGTCAATAAACATTTAATTTGAAAAGATGCACATGCTGACTGACATAAGAGGACTGCCATCATTTTCAGCACACCAGTAGCACATTTTTTAATCATAACAATACCTCCTATAGACCCGAAGGCATCCACACTTGTTAAGGATCTCTTAACGCACCTCTTCATCTAAATCAATGTGGTACATTGTGATGTAAATTACAGTTTGGGCTTTGGCTTTTCAGCTGAGTGATTGAGAGTTCAGACAGCCTGAATTATGTGCCAGGCTTTTCTAATGGTACCTCATAATTTCACAGATCAATGAGCATTATCTATAGCAGTAAAAAAAAAAGAAGCAAAAAAAAAAGGTTGAATTTGTAATAGGGCCAAACTCAATATTCCACTCCCATTGTTCAGCAAGGACACGGCCTTTTGAATCCCACCATGCTGCCAAGTACCACCTTTGAAATGCAGGATCTCTCAGCGTGTTGTGTCCTAACCTGCTTGTCTGAAGTAATATTATCAAAGCTGAAAGAGCTGCTACTTAAAGTGAACAAATGCACCCAGGACCCCGGACACTATTCACCGATTGTCTGCTGGTTTGTGGTATGCTAATCACTCTAAGTGCAACTTTGGTATGCAAGTATGCACAAAAATGAAGGGTTAAAAAGGTGCTTCCTCTTGGATCTTCTTTTTTCTAGCTTTAAGGTTTTAATTTCTACAATCTGAGTGTTTGTATCAACCTTCAAATGCACTGCCACAGCTTAAAGAACATCAACTAACCAACCTGCATGATGAACAAACACTAGTTGATGACTTTTCACTCTCTTGGGTGCTCACCAAGACACTCAGCCATCAGTACTTTCATTGTTTCTTTCATTGATTTCCTGCCCATCAACATGATTGAAACAATATTGATATCATAGCTCTGTGGACTCTGTGGATGTTCTTCATCTCTTGCTTGTCTCAGGGCAGACTAGATTCTACATTCACTCATTAGTCCATCTTGTACTACAAGAATTTGTATTGCACCTTTGAATGTGGTTAACTTAAACATCTATGCATGTGTGTGGATCTGTTTCGGCAGTTACAGGTTGCACTTTAAGACCAACAGCATCACTGCAGCATAAAAAGGTCACCCTATTATAAAGGCTCCTTAAATTATGGCCGACAAATGCATCCTTTATCCTTCATATACCAAAGGAGGTGAAGAAGAATGCAATAGTTTTATATTACACAGGACTCTGGATCTTCAGAGAGGACGATTTTTTAATGTATCGGCTGCAAGTTGCTGTGCAACAGAAGCAATATGTCACGGACATAGACTGTATATAAGCATGGATGACTTGACATGACAGTTCCCCGAAAATGCTGCCATAAGTCATCTGGTATGCCCCCTGGTGGCCTGCTGCAGTGTAATGCCTCATTAATGTTAGTGGATGGGACACGGTACAAGTACTCCTCATAAATTGTTTTTCCGAGGTCGTTTATGGCTTGTTAGTAATATTTAATTAGGTACTGTTGGCAAACAAAGGAGGACGTAACATCATACTCAGCAGCTGTGATTGACAGGAAAGACTGCAGATATGTTTTTAATTGATGCGATTACATAAATTAAAGACCCCTCTATCTTAGTCTGTGTCATATGGTCATGACAGCAGCAGAGGGTGGATGGGTATATGGATAGGAAGGGGACGCTTTACCTTCTGACCTCTACTGCACAGGCTGACAGTATCTAATCTGGTTTTCTTCTGGTACTTCAGCTTCCTCCCAAATTCATAAGACATGTCTGTTGGGTTTATAACTTGGTAGTCAGGTAAGAGTGTGAGTGTGACTGTCCAGGTTGTACCACTGACTGCTGGGATAAACTCCATCCCCATCAACATGTTGTTTAGGATCTACATACCTTCAGCTATACCTCTGCCTGTGCCTGCATGTTGCCTTGTTTCTAACAGTGATAATTGATGATGGCTTATATTTAGATTTGTTTAGAGCGATTACAAAGCGACGATGAACCGAAGCTGTAATAATCCTCTAACAGGGGATTAACAGCAGCTCTCTGTAACAGGTTAATGTAGCTCACACTGGTTAGGAAGCAGAATTCAGAGATGAGCCTCCTTTTGATATTAATCTTTGTAAGGTTGCAGCTCGTGATATAGCTGCATCATATTGCTGGGAAGAGGTGTAGAACAAGCTACTCAGAGGCAACGAGGCCAGTGATTGATTATGTCGCGAAAGTGCAATTCATAATGTAAGAACTCGGAGGGATGGATACAAGTTAGCTCACATGCAATCTGTAAACTCAGCATAGCACCGCAACAAGCCGCAAAGGTGGTAACATCCATCGCAGAATAATAAATGACTCCGAGCACGCTTCTGCTCCTCGTAAAGAGTTTAAAGAGTCTGAAATTCAAACACAGGTAATGGAAGCTTGCCTGTATAATTATGCTCTTGTCTCATGCAGAGGTGCTTTCATCGCTCTCTTCGCTTCAGGACTGTTTCTGATCCAGAATGAGAAATAACGAAAGGGGATCTGCAGTGTTAATGCAATTTGCAGCGGGTGAGTGCGTTTTTAGAGACATTTGCCCATAAGACATGAACGGGTTAAGCTATTATGCTCTGCAGCCGGCAGATAAATAGAGTCCAGCTGGGTACGGAGCAAAAGAAAACACCACTTTCTCTTCAAGATATGTTTGCTGGACCTGCGAGGCAAGCGTGCATAATCGGGGTGTAATTCAATTAATGTTGCCTCTAAATATCTGTTAAAAAAAGCTTGTGTTACACACATAAAATGATGCAGCTGAGGAAGCATTTATTGATTTGATTTAAAAATTCTGATTTAGAGATGAACTAATACTGAGCATCCATCACCACAGCCACCGATGGCTCTGGTTTTATGGACACATTAGGAGCAGGCCTGTCCACATCACTAAGGATATCAAATAAACCACATGTATGCACTGAAAAGCATGACCAAGTAGTAATCCACAGTCAAACACACACACACACCATCGTCCAAATAATACCCCGAGCCCAGACTATTTGATGTAGCATCGCCTTGTGAATAACTGCGTTAAATACTATAAGCCTTTTCTCTTATCTTCCTTTCACATTCAGCCATCCTTCGGAACGGTCCTTGTTAGCTACAAGTCCCAAAGATGCCAAAGCAGAGAGAGAGAGAGAGAGAAGGAAGACGCATCAAAATGCCAAGTATTCTGGCGGTAAAGACCCTGTTGGCTTGAAATTCCAACCCTGTGTTCACGCCTACACGGCCTCAAAAAAAAAAAAAACAGCTACAGTAATTGCAGGGGGGCTATTGTTTTTCCTAGAAGCTAAAATAATTGTGTTTACAAATGGGTTGGTGGAAATTTGAGACTGGAGTGAGACGTGGGGTCAGATTGAAAAAGACAACTGCAGCTTTTTTTATTTTTTTTAAAACACAGAATATGTGTTGGATTTAAGCAGTCACAAAACTCCAGCTGCTGCTTTTTTTCAACTCTATAAAAAGCGCTTAATTTAACAATGTGTGACATTATCATAGCTTTATCACTGTTCAAACGTAAACGTCCTTTTTTTTTAGTTCTTGTGTAAGCACAAAAACTAAAAAAAAAGGCAGATAGAATTCAGAAAAATACAACATATGTTCATATTTTGCTCACAAACAAATTAGTAAGACGAGAAAGCAGAGAGCTGAAATAGCTCAGTATCTCTAACATATGGCAACATTTGGAGTGAGGGAAATGATACGAGCCCAAATTCATCAACTCAGCCTTGGAGGACAGGTCAAATGGGAATTAATGCTTTAAGCAAAGAGTGAGAATTTAATTTATGTTCTCATAATCAAGCACATGAAGAAGATAAGTTTTGCCTCATCAAGAGTATGAAAGTTTGGGTTTTTTTCTAACAACAAATTTAAAAAGATTATAAACTTGAAAAAAAAAAGACACATGCACGCAAGCTGTGCACGCTCCTGCACAGTGCAGCGGCTCATAAGCATAAGCAGTATAATCATACACACACACACAATAGAGTTTGACTTGTAGATGGTCAGTCTAGCCAAACAGACCCTTTGTGATTCTTCTGGCATTACAAGCAGCCGGGGAGAAGGAGGAAATATACTCATCCTTTATAATTTCAGAAGTCGGGGGCCCTGCCAGGTATTTAGAGGGCTTATTCCCTGCTGAGTTGTCCTGCAATTTAATCTGAAGGCCCAGTCAAGCAAGACAGATGAATCTTGTCATCGTCTGAGAGGCAAGAGAGTTGACTGATCTGAAATCTCGAGTCAGAAGATAGAAGAAGAAGAAAAAAACTCAATTTGGTTGCTTTTAGAGTGGATTAGATCTAAAAGACACGTCTCCGGAGCTCGGTCTGAACCAGTGCTTTCCCTAAAGTCTGTAATTTAAGAGCTTGTCAGCCGACAGGATGCGTTATAATGTTATTAGCACATCAGTTGATTCATTATCACAAACGTTTTTGCTGAACCTCGTTATTCCACACATGAGATTTTTTTTTCCTTCATGTTTGGAACAAATCTTTTTAAATGTCATAATGAAGACATCAAATACTTCTCCCTCCTTTCTTACACTATGGGTAGAACACTGGACAAAATAGAATGAACACCACAGAAAAACGTTTTTTTACTAATCTAACATCTAAACTAAAAAATAGGAAATAAAATAGATAATACCTACAGTATTTAACATGCACTGCATACCAACTGTGTGTAAATTGTATGTAAATGTCTGAATGTTGTCAGACCTGTAAGACCAGAGAGGAGAGGACATTGGAGTTGCTGTATGTAAACACAGAGGATGCATACAGCCGTACCCCCCTCCCCCCTTTGGGAAGATCAGATCACAACTTGGTTCTCCTCACCCCCTGTTATGTGCCCACGGTTAACAGGCTGCCTGTGACCACGAGAACAGTGAGGAGATGGTCAGAGGATAGCTGTTTGGCACTGCAGGGCTGCTTTGAGATAACGGACTGGGAGGTACTCTGTGAGCGGCATGGTGAGGACACTGTTGGGCTTACAGGGTGCATCACAGACTACATTCATTTCTGTATTAAGTGCAATGTCACAAAAAGAACTGTAGAATATAAAACCCTAACAACAAGCCGTAGACATAAAAGCCAACCTCAACAAGAAGAAGCAGGCTTTCAGAGGTGGCAACAGGGAAGAGCTAAGGGGCATTCAGAGAGACCTGAAGGCAAAAACCAGAGGTAACCAACTCCTGGTTAATCCAAATATGGGCAAACAGGTAGAGACAGAACATACCTGTTGTAAAGTTGCACATGGCACTATACAGGGAGAGACACTCCCCTTTTGGACCACCCCTCAAGTGGCCATGTGAGTAACTGCAGTTTTTAGGACCACCATCATGTCAGCTTTATTTTTTCCACCGAAGGTGAACCACCTTCATTTGGCTTCTTTTCCTTTATGTACAGAAAAATATCCACTATGTATTTATTTGGGTATAAATATTTGTTCAATGTGTTCAAATAACCTTATTTGCATTGCTTATGTTGGCCTTTTAACACAAAACACAGAAAAATACACAAACTTACTGTTGTATTTCAGAACTACTGAAGCTGAATGTAACATCAGAAAATTCAAAATATAGTTTTAAAGAAGGACAGGAGTGGTTTTGTATGTTTTATAAAGATAGAAATCAATTTTAAATTATTGATTTTATTCCAAACCACTGTACCACACCTTAAATGATTAATGTATTTTAACCACTGCAGAGGATTTTCTATTCATTCCAGTAAAGAATGAAAATCAATCAAAAGTTTATTCCAGTGAGTTTTTCTAACTTTTTTCTCTTTGGAAAAATAATACAAGTTATTTTAACAAAGTACCTTTTTTTAATCCACTCCATATTGATTTTTTGATTCTACGAAAGAGCAGTTCAAATGTTCCTTTTCAAACGTGGCCTCTGTTTAACCACTAAAGGTCACATTTTCTCTCATTTTTTTCTTTAAGAGCTGGCTGTGTAGATGATCAGAGCGGGCTTGTTAAAGAAACTGACGGATATTCATGTGGTGGGTAGTTTTGCTGTGGGGTATGTAAATGTGCTTTTAACACCACTTTAACACTGCATACATTTAAAACTGTTCTCTGAAGAAATGCCTTTAGAGGAAGTGTGAACGAGACAGAGAGCAGAAAATGATTATAAATTTATAGATCTGTAACTTACAATTAATCTTTAATATGTTAAGGACAAAATGGTCACCACAGTCCTGAAACTACACATTTTGTGTTAAGAGTCCTTAATTTAAACACACTTATTTCCATTATAAATACAAAAATGAGTGCTCTTAGGTCATTTACAAGGTGAGAATGCTGTGACTAATGTCTGTAACATGGGACCTAGTAACCGTCACAGCCTGCTTGTTTAAGCTGTAAAGGTACAAAGAACCTCAGAGGCTTAAAGCTGTTGTTGCTGGCTGGTGGCTGCAGTGCAGCAGGGGAGATGAAGACTGAGCCGCAGGGAGCAAACAGTGACTGTGTGTTTGCCTGAGGCCTTTTACACACGGTGTAGTCACAAGTTTCACAATGGTAGTTCTCGACAACTTATCACAAAAAGAAGGACTTTAACTGACCCATGGTTTCCAAACGTTCAAAGACCAGGGAGAACTTCCACAGCGTGTCATTATGACTTCCTATCATCACGTCCTACTTTTACATTTAATAATGAATAAGAGTTTCATAGTTTGGTTGGTATGTGACCTTTTGTCTGTTACCTTAAAAGTCCAACTCAGTACCCCTTTGAGAGACTCAAAGGCTGGACTTCAACACAGGGCTGAGGTTAAGTATGACCTCCAACATTGGTGAACAGTGGACAAATACAGAAAGGAGTAGGAGGTAAAAAATGCTCTATGAAAGATAGTAGATGCCATGGGAAAATATGTCATGTATTTCTGTGCATCAGGACTTTTGTATATATGAATCGGAGGTAAAGTGAGAACTGAATTCTTTCCCCAGATATGATACAGAGGTATGTTTTTGCTGACCCAAATGGGTAATGTGGAAGTCTGGGCCAATGCCATCTGATCATAGGACTAATGTAACGTTTTTGTTTTTTTTTTTGTTTTCACTTGCGGTTGGGGTTAAGCATTAAAACCACTGGTTAAGGTTAGGTGTTAGGTAAGGATTATGGTTTGTCCTACAACACCCGCATTTACGACAAAACGTGTTTCCGGCTACCATGGTGGAATGTTCGTCCCCAACATGTACAGATGTAGCCGGAGAAAAACAACAGAAAGACTTCATGTTTTCAAGGAGTGTAAAAGCATCTGCAATATCACGTTCTCCTAGTGAAACAAATTACTCTGGTCAATGAGATAGAGAAGAATACATATATGATGTAGAAGATGTAGATAGATAGCTGTTTTCTAAGTGAATGCAGATTTCCTTTTGTGGTTATGTAAAATGCCTGAAAGTGTAACACAATAAACTTCTATAATCTTGCCTTCTGCCGCTGGGTTTTTGTTTTTGCACATATGCTGTGACAACAAATCTAGATTACATGCTCAATTTTATTGAGGAAGAGTACTGATGTGTAAACAAAAAAAGCTTTTTAAAAGAGAGGAATTTTCCAACCCAGTGAGTAGTGCTGCCCATTGACCAGAAGAGGAAGAAGAGGTTGATTGATTATTTCATTTAATCTTCCTGCCACACCTCCACTCCACTATAGCAATCCTCCCCGCAGACTTTTAGCATGGCCTTCATCATTACTGTAAAGCACAGCGACGCCTCCGATCCCTCTTCATATCTGTGGCAAACTATTTCACAATCTCCACAGCTTTGTTCTCACCAATAAGCAATAGAATCACACTAAACTCCTCAAGCTTCTCCATCTCCATTCTGCTGTGAAGAGTCCATCTATTAGCCTTGCACCTCATTGCTTCCAGCTCCTGACCCAGAAACCAGGTGGGAGATGCAGTGAGGGGGGGGGGGGGGGGCCCTTGCGGCATCCATTCCCATTCACTCACTCATTTCTTCATTCATACGCGGCAGGCGGTGGTGTGCTTGGCACCAGTTATTGGCTTTTAGGCAATGTGCCTGCACTGCCTTGTGTTATTGATGAGATTTAAATTGTACCCGGGGACAATGTTTTATGCTTTAGTGCATCAGAAGTCACTTGGCTGTGAGCGATGCCGAACCACTTTACAGAGGCCGCACATCACATTATTCAACAAAAGTTTGAGTATTGAGCTACTTTAACTAAGGTTTGATTTCCCATTTTTTTTTTAGCCAGCGGGTCAAGTAGCAGGTCTGCAAATAATAAGTGCTCAGCAAATATTCGCTAACACTTCAGCAGATTTAAGGGAGCCTCTATCCATCCTTTCCATTCTGATTGCATGTGGACGCTTGGTCAAGTAATCTTCGCCATCTTATTATTAGCTGTCAATGTGCAGCATAGTGCATCATCCTGCTGAGAGCATATAAAGTTAATAGAGTTAGCATCAGGTGGTCAAATCAGGCACTTTTACCTAAGTTCAATATCCATTAGGAACAAAGGTCTTGGTTTGCTTTTTAACTTTAAAGGGACAGTTTACAAAATCAAACCGGTTGTCGTCAGGCGTACTTTGGCAGAAAATAGTCCCCCCTTAAGAAACACTGGTATTAAGTTATTTTTCAGGTGTATTTTCAGTGCCTCTTCCATTCCAAACTATGGATAAAGAGCACTCTAGGCCACAAGAACTATTTGAAATATTGAGTTTGGGGTGTACCTTTAAGATCTTGTTTTGTTCACCGTTTTTTTTTCAATTGCAGTTTGGTTCAAGAAACTTCCCAGTGTGTATGCCGAAGTACATCTTTGTTACAAGACCAGCTTCTCCCATCTGCATCTGGCTCCTCCACTTTCTCAGCTGCCACAAGATAATGTAATGTGCATAATTTTTAGTTACACAGCCTGATGATTGGATAAACAATCTACCAGTCAGCTAGTTGTTCAAGAGGCAACTTCAACCAATCAGATCAAAAGAAGAAAGCTGTTGATGATCTTTATAAGTTAGCAAGTAGCAGCAAAATTGTCAAACCTGTTAATTGTTTAAGGAAATTGTCCAAAATATATAAATCAACAAATTAGAAATGTATTAAAACAGACCCATAACTGCCAGTGCCAGGGTGTTGATTGGTCTGAACCAACTGTGGTTCAAACACAAGCATTTAGCTTGAAGCCTGGCAATATGAATTTGTATACATTGATGATGTTGTTTAAGTTCAGCTGCATTGCAAAGGAAGGTCCAACCCCATCATTGGGGTTCAATTTATTGATTAATAAACAGTGACAGCAGCGCAGTTCAGGTATGGTCTTATATCAAGTAGCAAATTTGTTGGTAATATTAGCTGCAGTCTATTTAAGTTGGACTACTAAGACTGGATACTGAGCTTCTGTGTTATGTGGCACCAAAGGAATCTAAGAAAATTATGCTGACTTACTGTATATGTTTTTATTTGTGTCATAGAGGTTGAATGTATGTAGGCAGGTCAAACTGGACACCACCTAACACATGCTAGGAGCATCAATCTGATAATGGATAAATCTGCAATATGAGACTGCACAGAGAAGTGTGCGCTATGCTCAGGATGGAGACTTCTCATTGCCTGGCCCCTGCTGGCGTTGACACTGCATTCTCCAGAGGTTAACAGCAGTGAAGGGGAGCTGTATTGGATGCCAGCTTAACAGGACTGCAATCTGGATTGGTATTTAAAAGATAATAGTAAAGCGAAAAAAACAATTAGCTTTGTGCTCTGTGGCTACACAGTGCCCACAGCTGTTGTCAATGCTATTACAGGGTCACTCCCCCAGGTATAAGTCTGCATCTTTGACATTAGCCAGGCTAATTTTCACGTTAATCATGGAGATGATTATTGTTAAGGAGTGTTTGTGTTTTGATTATTTACCCTCATCCATCCTGTATGTTAAAACATATAACTTTACAAAATAGATAAAGATGTTTACAACCTGGTACAAAAGGTGTTTTGGTTGCAATTATAATAATATATATATAAAATATAATAATAATAACAGCAACTCTTTTGTTTTGATTATTTTCAAATTTCGCATATTTTTAATGCATGAGTTTAGATGCATTTAGACACTGCTAATATGGTGGCCAAAACAAAACTAATATTTTTTACAATAAGCTATAATTATTTTCTTTAATTTAACAAACTTATAGGTATTACTCCTTTAAATGAAAGGCCTGTGCTAACTCACAGTGTGAGCTTGCTGTTTCCGTCTTTCAGCTCCACCCACCCACCACCGGGAGTTTGTGGTGAATTGTGACATAGTGATGTGCACAGCTCTTCAAAAACCTGTGGATGATGTCATGGATGCTTCATCCATCCTTATATACAGTACAGTCCACAGCAGGACCTCATTTGCAGCTTTATAATTGGATGTAAATTTTGCTCTCTTTTGTGAAAGTCAGACTCACTATCCGCATCTCCCCAGCCTCCGTGATCTGAAGGGGTTTGTACATTGTGAATAAATTGCTTATCAGATTCTGTAACATTGTCTGACCTTACCCAGCGACTACATCTTTACAATGTCAGCAGACTGCAGAACTCTGTCTGCCTCACTTCTCTCCTTTTAAACGTCTTTCCGCCGTTTTGTATCGCCGAGCTGAAATGGGGCCACTTCACCTTTTCCAAGTTTTTACTTCGTGCATTTGCACTGGAATCGTCATAGTAACACATCCACTCCCAACAGCAGGATTTAATTTGAGCAAACATGTTTCTTTACTGATATCACTTTTTTATATTAAAAAATATTGCCTCAAGTGACTTGAAAGCAGGGACAGAATGAAAGACTTAGGGAGCACCTAATGCATCTGTTCAGCCTTGATTGGATTGAAAAGTATGTTTCCATGGCCGCTCTGTAGCATTTAAGGTTGACGAGTGTTAAAACAGAAAGAAACCCAAATTGTAGACCTGACAGGCAGAACACAGGGTGAACTTCCTACACTGTGACAGACTGCAGGACAGTACATCATTAGCCATGAGACAGCTTAATTAAAAGGGATCAGAATAAAATCTGCGGAATGCAGCTTGACATTTTAACTGCTTTTAAAGGTGCCTTCTTTATCGACATGAGTATTAGAAGAACTAAGGTTATTATCAGATCATTAAAAAGGATCAAACGGTGGCAGAGACTTCTCACATCTCTTTACCTCAGCTTTAATGTATTCTGTCTTTTTTTGTGTGCATGGAGTGAAAAGAAGCCAATCAAAATAAGAGCTTACTTAAAATAGCTCTATTTACACCAACAGTTTTACAGGTTGTTCTATATCTGTCTCTGTTTTCATACCTCATCCACCTCCACGTTTCACAGAAATATCCACATGCACAGGTAGATAAACATAAATAGACACCGAAACAGGATGGATAATCTCCATACACCCTCACACCTGTGGGCGCGCTCATTCTCGCTCACCTTTACATCAAACACCCTTTGTTCCCCATTCTAAAGTGTCTAAGTGTAGGAATCGGCAACGCCTTGATTACAGTGACACCTGTGGCCATAAAGTGAACTGCAGCCAAGGATGTGGTTACTGCAGTGATCACTCTGGGCATCATTTTGACCAATTCTAAACCTGTTTACTGTTTGATATGTGCTAATACCACAACATATACTTTTGTTACAGTTAATTTTAATCTAAGTATTTATGTAATGATTCATCAGTGCTAATTAGATAGCATGTCTAAACTATCTTAAGCCTCCAATACACTGTGTGATTTTGGAGAAGTCTGTGTTTAACACCAACTCACACAGTACAACTAAAACACATGCAATGTCAAGTCAAAGCTCACGATGTATGTGCTCACACCACATACGACTTCAGGTTATCACATTGAACTGGAAACTAAAAATGTCTAACCCGGAACTGTTACCGTTTCAAAGAAAAAGTCAAAGTCAGTCAGAGTTTGAGCTGCGTGTTGCTGCTTCAGCTCATCAAATATAGTCTCCATCAATTCTGTCCAATGCCGTGTGGGCACTGCCATGTTTGTTATCATCTGAAACTATTTTGTGTAGGTACAGTGACATCAAGCATGTTTGGCAACAAACACAAAAATAAAAAAAGGCGACAAAAATATCAAACGTGACAGAAAATTTGGGTCAAAATTGAACGCACAGTGTATACCCGGCTTTACTGAGTAGCAATAGCAGAGAAAGACATAGAAAGCTCTTCATGTTTGAATTGTCATACGACTATCTACACACTACGTCAAGTGTTAGGTAGCCACCAGGGTAGCAACATCTAGTGTGCTCAACATAAAAATGCCAAAAATTGCATTCCTTAAATCAGCACTTGACTCCAAAAGAGAGTCAATTTCCAATAGATGAAGGATCCTCCAGGCCTGTTCAGTGGTTGTTCCAATGCTCTGGTGTATGGACATAAAATTTTCAGGTGACCATGCTGTATCTTGTTTATAGCCTACCATTAGCTTTTATACTTTTGTCATAATACTATACTTGCACTAGGTAATTTTTTGTCAATATTATAAAAACAAATCCAGTCAAAAGGAAATAAATAAAAATGGCTATGACAAACTTATTATGAAAAACTAATGGCATTAATAATAAAAATGTGTGTATTTACTGTCATATTTGATTATTTTAGGGCTCATTTCATCTACTTATTTATTAATGGCTAAATCTACTTTGCAGTCACGCAGCACTTAAACAGCAGCCAGACCTTCAAAATCACTTTTTAGAAAACCTATAGGTGATGTCACTGGAGGTTTGTCAGTCTTTACAAGGTGCTGAGGAAAGACACTTGTGAGTCCAGAAAGGTCTAATTTTTCAAGATATATCACATTTGCACATAGGTAATAAAGAGTGATAAATATCCATCATTTGATTCAACATGGAACCTTTAACATGTTAAACTAAAATCCCATGACTTATACCCATCTGCTTTGTGCATATGTTTCCTCACTTTTATGAACATCATATTTCTTCGTGCAGATGCTGCTACACACACACACACACACACACACACACACACGTGCACCAGAGGCAGCTGGCCATTAACAGCAGCAGGACTGTCCATAATGATTTCACCTGTCAAGTGTGATCCTGCTGCGTGGAGCTGCATACAGCAGAGTGCAATGGCCACCGGGAGTTTCAAGTCAGCTCTGACAAATGGCCAAGGCTGGCAGTGGATCAGGAGACTTGGGGGCTGTCTGACTTATCACTCCAGCAGCAGACACTATTACAGCCACTGGGTTTGTCTGCAGGCTGCTGTACTCTCTTCTCAGTCCTCCCCTCATAACTGTATTCCTACCCTGTCAGCCTGTTTCTCTTTTTTTCCCCCTTATCACTAATAATTCCAAACTGAAGATGCTCTATCAGCATGCCTCTTCAAAAATTAACAATGCTGCCAGAAGATGGCAACTTTAAAAAAAAAAAAAAAAAGTACCCAGGGGAGTGTGACTGCATGTCTCTTCCTGCTTCACATTGATGCAACTGCACACATTTACATTTGTTGCCGCTCAAGTGTGACCAGAGTATTTCACTCCCTGTGACCTGAACTGATCCTGTCAGAAAAAATTCTTCTTCGTTGTTTAGTAAAGACTGGAGGGTTGGGTCATCCTCAGAGCAGCTTTCTGACTGATTACATTTTATGGCCGTGTCATTTATATCGTTATATTTTCAGGTTGTATGTTTTATGTTTGACAGTTTGTCATATATCTTCACAGTCAGTGCTACAGGCTGTTTTGATGCTTTCTGCTTCGCTGCACATCGTCTGTAAAATCATTAATTTTTGTGTGTGTCTTTATTAATCATGTTGTGAGGAGCAAAATCTGTCAGGGACTTTTTTAAGGTTAAGGAAGAGTAAGTCATTTATATGAATACACATTCTTACTATGAATATGATCATAAAATTGGTAACATAAAATATCCAAGGAGTCTCTTGGCCTGAAAGAGGGAACTAACGCAGAGTTGCAGTTCTTAAAGCTGCCACTTGAGGGTAGCTTCAAAAGTGAGTCAATTCCCACAGACTTCTATGTTCAAATGTCCGGCTGCAATCAAAAACAAACAAGTTTATAACCTCAGCCCCACTGTCTCCTTAAAAAATGGAACCAAAATGGTGCCGATTGGAGTTTCCTTTTGTCATTTCCTCCACTCTCAAACTGACATTAATGGGTGAAGGGAACCACTTTACCACGTAGACTGGAAATAAATACGGTGACTGTGTGGTCCCTGTTCTACTGGATTTAGGCGCTGCGTTTGATGCTGTGGACCTAGACATTTTAATCTTGCACCTGGAACATTAGGTTGGCATAACAGGTGTTGCTCTTGAGTGGTTCAGGTCTTATTTTAAGGTCAAACTTTCAGCATTTATCTAGAGGATTGAGAGTCCTATGGAGTCCTGCAGCGATCCATCTTGGGCCCTATTCTGTTCTCTTTGTATTTGCCCCTCCTGGGCTCAATTCTCAGAAGGCATGGCATCCCCTTTCATTGTTATGCAGATGACTGCCAGATCTTTGTTCCCCTTAAAAAGAAAGATGGGCTCTCTGAACTGTCTGCATATGTGCTTGAAAGACTTTCAATCTTGAAGGGCTCTGAACTTCCTACATTTTAATGATTCTAAGACTGAGGTGATGGTGTTTGGACCCAGCTCTGCAGGTGTCGCCCTTGTAGACCTGAACAATTTAAAATCGTTCAATATGAAACCTGAAATTGTGAAGCTGGGTTTTAAAATGGATCCTGATTTAAAGCTGAAAGCCAGATTCAGTCAGTTGTAAGATCAGGCTTCTTTCACTTGCGGCAGCTAGTCAAGATTAAGCACTTTCTAGCATGACACCACTTTGAAATTGTAATTCACACCTTTGTAACCACCCTGCTGGTCTACTGCAATGGTCTTTATTTCGGAGTGAGTCAGTCCTCCTTTTCTTGATTGCGGCTTGTGCAAAAACGCAACTACACAACTTTTAACTGGCACATACAAATGCAAGAACATCACCCTGGTCTTATCTTCTCTTCACTGGCTGCCTGTGCACTTTAGGATCCATTTTAAACTAATTTTATTTGCTGTTCAGTGTCTGATTGGTGTTGCCCCACTGTACCTGTCTGAGCTCCTCCATTCTTTCACACCTTCTCTGTCTCTCATGTCAGTTGACCAACTTCTCCTACTTTCATCTACCCTTAAGTGTCCACTGTACCAACATGTCTTCTTCAATGTAATGTCCTAACCGATGTGCTGCTATGCCAAGACGATGAGTTATGTTGGGGTAGCAGATCAGGTGAAAATAAACTGACTGGCACATTTCCACTTATTCAAAATCGTTTTATCACATTATTATTGAAACAAAGGGCAAATATATGGTTGTGTTTTTGAACAGCTTCAACTGCAAAACACATCCAGGTTAGCCGTTTATCCGACAATTAGAGCTTATCTGCAAACCAGTACCTGACAGAACCCCCCTGAGACTCTATGCCTCTGTATTCCCAGCAAGCCTTTGGAATTAAATTACTGGAAAATAATTTGGTCAAATTAGAAACAGTTAATTTGCTGATTGTGGTGCAGGAATAATAAGTGAGATATAGCTTCAAGCAGCTTCTGTGCACACATATCGTTACACCCTGTTCTTGCCCTTACAAACAACAATGAAAAAGTTTTAGTGGTACACACTGGAGATCTATTCTATAAATAAATGTTTACTTCTGCAAAAACCATGTTATGAAACAAAGACATTTCAATTGGCACTAGCACCAGACATGAGACAATGCAACATGGCCTCACCTGTTGTACAAAAACAGCACATTTTCTTCTGCCTTACAAATGATTTTTGCACCTTGGTGCGTTCCCCTCGCTGTCTCCTTTTTTTTTGCCATTCTCTGTCTGCATCACTCCGTTTCTGATGTGAATTTTTCAGCACAACATTCGTCTTATGTACAGCACAGCAGGGAGATTTCAGGCCTCTTTGCATGATGGCTATTCGGGGACTTGCCAGATGCCTTTTCATTGGTGTTGCTGTAAAAAGGCTGCGTCGAGCATATTGTGAGTGAAAGAATGACACAAATCCCTCTGTGGGTGACAGGCGCTTCTTGTCAGAAGCTTCATGTACCTTGTAGGCACTGTGGCACTGGAAGAATAATGCTGTGGTAAATATGAGGCTAATCTACTCTGAAAATTACACAATTTGTCTGTCTTATTAGACAATTCGTTTTTTTGTAGTAGAAATTGGCACAGATAATGTTCATTATCCAGCAAAAAATGCACAAAATAAAGGAGTTTTAGCACATTTTAGCACCAACAACAACACCTTGGTCTTGGACCCACAAGGAAACATCCTCTTATGTCAGATTATGAATTGTATAGCCCCCCTAGGGGCCAAATGTCAACTAAGACAGCTTTACAGTAAGAAAGATTTCATCCGCAGAGTTTTTACTTGCTACTGTCGCCTTAAGGGTTTACACAGGGGTCAGGCTCTGGATTTCTGTAACGTACTAAACACTTTGTTCCAGCATCAAGAGAGAAGTCTTAAGCAGGATTTACACCAGACGCGTAACGTAAGCGCAGCGACAGTCGCTTCCATTTTAATCAACAACAACATTTGCTCATATCATGTGTCACAACACATGTTTGCATATCTCTACATACAATCCAACATGCCTGTTCCCCTTTCCTGCCACATGGACACAAAGCACATATGTATCATGCAGTATCTAGGGTGCAAAAAAAAAAAAAATGCTATGATGTCTATTTCCAATAAGATCAGACTACCCTTTCACAAGCTGAAAGCTAATGCCAATATATTATTTAAAAACATTTTTTTTTAATTTTTAAAAATCTACACAAAAAATAAGAATACAATTAATAAACTGGTGAGGTGAGGCTGTAAGATTAAGATTATGATTTACTTTATTAATCCCTGTGGGGTACATCCACACATCTAGGCGTGCATCTTGTGTTTTGCTAGTTTTGTTTGTGGAGAGCTCAGTTCCTTTACCATCAACATGTCGACAGTTCAAGTAAAAAAAGTAAGTAAAAAAACAAAAAAAACATCCATCTGTGCTACTTAAACTACACGGGTTAACATATTCATCACATTCATCCCAGCAGGCTGGTTTGAGTTCCAACCCTGTCTGACCTGCATGTGTTCGCACATCGACTCCACTCAGAAAGGCCGCAGTCAGGTTAGAAACCTCTCGATACAAGTCAACTAACCACTGGGCTGCCATGTCGCCCCCATCAATAAGTCATTACCTCATTAATTTTGAGACGTTCTAATCATTACCATAAACAAATGAGTCCGCAGCCCAGAGGATTAGCAGCCGTTTTCAGCATCTTGCATTTTGCATTGTGTGCCACCAGGTCAGAACTGGCAGGGATTTTTCTTTTTCCAGCTCAGTTAATGCACAGTGATCTCTTTAGAGTGGGTAAAATAAACACGGGCAGAGGTTGCTGTTCATCCAGCACAATTGGAGCTAGAGCTGTCAGTTTGTGGGAGCAGCGGCTTGGGAGGATGGATAAAAAACAAAACAAAGAAGTCTTCACCATGTTGTTACTAAAACCAAAGACAGAAAATGATGCCAGGCAGAGCAAAGGGAGCACTGAGTAACATGAGCCAAGACAAGTGTTAAGTACAAGACTACTGACTGTATTTCAGACAGAGTTTTGACAGGAGATGCTGCTGCCAGCTAAGTCTCATTGACAGTAGTATGTAATCTCTGTCTGATGTTTAGTCACAGCGGGTTGATTAATATCAATTGTCTTCACTGTTTGTGAACTCTGGGTGCCCTTGGGGGAGCTGTTTCTGAGTTTAAACTCTGGGCATCATGTTAATGGCCCATTGAAAAAAAAAAAAGTCCTGCTGTTGCTAGGATACAAAGTAATAATTCTCACACAGAATAGCTCTATAGATAGTTAAGCTACTTAGTTATGCGATTTGTCACTGAAGTTTAAAGACACATGATTATGATGTGTTTTTTTGCACTCTATGGGACTAAGAAGTAAATCGTTAAGTGTGAAAGATTGCAGTTCTAATGGGTAGATGCCCATCTTGTTGATATATAAAGTATATTTGCAATATGCAGCTGCGGTACCACACAATCAAAGTCAAAGTCAGCTTTATATAAGGTGTAAAAAAATGTACCTACAATGAGGCACACACAAAATACAAGGCAGAAAAATTAAGGCACAATGCAGTGAGAGTGCAAAGGATGTTAATAGTGCAAGATGGTGCAGCTGTAAACTAAGAACTTATTAACAGCTTATATGAGACTGGTTTATGAACTAACACATTTTGCTCAACAGTGTAATCTTAATTAAATGCTTATGTTTTTTTAAACACTATCCCCAGACGTAAAAATGTCATGCTATCGAAATACAGCAGCACAGTCACATGACCACACTGATGATCTTTGTAGCCATTTGTAGTCCCATTTAGACACTCACTATAGTGAGTGAAATTTAATTCCTGTGAATATTCAGATCAGCAGTTAGCAAACATGTTGTGAGATGGACATGCTAATTTGCAATGTTTTTCTACAGTCAAGCAGCGCTCGAAGAAGTGCATGTACACAAACTTTTAGTATTTTATTGTTATGGTACTGATACTAAGTGTTATTTATTATTATTTTATCACTTGTATTGATATTAAATTTTAAAACAAAAACCTAAAGCATAATTGAGCTGTTGCTTCAGTACATTTTGGTTGAGTCACTGCTGACAGCCATGACAGCGCAAGTCTGGGTAAATCAGTATCAGCTTTGCACATCTGGACTCAACAATTTCAGCCCCAATCCCCTGCCTCTGTAAAAAAAAAAATGGATCGACTCCAGGAAAAAGTACAAGGCTGCTGTCAATATCGCAGCCTGTAGAAGGACACGGACAGATTAAAGCCAAAGTGCTGTGACCATTGTGGTCTTCACAAGTGAGACAACACACTCCATCCAAGGTCGAAGTAGATCAGATGGAGGCTGAAAAGCTGTCAGGACCAAAATCAGTGCAGAGCAACCAGAGCATCGCCGGGTCAGAGCCGTGAAAAACCTACAGACCTACAGGCTTTCAATAAATAAGTATTGTTTTTCTACAATCACAGAAGAAGAAACCTGTCACTCCTCCTTCAGGATTTTATGACGTGATTTTCTCCATTAGTGACCAGGATAGTACACTAAACATCTACTCTAATGTTTGACACTGAAAGATTTCCACAGTGTGGACAAATCCTCAAATCTGAAAAGCTGGCTATGTTTGCTTCCATTGATGGATTAGGGGACTCATTTTTCAGCATAAAATAATTCCACTCGATGGAGATACATGTTTAAACAAGTGGCAGCAAAGAAAGATTATAATTATATCTTAGAGACATTAAGAGCAACGCCTTAAAAGATCTCTGGCTAAGCGTGCTGTTGTATGACAGATTTTTAGGAGGGGGTGTTAAGTGCTTCAACGATCAAGCGACTCTCCTCATAAAACTACAATTACTCGAGCATGCTCAGTGGACTGGAGTGCATCATGTGGGCAAATAAGACAATGCTGAACCAAGCTGGACAAGCTGGTCACTACATTTTAACCAGTGTGTTCGCTAGTGGCCACAGTGACCTCTTGGGGGTCATTTAAAAACATTTAATTGTATTTTTTTTTCTTAAAAAGCAATTTATGTAGCCACTGAAACAAAAAAAAAGTCTCTGAGGTTCATAATACTTTTGCTTATACTTACACCACAGATAAAATCAGGCAAAACGATTCTACAAATTCAATCCACAGAATCCACAATTCTGTGTGTCTTCACACATTACCTCTACTACACCTTCTCACACAAACCACACCCTCTAACAAATTAATGGCACATTCGCATGAAAAGCTGATAAAGTCATAATGAAATAAATATGAATAAATAAATGAGTATTTATGCACTAAATATAGCTGCAAGAGGAGACAAGTAGCCTCTGACATAGGACCAATAGGATCGAGGATAAAAACATTACCGCTATTTTAGACAGTAAACAAAAACAGGCTGCTGGCACACATGGTGTACAAATCCTTCCGGCAATTTTTTTTATTGTTATTACTAGTACCTTTTAATTTGAGAAAGCCTGGTTGAAGCTAAAGGATGGTAAAACTTGGGGCATTTTTATTCCACCAGAACTTTTCTACCAACACCTTGCAACTACCCCATATGAACATGCACCCTTGTGGTGGCCTCCTATTACATTGCCCGCCCAGTTTTAGTAGAATAGTTCATAGTTTTCAAAATTGCACAGTGAAAATAGCCGTTTCAGGCAACTAAAAACAGAACATGTTCCATCTCTGCACATGAAAAAGGTCAAAATGTCCGCACAGCAGCACAATTAGTTGATAATAAATATGCCAGACCTGACTAATGCTCACGGTCATGCTAAAAGCACATATGGACTCTTGCCTGACAGCAAGTTATGGGGCCGATATGGTCACAAAAGTCAGAATAAGAAAATAGGTTGTGTCCAGGTTAGGACTGTGGGGGGGTCAAAGCAATGAGACCTGATTTGTTTTCACCCTTTGTGACTTTGTATAACAATATGACTAGCTAAGTTTAGCCATTACAAAAACAGGGTAAGGGGTTATGAAAATGCCACCTTAAAACACAGTAAGAACATTCAATGCATTTAACAAGTAAAAACTCAACGAGTAAAACACACAGCGACGCAGACACACTTCATATTTCCAAGAACTAAAATATCAACCTCATATTATGTTTGCCTGGTAAAGGAGAAGCTGGAAAAAGTGCAGCGAAATCAAAAATGTCTTACCTGTAAACTCAAGAGTATCCCAATCCAAGAGAAGCAGCTGTCACAAGTTCCAGAACTATGACAAGGATCAAGAAAATGTAAGCTGTAAACCACCAAAAATCACTAAAATAAAGTCTAACATAGTAACCATGGCCTGATGTGTGCTTACTTGCTAAAGCCTTGGCAGTGAGGGAGCTATTATAGGTGCGTGAAAAATTCAGTTTTTGCACAAGATTTAACACAGAAAACAAAAAACGAGCTGGCAAAAAAACCAAGAAGGCCAAGAACACAGGTGGAGCTAATAAGGCAGGGCAGGTGGGGAATAATGTGAGGATTTCAAAATAAATCAGCAAATGTTTAAAACAAACAGCCAAAACATTCCGAGGTAAAGAAAAACATGTTTCTTAACAAAGCGATACTTTCAAAATAAAACTTCCTGTTAACTCACAGAACACGAGGATTACTGCGACATTTACAAACTGCACAACCCGATGCTCCTGTTTATATGTTGTCGTTTCATTATTAACTTACACACAGCTGTGAAAAGTAATACCGCTAAACTATTCATAACATGAGGCAACCTTTTTCTTTCTGTGACCATGGAAACACAGACACCATCCTTTCTCTGAAGGTTATTCAGAGGTGCAGCGTGTTTGCTTTTCTCAGCAAAACCTTTGTGTGTAACCTTGTAAACATTTTCAAAGTGTGTGCTGTTTACATCTGCTTTTATCGCCCCTTTTCGGTGCATATTCTATTAAAGTACACCATATCCACCTGTTATTGTGAGTCTGGATGTCATGTTTGCGGCATGCTAGGAAAAAAAACACTGAAGTTGAGTGCCACTTGAGGTTAAAAAAAAAAAAAAACTGTACAGGTTCAACTTTTTCAAAGTGTCAGATTGATTGATTCTGCGCCTCCTGCACACAATAGCAACAGCAGCAGCAGCAGCAGCACCAGAGTGGAGTCTGCAGTGCATTTTAAAGGAAAGAAACAGCTTTGGATTAAGCATCACTGAAACTACTCACACTGTTTCCAAATGGCCTGATCCATTCCCACATTTTGAAGCTGTAAATTCAATATCAACTCTTCCAATGTTTTCCAATGATTTTGATTTGAGTTTTTACATGTTAGCATTTAAATGAGTAGAACCAGGGCTTTCATTTGCGTGGAATTATCACATTGGGAACAATTCCTTCATTAATTGGATTACAAAAGCATATATTTAATTACATGGTTTGTATAATGCTTGATGTAATCATTCATCAAATTGCAGTTTGTCAATCATATATGAAGCTCTTAGCACAAGTTCAATCAATAAGACTCTGTCTTTCACATCATTCAGCATTTATCTCGATCCGCTTCCCTGATCTCTCCCTCTTCACCCCCCCCTCTCTCTCTCTTTGTCTCTCACTCTCTTGCTCTCCCTTTGTCTAACCTTCCACTTTAGTCAGGTGATTAATAAAGAACACCTCCCTCACCAATCAGCTGTCATTCCGTCCCTCACCTGCCCAATCACAACTTAAAAAAATATTTAAAAGTCTTTCACCTCTTCTCTAGCTGTCCCTTCAGATCGACTTCGGCAACCCTCCTTCACCCCAAGCACCACCAGATTCACACCAGTTCAAGCTCTCCTGTCCTGCTCTCTCTAGCTCTCCAGCATCTCCACCACCACCACCACCACCACTAGATCCGGGGGGGCGACTCCTGATTAAGCGGCCTCTCCCTCCTGCCCTTTCCTCCCTTTTTGGATGTGGTCATTGCGTCGGGGTCTGGAACGCCAAAGCACATTCTAAATTCTTTGTATAACAAAAGATTTTTCTCCCATTCATTCACCTGAGTCCCTCCTGATTGAAATGCAGTTTAAACCAGCATACCACTCATCCAGAGTACTGAAACGTGTTTGAGGAGTAGATAGAAAGACTGCTTGTTTTTTATTGTTCGGTTTGACAAATTAGTGTTTGTTTAGTTGAAGATGCACTTAAGCAGCCGAATACTGCTGCATAAAATGTGGATTCTTTTATTTTTTTTAACCTTCCCTTCCTCTGTGAGCTGCTGGAGCGCACCACTCTATGCGTTCCTCCTATTTTACAAATTAAGCACAGAGTAGAACATCCTCTGAGAGTCTGCAGAACCCGAAACTGTCTTGTCTCAGCTTTAGTAGCTGCTGGCAGTGACTGTATTTCACTGCTAATTTTAATAACTTATATTCGAGGTTCAAGGGAAGGGTGCAGAGCGGTCATTCACTCCTACACACTGTATGTTTTTAAAGAGTAAATGATGAGATTTTAAGCCACTAAAATGTGAAAATTGAAGCAGACACTATAAGGTGTGCTCCAATGGTCTGTATGGTCACTATATATAATGCATAAGTGCCTGTTGGTATCAAAACTGCTGCAAAGTGGCTGTGATCTACTTCCATCTGCAAATTCCACCCAAACATTTCAGCTTTTAACCCAGTGACTCAAACTCATAGAAATTCAAAATCCACACACTAAATCAGAGTAAAAATGTCTCTACAGTTAGGTATATTTTGTATTCATGAAAAAAAGAAAATGCATTCCTCTGGCCTGAAGGTAAATATTCAGTTTTGTTCCATCCACTGCTCATCAAATTTCACTGTGGGGTGGGACACAAAAAACATCATTGCACAATGTGTTTTCTTAAATTGAGAAGTTTATGCCCTTTCTGCATAGCCACAATATCATACATCATTTTTTTCCCCACTGGTGGTAATTTGTGTCCATCCTGTTGTGTCATCTTAATATTTCACAGCGTCAACCAGCCGTAAATATAAACAGCATAATGGGAGACAGCAGCAAAAATAAAAACTCATTTTGCATAGAATCTTTGGTCTGATGAGACATATTTGTCTTTCCCGCTGCACCACTTTGTCAGCACAAATATTGTTTCTACTAAGCGTCATTGAGCATGCTCCTCTGGGGCCTCCGTGTTCAGCATCAGCACAAGTGATTTATTCCTAAGTGCGTGTGTGGGGTCAGTCCGGTTTGTTTTCTCAACCTGCATCAGGAGTTTTTAAAAAACTTTTACAACAAATGCATGTGGTCACAAATGGCACATCGGCCTCACTGATCATTTTCAACGCAGAGGCCCAGATTCAGCAAAAGAGAATAATGAACGCCGCGTCACTGAGATGAACAAATCAGGATGCAACATTCGCAGCGCTCATTACTTTCATTACTAGTGAATATCTGGTCAGCAAATTAAGGTTCCCCACACCACCTACATTTATCCATCCATCATCTGAACCTGTTTTGTCACGGGGGGGCTGGAGCCTATCCCAGCTATCTACATGTGAGAGGCAGGGTACCCCCTGGACAGGTCACCAGTCCATCACAGGGCAACATTCGCAGACAAGCAACCATTCACACTCACACCTACGGGCAATTTAGAGTGACCAATTGACCTAACAAGCACGTCTTTAGAATGTGGGAGGCAGCCGGAGTACCTGGAGAAAACCCATGCAGGCACAACGAGAATGTGCAAACCTGGAACCTTCTTGCTGTGACAGTGGAGCTTAATCTGTTATTAAACTTCCGGTTATATCAATATTTTGTTGGAGATCTATAGAAATGGACTTGCTATTGTTGTCAGAATCGAACCAGAATCCAACCAGGATAAAACCAGGAACCTTCTTGCTGTGCCAGTGCACCACTGCAGCACTGCGCCGCCCCCTAAATTTATCAAAGATGAATTTCTGTAAATGCTCCTCCTGTAAGATCACAAGTAACATCTGAACTCTCATCTCCATTTTGTTCTCAAATTGTTCTTTATCTGGCTCATGAATTCTTTATGGTCGCACCGACTGACTCATGCATTAGGACTATGAATACAGGATGAGCGCATTAATATCAGACGATTAGATTTTTTTTAACTGCCTTTAAAACGTAGGCATGAAGGTCACATTTGCCAAAAAAAAAAAAAAATTGTAAATTGCCACAGATAGTTGGTGGGAAACATAAATTGCCATCTTCCTGATTTCCAGCTCGTCCTCTACTGCCTCTCAGCCCGGTGGATTTCCAATTCACTCTCCCTGCCAGGGCCTATTTTTCATCTTGGTTTCACAGCTGCAGCATCAAAGGTAGTTTTTCTATGTCCATTAAGCTTTTAATACTCAGGAAACACTCCATTCTCTCACAGCCACGTCCCCCCCCCCCCCCCTCCCCCTTCGCCGTGCATTACCTCTGACCCTGCGCCGCCGGACAGCTCTCCCCACTGATTTTCTGAGGTTGAAAGGTACGGACAGACTTAACAGGCTCTTCGTAAAAAGAGGGAGGGTTGCTGCTGGATTTGACATCTTGATAAAAGCGACTTGCTTCTCTGGTAGCGATTTGAAAAAAAAAAAGTGAAGCTCTGCAGTGCCTTTTGTTGCATTTAAGAGCATCAGGAAAGATTTGTTTGTCTTTCAATGACATGACAGAAGTACAAAAGGAGAGTTGACATCTTTGACCTTGACTGTTGTGTGTGTGTGTGACTCTTTCGAGCATGACAATAATTTCTTTGCGTGCTTTAAAAGCAACCTAATCAGCAATCAGGAAACGTTGTTGACATTAAAAATAACAAGCATGATGGAATATTAACACAAAGCAAAAACACTGAAATGGTGCTTTCATTGAAGAATAGATGTGTGTGTGTGTTTTATTCACAAAGTGGTGACAAATCCATTCTTTAAAATAAATAAATAAACAAAATGTTGCAACACACAGAACCTCAAGTGAAAGCGTAATTACACCAAATAATGTGCAATCATGCCAAGCTCCTCAACCCCCCCCCCCCCCCCGTCCCCGTCCCCGTCCCCTTAAAACCATCCCAAATCAGTTTTGTATGAATGTGTAATTATTTTTGCTGCACAGAGAGAGAGAGAGACAGAAACAAAACAAAACAATTGGCATCCTACAATTTGCTTCGTCGTTGGAGGCACTGTAGCTACATCTAAAAAAAACCCAGCACGTTTTTGTTACTGCAGCCAACAGCCACACAACATTCAAAAACATAAAAACAAACAAAACAAAAAAAAACCCACTTTCTTGTGTTTCTTCTCCCCGTGCCGATGTCTCTGAGTCTCCACAGAAAGACCGTTTAGAAAGAATGTGAGTAAAAGATAGCAACATGGGATTTTTTGTGACTGCGTGTGTGTGTTGCTGTGCTAAGATTGATTTGGGATAATTACAGCCTTTATTGAGGCGTGTTGTTTAATGTTGTTGTTTCTGGCACACAATGGCTCTTGAGGCTGAACTGAAGGGTGAGAGTGTTTTTGAGGAGTAAATAAATAAAACACTGGATGTAGTTTACATAACATAAAGATGATAAAGATTATTAATCTACTAGAAAATAGGGTTAACACTGTCACTGAGTCAGGATTATTGTAATCAGAATTTTCTTTTTTTTCTGACATTTCCTAACATGCATTGTATAGCACAACCTAGTCCAAGTGGAGACGGTGATGCCACAGTGGCAGCTGTGTCCTAACTTAGTAGGACAGCCCAGACAGAGTCTGACCTCCACCAGAAACAAGTCCAACCTACTGCCAGCAATGCAAACCAAGCTCCTTACTCTGCATGGCCCCAGTACTCATATGACCAAAGCAAACCCCGAAGCTACACAGTCGAACACCTCCATACTGACTAAGCTCATGTGGAGTAGTTGGACAAACTTACACAACCCCTCAAGGATCCTGGTGAGAATGAACAGCTGGTCCAGTGTTCCACAGCCGGGACAGAACCCACATTGTTCTTCTTGAATCCAATCTTTAACCATCGACCAAACTCTCTTCTTAGTCTGGATGATCAGAAACCAGTACATCCTATCAGCAGAGCGCAACACATGCCTGTTTCCTTGCTGCTAAATGCTAACAGTGGATTGAGTTGTACGGCCTGCACACCCAGTCTTACATAGGTAAGGTAAAACACAAAGTTGTCTCATACCTGTTATAGAGACCATCCCATGGACCTTATGGCTGTTCACATAGTGGTCGCTCCAAACACTGGCTACACTTCCCTCATTGTAGCATTGCTAGCTATGCAATTGTTGACTGTAAATAATTCATCCCTACATCCATTGTCAGTACAAACGTGACCCCCCTGTGGATCATTATGGCATCAGACATGTTGGGAAATGTGTAAATAAAATTGTGATTATCTATGTTAGATGGATAATCTATCCGTTCGGCTGTCTGCATTTCATTCCTGCTTTAAATGAGAAATCTGTGAGTCCTAGATTTTACTATTGACGACACTGACATTGCCAATTTATGAAGAAGTGCACATTAAAGATGCGCTGATAAGATACTGGCATATGTCAAAGGAAAATCTTCACATATCCACACAGGACCTGTCGGAACCTTATGGAAAGAAGTGACAGGAAGTGCAAATTCTCATCAATTTCATAACGTTGAAAATATAATAAGGTGCTCTGTATGGACAATTTAAAATGCATGTTCACATGGCAGCTTGGATGTTATCTCCTCTGATGTGGTTTATTACTCAAAGAGTGTTTTCATTGTGGCCTTCTCATGCACTGCAGGTTTGTTATGTGTCATAGTAAAGGCTGTCACGGCACCTTTTTAGACCGAGATTGAAGCATATTGGAAAACAAGCTATAGTGTCTGGTGTTTTTGCAGATTGTTTACACACTAAATCCTTTATATATACACAAAATGATGGTCACTAATCAAAGTGTCAACTCAGAAAGTTTTTTGCCAAAGGTTTTCTTTGAGATTTTCAATATTCCTGTGCTGCTTGCCATCATCCAAGAGACCACCGTGGGACCTTATTTTTAAAAAGTTGAGCTGCTTTAGCATCCTGCTGGTCTGTTTCCGCTTGCCTCCTGAATCTAGAGACTACCTAACTGCTCCGCTGTGAACCGACCTCTGGACCGGATTCTAACTCTCGAGTTTGCCTCACCTCTTGCTGGGTTGGACTGGGTTTCCCATGCACTGAACTTTGGACTGGACTTTGACCTTGAGTAGCTTAACCCATTGTACCGTTGCTCTATTGGACTGCCTTTTGTGAACCCGAACCCTTGTTATTTTAACTATCTCACTACTGAATCCAAACCTGCTTTTAAGTCCAACCACTTAGCATCCCTGTCAGAGTCCCTATGTATGAATGTAAGGTGCTTTAGTATTGTTACAATAGCAGACCCAAATGAAAACAATGGGACTGTATTAGGCAAAAAGACAAACCTATGACCAAACACAAGAACAGATAATTACAGCAACAACAACAAAAATATATAATTGTATGAGAAGCAATGAGGAATACTAGAATGATGAAGGCCAAGCAAGGGAAATGGAAGAACTGACAAAGGCTCAGCACATACTTAGCACATAGATTAAAAGTGTGGGCAGTAAGACCCAGATGAAAACAGTGAAGATGGAGCATGCAATGACAAGGGGACGAAACAAAAAACACAAAGAAAGGGAATCAGCAAAATGAAGCAGGAAGTACAAGTAAAGCACCAAAAGCCAATGTTCAGATGATGCCATGGATTGCACATATGATACTTGTCAATTTATGTATATTCTAAGGTCATAGCCTGTAAAAGACAGTTAAATATATATATATATCTGTCATCATACTGCACCAACATGGCGATGCTATAAAAATGTCTGCCGGTTTAAAAGATCTTTCAGCTGTTCCTGTCAGGGGTTGCCTCACTTCTAGAGCTTAGGTCAGGCCCAAACAATTCAGTCCAACCCGACCCAAGCCTGTGTATAATCCTGCCAAGTGAAGTGGCCATAAAATGGTCATACATGTTACTTTTGTGTACTAAGAAGCGTTTCCTGAATACAGAATATCATAAAAGGTGAAAAAAATACGTGCATTGGAAAAACTCAAGTGTATCACCAGGTGACATAAATAAATAAACAATAAATCAATATCCCTCAACCCAATCTGCAGAATAAAAAGCCAATAAAGCCTCATATTGTTGTCTACATTTCTGTTGTGACACATCCTTTGTTTACCTCTGAGTTTAGGTAGCAGCAGTGTTGAGTTTAATACACAGTAGGTTCTCTTTTTTTCTCTCACTCTAAGAACGAGCCTGCAGTGGTGGAAACGGCTGCAACAATGTTGCTCCATGAACACATCTTCTGTGAGTTGTATTTTTTATCCCCCCACTGTGAACAGCTCCTCTGTTTCCTTTGTGCACTGCATTGTGGGAAAATCAGCAGGCACACATGTTTAGAATTAGTATATAAAAAAGATATACTGGCCAATAAACTGTGTTAAAAGGATTTTCCCCCATTGAACACTAAATAACTCTTTGTTCTGCTTTGATTAAATGTATTTTCTTTAGCTTTACTAGTGAACCTCAGTTCAACTCAACAATTCCTCCTCTCCACACACAGCTACACTGCAGTTGTGCTGGATCGATGCAGAGCTGCAGCTTCTTCTTCTTCTTCTTTCTGACTGGCAGCTCAGGCCTCCAAGGTGCCATGTGGGAAACCTTGTTTAACAGAAACTATTGGACAGTTAAACAAAAATAGTGTGTGGTAAGTTTGGCCTTTAAACTGTGCACTTTAATACTACATACGTTGTGATACAACTTTTTGTTTTGTTGCTGCCTGTCCTTAAAAACTTGGATCATCTCCTCTCCTGAGTATTAATAAAGACACACTGAAGAAACCAAACATATTCAGGCAACAGCGATACCTGTACTGCATTTTTAGAAACAAGGAAATATCCTAGATCACATATTAGATGCCTCCAAATCCCAGAAAATAAAAATCATCCTCTGCAGGATTATCTTTTCTCTACAAACACATCATCACATGCTAAGTGGCATTTAACACATTCCAGACGTCTTAATTTAATGCAGTCCTTATTAATGTGTTATTACTGGATGCACGTTCACAAAGCTGGGTACGCACAACCGAATGCCACATGCTCACACATACACACACACGCACACACACAGGCAGGCAGCGGCCATCTGGCAATGCTGGCAAATGTCAAAAGGCTTGCTCTGGGCCACAGCTCGCAGAAAATCACTTGGCATCAAAGAGCGTCGGCTCAAAGTGAGATCAGTGCTTCAGGGGTGACGACACCTCACACACTGTTCGCGCACATGTTTGTGTGAGAGAGGAAAGGTGGTGGTTAGCTGTCCTTCATACTTTGCTGATTAGAGAAACATGTTTCTTTTTCTTGGCTAATATTTTGTTTTATCAATGCTAAATGAATTAAAGGTTTGTTTTCATGTTATTTAAAAATGTTTTTCACTAATTTGAGATTATTCATCCTCTTTTGATGCTGCATTTTACCTTTATCTACCAATATTTCATCTCTGTTTAATTAATTTCATGCTTGTATAAAACTTTAAATTGATTGAATGTTCCCAAACAAATAAACTTAACCTGTTGTTATGTGGAAGTCATTTTAAGGAATTTTTGGGATGGGAACCTGAGGACTCCCATTGGAAAAAATGTGGACCAGAAATCCAATCTCTACTCGGTGTATGGATAAGGAAATGTTGGTAGGTTCACATTCAAGGACACATCTATATGTAATTTCCATAAACAGAAAAATTCACAAAATACACATGAAAACTTGAAGCAGGCAGTTCACTTAGAGTGAACTGAGTTTACTTAGAAGCAGGAATCAAATGCATACTAACCAAACCAACTGAAGTTCTAACTTAACAGTGAGCTTTACTTACACATAAAACCAGAAAAGCCAAGAGGTGACACAAACAAAAACCACAAGAGCAAAAACTTACCAAGTGACCACAAACCTGCTGACAAAGACGATCACAAGATTCAAATACACAAGGTCTAATGAGACACAGGTGAACACCATCAGAAAGAGGCAAATACAAGAGGAA
This sequence comes from Parambassis ranga, assembly GCF_900634625.1. Classification (NCBI taxonomy): domain Eukaryota; kingdom Metazoa; phylum Chordata; class Actinopteri; family Ambassidae; genus Parambassis; species Parambassis ranga. Next base: position 19,819,215 of record NC_041025.1, on the reverse strand, counting down.
GCCAAACAGACAGACACACAAGGAAACAGGAAATAACCAAAACCAAGGTTGATTGTTGTGTTATTTATCTAGCGCAGCAGGGACTTGTACAGATACATGGTCAAGTTCTAAAAATATCACATATATGAAGCGGACGGAAGAATGTCTGCATCAGGTGTTGGCTTTGATAGAAGGCCTTTTGCAGCAGGTATGGACACCATTGCTGTGACCCTATTACAGTGCTGCATCTTTTGAAGGGTGCATTTGTGGACTGCTACAAAGGCTGCTGGATTTTAAAGGCTATTACAGATATGGCTGTCATTCTTTTATCTGGAGGATGCATAGAGTGGATCCTTCATGACCCATAATTCATTGCATGCCAGCAACAACTGAATTGTTTGTTTGTTTGTTTGTTTGTTTGTTTGTTTTCTTAACACAATCGACCCCACAAACTAATGACAAATCTTCAGGTTGCTAGGTGACACAAACAGCCCAAGATCCCTCCACAGAGTGGATAGACTCTGTCTTAGAGATAGGGTGGAGTAGCGACTCCTCCATGTTGCAAGAAGACAGTTGAGGAGGTTTGGGCATCTGGTTAGAATGCCACCAGAGCAAGTGAGATATTTTGGTCATGTCCAACCCTTTTATAGTATAAAACTATGGATTGAGGGGTTCTATACAGGTTGTAAACATGTTTATTTCCATGGTTAAGTTGGTCATTTTAACATGGGAGTTTATTGGGATTGACTCACTGTTGAAGCCAGCCCATAGTGGCTGCGACATGAACTGCAATTTTTTACACTTCTGCATTGGCCACATGTGTGAGTCCCAGAGGTTGCTGCTTGGTCCAACTAGATGGAGGCGCCAGGAGAAGCACTGTTTCTGTCTTGGGAAATCCTTGGTATTCTCCTGGAGGAGGTATAGCTGGGGAGAGGCCCCAGAACCTGACCCCAGACAAGCAAAGACAATGGATGGATGGGTATTTAGACAAAATATAAGGGTACCAGGCAACACTTAATTTTGTTTCTTTTGGTTGAAAGCATGCTATACCATCCAACAACTTTAAGAAGAACAACAGTTCTACACTTTTTGGTTCCAAAATCCTTCTTCTAACAGCCAATACTTTCCTGTTCATTTTAGAAATATGTTCCTCTTTCAAAAACAACCGAAGAATGTGGTCAATTTCTCCTCCATTAAAGTTTCCCTTTAATGCATTAAGGAGTAATGCTTTCTAGAAACATTACTCTAAATAATGCAGGATGGCCCTCCAGCATTAAAGCCCATGCTCTGTGTAGGAGGTCTGTAGTTTTCATTTCATTGTCGGTGAGAATGCCTGCTCAGACAGATACATGCAAGGGTGACACAAATCTTCCACACTCCATTAAAGTGGTGGATAAGAAAAATCTCCAGGAAAGAAAAACATTAAATAACATCAGCAATTGGTATTGCATGGTGCTGGTAGAGCAATAAGAAGAGTAAACAAACGGCAGACTGTAATATTTACATTGATAATTATTGGCCAGATTTGTTTTCAGTAATACAAACAGACAGTCAGGAAAAGCAACTGTGCCTCCCGTAGAGTAACTTGAAGACTTGCAAAGTGCAACTTGTCATCCTGATAAAACATATTAAAGAGTTTTCACCGCTGGTTTCCCACCATGTAGAGCCTGTCTGATCATATTAAACAAGCAGAGACAGGCAAGTACTGACATGACGAGGAGTTATCAGAAGAAAGTAATTATTCTCTCATTATTTTCAGCTTTCAGATGTGGAAATCGGTGTGATAAGTTGCCAAACAGCTCCTCCTGAAAAAGAGGGATCCTGCTGAGACAATTGTGACGATTTGCAGCAGAGTGTTGACATGGCTGAAAATTGATTAGGAATCCATAGTTTTGTGTATTCGGTAAGTCGGAGCTCATCTCACTTTAAGTTTGAAGAAGCAGAAAGCGAAAAATAACAGAAAAAGAGAGGCCAAGGAAGACAGAAGAGCTCCTCTGCCCTCCCCGGTGAGCGAGACAAATTGATTGTATTATTCCTGGCTGTTGGCAGTCACTGTAATATAATACTATAAACCAAAATACAGCCATAGGAGCAGCGGGGAGTGTGTGCGTCACATGAAGATAGCTGATGGTTATCATTTTGAAAAGAACACATACAACGAGTTACTGTTCCGCCTGCCCTCCCACTACCATAGAAATAATAGCAGGGCATTGGGTTTGTAAACCATCTAAATAATGCAGGAATCTATTCTGTAGATATCAGCTTAATCGAGACACAGAGAGACACAGAGTTTGACTATTCTTCAATAGTGTGAAGAGAAACACAAGCAGTCAGAGACATGAAATGCTGCATTTCAGCATAAGAAACGTATCCTATCCCTGAAGCATGGTGGTGGTAGTATCACAGTTTTGGCTTATATAGCTGCTTCTGGGACAGGATGTCTACCTATGAGCAGGATTTAAAGAGAGAATGCAAAACAACAATTAGGGCTGCCACAATCGACTATTTTGATACTCAAATTTCGAGTAATCGGATCAAACGTGAATGCCGTAATTTTTGCATAAGTACGGCTGCAACTAATGGCTATTTCAATAGTGGACGACTACTTTGGACCGCTAATTTGTCATTGCTTCGTCCACAACCACCTCCATGCCTACAGCTGAAACCCTCATGCTTTTTTGGTCCGCTTGCCCATTCCCACATCTACCCGAAACATATCATCACTAAATCTAAACACTTATTCCACACCGACCTACAAACAGCTCATCCGGGTTTCGAACCCAGGGTCCTATTGCACCCAAAACACCGATCATTCCGCTACACCAGAACCCTTACTCTTGCATGTCATGCGATGATGTCACTCGAGTACTCGACTAATCATTGCAGCCCTAACAACAATCAAAAGTGAACAGACTCTGAAGAATGGTTAAAGTAAAACAAAGTTATTGTTTTGAAGTCAAAGTCATGAGTTTCTCCAACAAGACACTAATGGTAATCTCATAGGTAGCTAGCATCATTTTTTAAAGGATGTTACGTCTCAGAACACAAAATCTCCAAAATCGGGCCTGAACTGTGGACTGGTGCGTGGTCAGACTAAGCCGACAGTCTCTCAGCCACAGACTCATTTTAACACAAATACATACATACATATGTAAATAAACACACTGTTGGAATTAAAATTTAAATAGTCAGTAATGCTGTAAATAAATCATAACACTGCTTAAATGAGATTACTATGTATGTATATTAAGACAATAAAAGCTAATCTAAATGCATTTTTTCAAAATTAGCACGCCTAATTTAATATCTCTTGTACATTAGGGACACATTTGCATGATATTCCTCTGAGTGTTTTTTTTACTACTGAAATAATGAAAGAGGCTGAAATGTTTGGAGGGGTAATCAGTAACCTGGCTCTCCTCCCACCACAACCCACCACTGCAGTCACACAGTGACTATATCACACCCTATTAACCAGAATGACCCAGAACCCAGGTGGTGGGGTACTTATTCATCTCGCTGCTTCTTATGCAGGACGGTGTAAACTTGGCAAAAATCTGTTATTAAAACACTTCCTAGGGACATAATTTAGCACAGGCCGGTGAGCGTGCGGAAAGGCCAGCGCATTTAAGAATCCATTTCAGAAGCGGCTGCGGAAAAAAAAAAAAAAAAAGCAACCGTAAGTCGCCGGTAATTGCTACAACAACCTATGAACCTCTTTAATTTTCATACATCCTGAAGGGATCAAATGATTGCCCCTAAGTAAAGTGTCAGCATGTGCGTGTTGTCGAGCAGGCCGCCCCCCTGTCGTCCAGGGCCCCTCTTGATGAGGACGGGCTGCTGCGCAAACATCGGCCCCTGGGAGAGTCAGCCGGCCTCGGACAGAATGCAGGAATGTGTCACGGTTGAAATATGATTTGAATGCTTACTCTGAAAATGGGAAATATCACATTAGAGGTGTAAGAGTGTATGTCTGTGTGTGCCCTACAGATACAGGCGTTCATTATGCACCAGCTTTGATCTATCTGAGAGAATTTCAATGTTTATCGTTGTGGTCCCCACCCTACCCCTCCTCCCACTGCCGTGACGTGTGCATTAATATCACACAGCCCCGCTGTTGTTTCTCCCCCCTCTCTGAACTCAGCATGCAGAAAGGATAAGCGTGGCCTCATTTGTCTGCCTCGCCTGCTTTCCGGGTCAACGTCGAGTGAATTGTGTCAGTGTGTTCTGTTGAATTCTGTCTGACTCGTAAGAAAAAAAAAAATCAATGTTTGTTTTAGAGCCTCCATAGTAGTCCTGTGGCTTAGTGAGTGGTGTCACTAAAGGTGGTGTCAAAGGTTAGTATTATGGGTATCATTTCATGTATTTTGCAGAACATGATAGGTCCAAATAACTGCAGCTTAACGGGGGCTCACACTCTCGATGCATCATTGGAACTCCATCAGTGACGAGAAGATGAGCACGGAGGTGACACAATACCTTTTTAAAATGCCTATAAAGGCGAGGCTCTCTTCGCATACTGAGCAGCTTCAGAACAAAAGGCAGTATTCATCTGTTTCGGTCA